>NC_056440.1:34745440-35116105 GCF_018296145.1 Oncorhynchus tshawytscha | reverse complement strand
CACACACCCACTCCCAGTCCTCCACACACTTCCAGTCCCTCCACCACACACACTCTCAAGTCCCTCCACCACACACACACACACACCAACTCCCAGTCCCTCCACCACACACACTCCCAGTCCCTCCACCACCACACACCAGTCCTCCACCACACACACACACACACACTCCCAGTCCCTCCACCACACACACACTCCCAGTCCCTCCACCACACACACACACTCCCAGTCCCTCCACCACACACACACACACACTCCCAGTCCCTCCACCACACACACACACACACACTCCCAGTCCTCCACCACACACACCACTCCACCACCACACACACACACACCCTAGTCCCTCCACCACACACACACACTTCCAGTCCCTCCACCTCACACACACACACTCCCAGTCCCTTCCACCACACACACACACTCCCAGTCCCTTTCACACACACACACACTCCCAGTCCTCCACCACACACACCACTAGTCCCTCCACCACACACACACACACACTCCCAGTCCCTCCACCACACACACACACACTCCCAGTCCCTCCACCACACACACACACACCCCAGTCCCTCCACCACACACACACACACTCCCAGTCCCTCCACCACACACACACACCCCAGTCCCTCCACCACACACACACACACACTCCCAGTCCCTCCCACCACACACACACACACACCCCAGTCCCTCCACCACACACACACTCCCCAGTCCCTCCACCACACACACACACACACACTCCCAGTCCCTCCACCACACACACACACACACCCCTCCCTCCACACACACACACTCCCAGTCCCTCCACCACACACACACACACACACTCCCAGTCCTCCACCACACACACACACACTCCCAGTCCCTCCACCACACACACACACTCCCAGTCCCTCCACCACACACACACACACTCCCAGTCCCTCCACCACACACACACACTCCCAGTCCCTCCACCACACACACTCCCAGTCCCTCCACCACACACACACACTCCCAGTCCCTCCACCACACACACACACACTCCCAGTCCCTCCACCACACACCAGTCCCAGTCCACTCCACCACACACACACACTCCCAGTCCCTCCACCACACACACACACACACACTTCAGTCCCTCCACCACACACACACTCCCAGTCCCTCCACCACACACACACACACACACACACTCCCAGTCCCTCCACCACACACACACACACCCCAGTCCCTCCACCACACACACACACTCCCAGTCCCTCCACCACACACACACACTCCCAGTCCCTCCACCACACACACACACACTCCCAGTCCCTCCACCACACACACACACACCCCAGTCCCTCCACCACACACACACACACTCCCAGTCCCTCCACACACACACACACACACTCCCAGTCCCTCCACCACACACACACACACACTCCCAGTCCCTCCACCACACACACACACACCACCCCAGTCCCTCCACCACCACACACACACACACACACCCAGTCCCTCCACCACACACACACACACACACTCCCAGTCCCTCCACCACACACACACACACACACACTCCCAGTCCCTCCACCACACACACACACACGGAGTCCTCCACCACACACACACACTTACACTTCCAGTCCTCCACCACACACACACACAGTTCTTTCATCCCAGTCCTCCACCACACACACACACACCTCCAGTCCTCCACCACACACACACACACATCCCAGTCCCTCCACCACACACACACACACGCCCAGTTCCAGTCCCTCCACCACACACACACACACTCCCAGTCCCTCCACCACACACACACACACACTTCAGTCCCTCCACCACACACACACACACTCCCAGTCCCTCCACCACACACACACACACACTCCCAGTCCCTCCACCACACACACACACACACATCCCAGTCCCTCCACCACACACACACACATTACTCCCCAGTCCCTCCACCACACACACACACACACTCCCAGTCCCTCCACCACACACACACACACACTCCCAGTCCCTCCACCACACACACACACACACTCCCAGTCCCTCCACCACACACACACACACACTCCCAGTCCCTCCACCACACACACGCACTTCCAGTCCCTCCACCACACACACATTATTACACTTCCAGTCCCTTTCCACCACCACACACACACTCCCTAGTCCTCCACCACACACACACACACTTCCCAGTCCTCCACCACACACACACACACACCTCCCAGTCCCTCCACCACACACACACACACACTCCCAGTCCCTCCACCACACACACACACA
The DNA here is from genome assembly GCF_018296145.1 of Oncorhynchus tshawytscha. Classification (NCBI taxonomy): domain Eukaryota; kingdom Metazoa; phylum Chordata; class Actinopteri; order Salmoniformes; family Salmonidae; genus Oncorhynchus; species Oncorhynchus tshawytscha. The sequence goes on along the minus strand of NC_056440.1, from coordinate 35,113,819 downwards.
CTCATTTTAGTCCCTCCACCACACACACACACAGTCCTCCACCACACACACATTTCCTAGTCCCTCCACCACACACACGCACACACTCCCAGTCCCTCCACCACACACACACACTTCCAGTCCTCCACCACACACACACACACTCCCTAGTCCTTCACCACATTATCCCTATTACACACACACACTCCCAGTCCCTCCACCACACACACACACACACTCCCAGTCCCTCCACCACACACACACACACACTCCCAGTCCTCCACCACACGTCACACACACACACACTCCCAGTCCTCCACCACACGCTTTACACAAGTCCTCCACCACACGTCTTTAAGTAGTCCTCCACCACACGTCTTTACACACACCACACACTTTAAGTCCCTCCACCACACGTCACACACAGTCCTCCACCACACGCCCCAGTCCCTCCACCACCACACACACACTTTACTAGTCCTCCACCACACGTCTTTACACACACAGTCCTCCACCACACGTCTTTAAGTAAGTCCCAGTCCCTCCACCACACACACACACTTAAGTCCCTCCTCCACACACACACACACTTTAGTCCCTCCACCACACGCACAGTCACCCACCACACAGTCCCTCCACCACACACACACACCCACGCAGTCCCTCCACCACACACACACACTCCCAGTCCTCCACACACACTTTTTAAGTAAGTCCTCCACCACACGTCACACACCCAGTCCTCCACCACACCACACACACCCAGTCCCTCCACCACACACACACACACTTAAGTAAGTCCCTCCACCACACACACACACACCCAGTCCCTCCACCACACACACACACTCCCAGTCCCTCCACCACACACACACACAAGTCCTCCACTCACACAGTCCCTTAACCAAGTCCCCCACCACACCCTCCCAGTCCCTCCAGTCCACCACACACACACATAAGTCCCTCCACCACACACACACACACTCCCAGTCCCTCCACCACACACACACACACACTCCCAGTCCCTCCACCACACACACACCCTCCAGTCCCTCCACTTTACACACACACACACACCACACGTCCAAGTCCCTCCACCACACACACACACAGTCCCCCACCACACGTCCTTAGTCCCTCTCCACCACACACTTTAGTCCCTCCACCACCACACACACACTCCCAGTCCCTCCACCACACACACACACACACTCCCAGTCCCTCCACCACACACACACCAGTCCTCCACCACACACACACTCCCAGTCCCTCCACCACACGTCTTTACACACTCCCAGTCCCCCACCACACACACACACACACTGCCCAGTCCTCCACCACACACACACACACACTTCCCAGTCCCACCACCACACACACACACACTAAGTCCCTCCACCACACACACTTTACACCAGTCCTCCACCACACACACACACTCCCAGTCCCTCCACCACACACACACACACTCCCAGTCCTCCTCCACCACAAGTAAGTCACTCCACAGTCCGTCTTTACAGTAAGTCCTCCACCACACTCCCTTAGTCCCTCCACCTTTACACTCCAGTCCCTCCACCACACACTTTTAGTAAGTCTCCACCACACGTCTTTCACAGTCCTCCACCACACGTCTTTAAGTAAGTCCTCCACCACGTCTTTAAGTAAGTCCCTCCACCACACACACACACACACACTCCCAGTCCTCCACCACACACACTTTACACACACACACACTCCCAGTCCACCACCACGTCTTTACCAGTAAGTCCCTCCACCACACGTCTTTACTAAGTCCTCCACCACACACACACACACTCCCAGTCCTCTCCACACACACACACACTTTACTCCCAGTCCCTCCACCACACGTCTTTACCCCAGTCCCTCCACCACACGTCTTTAAGTAAGTCCTCCACCACACGTCTTTGAGTAAGTCCTCCACCACACGTCTTTAACACTCCCAGTCCCTCCACCACACACACACAGTCCCTCCACCACACACAGTCTTTGGTAAGTCCCTCCACCACACGTCTTTAAGTAGTCCCTCCACCACACACGTCTTTAAGTAAGTCCCTCCACTACACACACACTTGGCCCCAGTCCCTCCACCACACACACTAAGTCCCTCCACCACACACTTTTACACACTAAGTCCCTCCACCACACACACTTTAAGTAGTCCCTCCACCACACACACAAGTAGTCCCTCCACCACACACGTCTTTAAGTCCCTCCACCACACACACACACACACTAGTCCCTCCACCACACGTCTTTATTATTAAGTCCTCCACCACACACGCTCTTTACACACACTTCCAGTCCCTCCACCACACGTCTTTACACACACTAGTCCCTCCACCACACGTCTTTAACACTTCCTAGTCCCTCCACCACACACACACACACACACTTACGTCCCTCCACCACGTTCCATCACACACACTCCCAGTCCCTCCACCAGTACACACACCACACTCCTTTAGTCCCTCCACCACCACACACACACTCCCAGTCCCTCCACCACACACACACACACTCCCAGTCCCTCCACCACACACACACACACACACTCCCAGTCCCCCACCACACACACTTTAACTCTAGTCCCTTTCCACACACGTCTTTAAGTCCCCCACCACACGTTTTACTCCCAGTCCCTCCACCACACGTCTTTAACTAAGTCCTCCACCACACATCTTTAAGTAGTCCCTCCACCACACACAAAGTAAGTCCTCCACCCACACGTCTTTCCAGTCCCTCCACCACACACACACACACTCCCAGTCCCTCCACCACACGTCTTTAAGTAAGTCCCTCCACCACCACACTTTAATACAAGTCCCCCAGTCCCTTTAAGTAAGTCCCCACCACACACACTTTAAGTAGTCCTCCACCACACACACACACTCACTCCCAGTCCCTCCACCACCACACACACACACTTTAGTCCCTCCACCACACGTCACTTTAGTCCCTCCACCACACGTCTTTAAGTAAGTCCTCCACCACACGTCTTTACACACACACTCCCAGTCCCTCCACCACACACACACACTCCCAGTCCCTCCACCCACACACACAACACCACACTCCCAGTCCCTCCACCACACACACACACCACCACACGTCCCAGTCCCCCACCACACACACTTTACACTCCCAGTCCCTCCACCACACGTCACACACACACTCCCAGTCCTCCACCACACGTCTTTACACTCCCAGTCCCTCCACCACACGTCTTTACACACTTCCTAGTCCCTCCACCACACACACACACTCCAGTCCCCACCACACGTCTTTACTCCCAGTCCAAAAACCACATATCTTTAAGTCCACCTCTACACACACACTTTAGTCCCTCCACACACGTCTTTAAGTAGTCCCTCCACCACACACACACACTTTAGTCCCTCCACCACACACACTCCCAGTCCCACCACCACACGTCACACATTCCCATCCTCCACCACCACGTCCACCACTACCACACACACACTTCCAGTCCTCCACCACACGTCACACCCCAGTCCCTCCACCACACACACACACACACTCCCCAGTCCCTCCACCACCACCACACACACACTCCCAGTCCTCCACCACACACACACACTCCCAGTCCCTCCACCACACACACACTCCCAGTCCTCCACCACACACACACTCCCAGTCCCTCCACCACACACACACACTCCCAGTCCTCCACCACACACTTACACACTTCCAGTCCTCCACCACACGTCTTCCCAGTCCCTCCACCACACGTCTCCCAGTCCCTCCACCACACACACTAAGTAAGTCCTCCACCCACCACACACACTCCCAGTCCCTCCACCACACACACACACACACAGTCCCAGTCCCTCCACCACACACACGTCCCAGTCCCTCCACCACACACACACTTTAGTAAGTCCTCCACCACACACGTCTTTAACACCTCCACCACACGTCACACACACTAGTCCTTTCCCTCCACCACACAAGTCACCACACACGTCCCAGTCCCTCCACCACACACACACACACTCCCAGTCCCTCCACCACACACACACACACTCCCAGTCCTCCACCACACACACACACTCCCAGTCCCTCCACCACACACACACACACACCCAGTCCCTCCACCACACACACACACACACTCCCAGTCCCTCCACCACACACACACACACTCCCAGTCCCTCCACCACACACACACACACACTCCCAGTCCTCCACCACACACACACACACACTCCCAGTCCCTCCACCACACACACACACACTCCCAGTCCCTCCACCACACACACACACACTCCCAGTCCCTCCACCACACACACACACTCCCAGTCCCTCCACCACACACTTTACACTCCCAGTCCCTCCACCACACACACACACTCCCAGTCCTCCACCACACACACACACACACACTCCCCAGTCCCTCCACCACACACACACACACTTTAAGTCCTCCACCACACACACACACACTCCCAGTCCCCCACCACACACACACACACTCCAGTCCCTCCACCACACACACACACACTCCCAGTCCTCCACCACACACTTTATAGTCCCTCCACCACACTCCCAGTCCCTCCACCACACACACTTTAAGTAGTCCTCCACCACACTCTTTACGTAAGTCCCTCCACCACACACACACACACTCCCAGTCCTCCACCACACAGTCTTTACACTCCCAGTCCCTCCACCACACGTCTTTACACACTCCCAGTCCCTCCACCACACACACACACACTCCCAGTCCCTCCACCACACACACACTCCCAGTCCTCCACCACACACACACACACTCCCAGTCCCTCCACCACACACACACACACTCCCAGTCCCTCCACCACACACTTTACACACTCCCAGTCCCCACCACCACCAGTCCCTCCACCACACGTCCCAGTCCCTCCACCACACACACACACACTCCCAGTCCCTCCACCACACACAACACACTCCAGTCCTCCACCACACACACACACACCCCAGTCCCTCCACCACACACACACGTCACTCCCAGTCCCTCCCACCACACACACACACTCCAGTCCCCCACCACACACACTTTAGTCCTCCCACGTCCCTCCTCCACCACACACTTTACTCCCAGTCCCTCCACACCACACACACTTCCCAGTCCCTCCACCACACACACACACCCAGTCCCTCCACCACACACACACTTTAGTCCCTCCACCACACACACACACCACACGTCCTAGTCCTCCACCACACACACACACACCCCAGTCCCTCCACCACACACACACTCCCAGTCCCTCCACCACACACACACACACTCCCAGTCCCTCCACCACACACACACACTCCCCAGTCCCTCCACCACACACACACTCCCAGTCCTCCACCACACACACACACTCCCAGTCCCTCCACCACCACACACACTCCCAGTCCCTCCACCACACACACCACACACTCCCAGTCCCTCCACCACACACACACACTCCCAGTCCCTCCACCACACACACACACACACACTCCCAGTCCCTCCACCACACACACACACACACACCCAGTCCCTCCACCACACACACACACACCCAGTCCCTCCACCACACACACACACAGTCCCTCCACCACACACACACACACATACAGTCCCTCCACCACACACACACACACACTCCAGTCCACTCCACCACACACACACACTCCCAGTCCCTCCACCACACACACACACTCCCAGTCCCTCCACCACACACACACACTCCCAGTCCCTCCACCACACACACACACATTATTCCCAGTCCTCACCACACACACACTCCCAGTCCCTCCACCACACACACACACTCCCAGTCCCTCCACCACACACACACTCCCAGTCCCTCCACCACACACACACACACTCCCAGTCCCTCCACCACACACACACACTCCCAGTCCCTCCACCACACACACACACCTCCCAGTCCCTCCACCACACACACACACACTCCCAGTCCCTCCACCACCACACACACACTCCCAGTCCCTCCACCACACACACACACACACTCCCAGTCCCTCCACCACACACACACACACACTCCCAGTCCCTCCACCACACACACACACACTCCCAGTCCCTCCACCACACACACACACACTCCCAGTCCCTCCACCACACACACACACACTCCCAGTCCCTCCACCACACACACACACACTCCCAGTCCTCCACCACACACACACACACCAGTCCCAGTCCACCACCACACACACACACACTCCCCAGTCCCTCCACCACACACACACACTCCCAGTCCCTCCACCACACACACACACACTCCCAGTCCCTCCACCACACACACACACACACTCCCAGTCCTTTCCACCACACACACACACTCCCAGTCCCTCCACCACACACACACACACACTCCCAGTCCCTCCACCACACCACACACACACACTCCCAGTCCCTCCACCACACACACACACACACTCCCAGTCCCTCCACCACACACACACACACTCCAGTCCCTCCACCACACACACACACTCCCAGTCCCTCCACCACACACACACACCACACACACACAGTCCCTCCACCACACACACACACACTCCCAGTCCCTCCACCACACACACACTCCCAGTCCCTCCACCACACACACACACACACTCCCAGTCCCTCCACCACACACACACACACTCCCAGTCCCTCCACCACACACACACTCCCAGTCCCTCCACCACACACACACACTCCCAGTCCCTCCACCACACACACACACTCCCAGTCCCTCCACCACACACACACACACACTCCCAGTCCCTCCACCACACACACACACCCTCCCAGTCCCTCCACCACACACACACACACTCCCAGTCCCTCCACCACACACACACACACACTCCCAGTCCCTCCACCACACACACACACACACTCCCAGTCCCTCCACCACACACACACACACACTCCCAGTCCCTCCACCACACACACACACACACTCCCAGTCCCTCCACCACACACACACACACTCCCAGTCCCTCCACCACACACACACACACTCCCAGTCCCTCCACCACACACACACACACTCCCAGTCCCTCCACCACACACACACACACTCCCAGTCCCTCCACCACACACACACACACACCCCAGTCCCTCCACCACACACACACACACTCCCAGTCCCTCCACCACACACACACACACACTCCCAGTCCCTCCACCACACACACACACACACTCCCAGTCCCTCCACCACACACACACCACACACACTCCCAGTCCCTCCACCACACACACACACTCCCAGTCCCTCCACCACACACACACTCCCAGTCCCTCCACCACACACACACTCCCAGTCCCTCCACCACACACACACACCCAGTCCCTCCACCTCCACACACACCCTCGCTCCCTCCCTCCACCACACACACACACCCAGTCCCTCCACCACACACACACACACTCCAGTCCCTCCACCACACACACACACACACCCAGTCCCTCCACCACACACACACACACACCCAGTCCCTCCACCACACACACACACACACCCCAGTCCCTCCACCACACACCACACACACACACTCCCAGTCCCTCCACCACACACACACACACACTCCCAGTCCCTCCACCACACACACACACACCAGTCCCTCCACCACACACACACACACTCCCAGTCCCTCCACCACACACACACACTCCCAGTCCCTCCACCACACACACACACACACTCCCAGTCCCTCCACCACACACACACACACACTCCCAGTCCCTCCACCACACACACACACACTCCCAGTCCCTCCACCACACACACACACACACTCCCAGTCCCTCCACCACACACACACACTCCCAGTCCCTCCACCACACACACACACACTCCCAGTCCCTCCACCACACACACACACACACTCCCAGTCCCTCCACCACACACACACACACTCCCAGTCCCTCCACCACACACACACACACTCCCAGTCCCTCCACCACACACACACACACACTCCCAGTCCCTCCACCACACACACACTCACACTCCCAGTCCCTCCACCACACACACACACACACACTCCCAGTCCCTCCACCACACACACACACACACTCCCAGTCCCTCCACCACACACACACACACTCCCAGTCCCTCCACCACACACACACACACTCCCAGTCCCTCCACCACACACACACACACTCCCAGTCCCTCCACCACACACACACACACACACTCCCAGTCCCTCCACCACACACACACACACTCCCAGTCCCTCCACCACACACACACACACACTCCCAGTCCCTCCACCACACACACACACACTCCCAGTCCCTCCACCACACACACACACTCCCAGTCCCTCCACCACACACACACACACTCCCAGTCCCTCCACCACACACACACACACACTCCCAGTCCCTCCACCACACACACACACACTCCCAGTCCCTCCACCACACACACACACACACTCCCAGTCCCTCCACCACACACACACACACCCAGTCCCTCCACCACACACACACACACTCCCAGTCCCTCCACCACACACACACACACACTCCCAGTCCCTCCACCACACACACACACTCCCAGTCCCTCCACCACACACACACACACACACCCAGTCCCTCCACCACACACACACACACACACCCAGTCCCTCCACCACACACACACACACACACTCCCAGTCCCTCCACCACACACACACACACTCCCAGTCCCTCCACCACACACACACACACACTCCCAGTCCCTCCACCACACACACACACACTCCCAGTCCCTCCACCACACACACACACTCCCAGTCCCTCCACCACACACACACACACTCCCAGTCCCTCCACACACACACACACACTCCCAGTCCCTCCACCACACACACACACTCCCAGTCCCTCCACCACACACACACACACACTCCCAGTCCCTCCACCACACACACACACACACACCCAGTCCCTCCACCACACACACACACACTCCCAGTCCCTCCACCACACACACACACACTCCCAGTCCCTCCACCACACACACACACTCCCAGTCCCTCCACCACACACACACACACCCAGTCCCTCCACCACACACACACACACACTCCCAGTCCCTCCACCACACACACACACACACCCAGTCCCTCCACCACACACACACACACACACCCAGTCCCTCCACCACACACACACACACTCCCAGTCCCTCCACCACACACACACACACTCCCAGTCCCTCCACCACACACACACACACACTCCCAGTCCCTCCACCACACACACACACACACTCCCAGTCCCTCCACCACACACACACACACTCCCAGTCCCTCCACCACACACACACACTCCCAGTCCCTCCACCACACACACACTCCCAGTCCCTCCACCACACACACACACACTCCCAGTCCCTCCACCACACACACACACACACCCAGTCCCTCCACCACACACACACACACTCCCAGTCCCTCCACCACACACACACACACTCCCAGTCCCTCCACCACACACACACACACACACTCCCAGTCCCTCCACCACACACACACACACTCCCAGTCCCTCCACCACACACACACACACCCAGTCCCTCCACCACACACACACACACTCCCAGTCCCTCCACCACACACACACACACTCCCAGTCCCTCCACCACACACACACACACACTCCCAGTCCCTCCACCACACACACACACACTCCCAGTCCCTCCACCACACACACACACACTCCCAGTCCCTCCACCACACACACACACACTCCCAGTCCCTCCACCACACACACACACACACTCCCAGTCCCTCCACCACACACACACACACACTCCCAGTCCCTCCACCACACACACACACACCCCCAGTCCCTCCACCACACACACACACACACTCCCAGTCCCTCCACCACACACACACACACTCCCAGTCCCTCCACCACACACACACACACTCCCAGTCCCTCCACCACACACACACACACTCCCAGTCCCTCCACCACACACACACACACTCCCAGTCCCTCCACCACACACACACCCCCAGTCCCTCCACCACACACACACACACCCCAGTCCCTCCACCACACACACACACACACTCCCAGTCCCTCCACCACACACACACACACACTCCCAGTCCCTCCACCACACACACACACACTCCCAGTCCCTCCACCACACACACACACTCCCAGTCCCTCCACCACACACACACACACTCCCAGTCCCTCCACCACACACACACACACTCCCAGTCCCTCCACCACACACACACACTCCCAGTCCCTCCACACCACACACACACACTCCCAGTCCCTCCACCACACACACACACACTCCCAGTCCCTCCACCACACACACACACTCCCAGTCCCTCCACCACACCACACACACTCCCAGTCCCTCCACCACACACACACACTCCCAGTCCCTCCACCACACACACACACACACCCAGTCCCAGTCCCCCACCACACACACACTCCCAGTCCCTCCACCACACACACACCACTCCCCAGTCCCTCCCAGTCCCTCCACCACACACACACACTCCCAGTCCCTCCACCACACACACACTCCCAGTCCCTCCACCACACACACACACTCCCAGTCCCTCCACCACACACACACACACTCCCAGTCCCTCCACCACACACACACACTCCCAGTCCCTCCACCACACACACACACACACAGTCCCTCCCAGTCCCTCCACCACACACACACACACACTCCCAGTCCCTCCACCACACACACACACACACACCCAGTCCCTCCACCACACACACACACACTCCCAGTCCCTCCACCACACACACACACACTCCCAGTCCCTCCACCACACACACACACACTCCCAGTCCCTCCACCACACACACACACAGTCCCTCCACCACCCAGTCCCTCCACCACACACACACACACTCCCAGTCCCTCCACCACACACACACACACACACTCCCAGTCCCTCCACCACACACACACACACACTCCCAGTCCCTCCACCACACACACACTCCCAGTCCCTCCACCACACACACACACACTCCCCAGTCCCTCCACCACCACCACACACACACACTCCCAGTCCCTCCACCACACACACACACACTCCCAGTCCCTCCACCACACACACACACACACTCCCAGTCCCTCCACCACACACACACTCCCAGTCCCTCCACCACACACACACACTCCCAGTCCCTCCACCACACACACACACACTCCCAGTCCCAGTCCACTCCACCACACACACACACACACTCCCAGTCCCTCCACCACACACACACACACTCCCAGTCCCTCCACCACACACACACACACCCCAGTCCCTCCACCACACACACACACACTCCCAGTCCCTCCACCACACACACACACACACTCCCAGTCCCTCCACCACACACACACACACACTCCCAGTCCCTCCACCACACACACACACACTCCCAGTCCCTCCACCACACACACACACACACTCCCAGTCCCTCCACCACACACACACACACACTCCCAGTCCCTCCACCACACACACACACACTCCCAGTCCCTCCACCACACACACACACACTCCCAGTCCCTCCACCACACACACACACTCCCAGTCCCTCCACCACACACTCCCAGTCCCTCCACCACACACACACACACTCCCAGTCCCTCCACCACCACACACACACACACACTCCCAGTCCCTCCACCACACACACACACGCACCAGTCCCTCCACCCACACACACAGTCCCTCCACCACACACACACTCCCAGTCCCTCCACCACACACACACACACACTCCCAGTCCCTCCACCACACACACACACACTCCCAGTCCCTCCACCACACACACACACACTCCCAGTCCCTCCACCACACACACACACACTCCCAGTCCCTCCACCACACACACACACACACACACTCCCAGTCCCTCCACCACACACACACACACACACTCCCAGTCCCTCCACCACACACACACACACACACCCAGTCCCTCCACCACACACACACACACCCCACTCCCAGTCCCTCCACCACACACACACACACACTCCCAGTCCCTCCACCACACACACACACTCCCAGTCCCTCCACCACACACACACACACTCCCAGTCCCTCCACCACACACACACACACTCCCAGTCCCTCCACCACACACACACACACTCCCAGTCCCTCCACCACACACACACTCCCAGTCCCTCCACCACACACACACACACACACACTCCCAGTCCCTCCACCACACACACACACACTCCCCAGTCCCTCCACACACACACACACACTCCCAGTCCCTCCACCACACACACACACACACACTCCCAGTCCCTCCACCACACACACACACACTCCCAGTCCCTCCACCACACACACACACAGTCCCAGTCCACCACACACACACACTCCCAGTCCCTCCACCACACACACACACTCCCAGTCCCTCCACCACACACACACACACACTCCCAGTCCCTCCACCACACACACACACACTCCCAGTCCCTCCACCACACACACACACACTCCCAGTCCCTCCACCACACACACACACTCCCAGTCCCTCCACCACACACACACACACTCCCAGTCCCTCCACCACACACACACACACTCCCAGTCCCTCCACCACACACACACACACCACACTCCCAGTCCCTCCACCACACACACACACACACTCCCAGTCCCTCCACCACACACACACACACACCCAGTCCCTCCACCACACACACACACACTCCCAGTCCCTCCACCACACACACACCCCCAGTCCCTCCACCACACACACACACACTCCCAGTCCCTCCACCACACACACACACACACTCCCAGTCCCTCCACCACACACACACACACACACACACTCCCAGTCCCTCCACCACACACACACACACTCCCAGTCCCTCCACCACACACACACACACTCCCAGTCCCTCCACCACACACACACCACACTCCCAGTCCCTCCACCACACACACACACACGCACTCCCAGTCCCTCCACCACACACACACACTCCCAGTCCCTCCACCACACACACACACACTCCCAGTCCCTCCACCACACACACACACACCACTCCCAGTCCCTCCACCACACACACACACACACTCCCAGTCCCTCCACCACACACACACACACACACTCCCAGTCCCTCCACCACACACACACACACTCCCAGTCCCTCCACCACACACACACACCCCCAGTCCCTCCACCACACACACACACACTCCCAGTCCCTCCACCACACACACACACTCCCAGTCCCTCCACCACACACACACCCAGTCCCTCCACCACACACACACACTCCCAGTCCACACACTCCCAGTCCCTCCACCACACACACACACCCTCCACCACACCACACACTCCCAGTCCCTCCACCACACACACACACACTCCCAGTCCCTCCACCACACACACACACGCACTCCCAGTCCCTCCACCACACACACACACACACTCCCAGTCCCTCCACCACACACACACTCCCAGTCCCTCCCACCACACACACACGCACTCCCAGTCCCTCCACCACACACACACACGCACTCCCAGTCCCTCCACCACACACACACCACACACTCCCAGTCCCTCCACCACACACACACACACTCCCAGTCCCTCCACCACACACACACACACTCCCAGTCCCTCCACCACACACACACACGCCCTCCACCACACACACACTCCCAGTCCCTCCACCACACACACACACTCCCAGTCCCACACTCCCAGTCCCTCCACCACACACACACTCCCAGTCCCTCCACCACACACACACACACACGCGCTCCCAGTCCCTCCACCACACACACACACATCCCAGTCCCTCCACCACACACACACACTCCCAGTCCCTCCACCACACACACACACACACTCCCAGTCCCTCCACCACACACACACTCCCAGTCCCTCCACCACACACACACACGCACTCCCAGTCCCTCCACCACACACACACACACGCACTCCCAGTCCCCACCACCACACACACACCACTCCCAGTCCCTCCACCACACACACACACACACCCCAGTCCCTCCACCACACACACACACACTCCCAGTCCCTCCACCACACACACACACACTCCCAGTCCCTCCACCACACACACACACTCCCAGTCCCTCCACCACACACACACACACACTCCCAGTCCCTCCACCACACACACACACACACCCCAGTCCCTCCACCACACACACACACACACACCCCAGTCCCTCCACCACACACACACACACACTCCCAGTCCCTCCACCACACACACACACACTCCCAGTCCCTCCACCACACACACACACACACACTCCCAGTCCCTCCACCACCACACACACACTCCCCACCCTCCACCACACACACTCCCAGTCCCTCCACCACACACACACACACACCCCAGTCCCTCCACCACACACACACTCCCAGTCCCTCCACCACACACACACACACTCCCAGTCCCTCCACCACACACACACACACACACTCCCAGTCCCTCCACCACACACACACACACACACTCCCAGTCCCTCCCACCACACACACACACACCCCAGTCCCTCCACCACACACACACACACACACACTCCCAGTCCCTCCACCACACACACACAGTCCCTCCACCACACACACTCCCAGTCCACTCCACCACACACACACACACACACTCCCAGTCCCTCCACCACACACACACACACACTCCCAGTCCCTCCACCACACACACACACACACACTCCCAGTCCCTCCACCACACACACACACACACACTCCCAGTCCCTCCACCACACACACACACACACTCCCAGTCCCTCCACCACACACACACACTCCCAGTCCCTCCACCACACACACACACACACTCCCAGTCCCTCCACCACACACACACACACACACCTCCCAGTCCCTCCACCACACACACACACGCACTCCCAGTCCCTCCACCACACACACACACACACTCCCAGTCCCTCCACCACACACACACACACACTCCCAGTCCCTCCACCACACACACACAGTCCCTCCACCACACACACACACACCCAGTCCCTCCACCACACACACACACACTCCCAGTCCCTCCACCACACACACAGTCCCTCCACCACACACACACACACACTCCCAGTCCCTCCACCACACACACACACACACTCCCAGTCCCTCCACCACACACACACACGCACTCCCAGTCCCTCCACCACACACACACACACACACTCCCAGTCCCTCCACCACACACACACACTCTCCCAGTCCCTCCACCACACACACACACACTCCCAGTCCCTCCACCACACACACACACGCACTCCCAGTCCCTCCACCACACACACACACACACTCCCAGTCCCTCCACCACACACACACACGCACTCCCAGTCCCTCCACCACACACACACCACACACTCCCAGTCCCTCCACCACACACACACACGCAGTCCCTCCACCACACACACTCCCAGTCCACCACCACACACACACGCACTCCCAGTCCCTCCACCACACACACACGCACTCCCAGTCCCTCCACCACACACACACACTCCCAGTCCCTCCACCACACACACACACACACTCCCAGTCCCTCCACCACACACACACACGCACCCCAGTCCCTCCACCACACACACACACGCACTCCCAGTCCCTCCACCACACACACACACGCACTCCCAGTCCCTCCACCACACACACACACGCACTCCCAGTCCCTCCACCACACACACACACACACACACACGCACTCCCAGTCCCTCCACCACACACACACACGCACTCCCAGTCCCTCCACCACACACACACACGCACTCCCACTCCCAGTCCCTCCACCACACACACACACGCACTCCCAGTCCCTCCACACCACACACACACGCACTCCCAGTCCCTCCACCACACACACACGCGCACTCCCAGTCCCTCCACCACACACACACGCACTCCCAGTCCCTCCACCACACACACACACGCACTCCCAGTCCCTCCACCACACACACACACGCACTCCCAGTCCCTCCACCACACACACACACGCACTCCCAGTCCCTCCACCACACACACACACGCACTCCCAGTCCCTCCACCACACACACACACACACACGCACTCCCAGTCCCTCCACCACACACACACACACACACCACCACACCCCCAGTCCCTCCACCACACACACACACACACACGCACTCCCAGTCCCTCCACCACACACACACGCACTCCCAGTCCCTCCACCACACACACACACGCACTCCCAGTCCCTCCACCACACACACACACGCACTCCCAGTCCCTCCACCACACACACACACCACACACACACACACACACGCACTCCCAGTCCCTCCACCACCACACACACACACTCCCAGTCCCTCCACCACACACACACACACGCACTCCCAGTCCCTCCACCACACACACACACACACACTCACCCCAGTCCCTCCACCACCACACACACGCACAGTCCCTCCACCACACACACACGCACTCCCAGTCCCTCCACCACACACACACACACGCACTCCCAGTCCCTCCACCACACACACACACACACGCGCACTCCCAGTCCCTCCACCACACACACACACACACCCAGTCCCTCCACCACACACACACACACACACACACACCCAGTCCCTCCACTCCACACACACACACACTCCCAGTCCTCCACCACACACACACACACACACACGCACTCCCAGTCCCCACCACCACCACACACACACGCACTCCCAGTCCTCCACCACACACACACACACACGCACTCCCCTCCACCACACACACACACACACACGCACTCCCTCCACCACACACACACGCACTCCCGTCCCTCCCACCACACACACACACACACACACACACACACTCCCAGTCCCTCCACCACACACACAGGCTGCTGTCAACTACAAAGACATATATTCAGACAGACATATGGCAGCTATGGACTGTGACTGACAGACATAAGGCTAAACACACCCTGGCTGGGCTGACCACTGAAATACACTTAGGCCTAATGAGGCACCATGCCACTACTTCTCCACAACCCAGCAGCACCCGCCACCTCCCTCCTCACACAGCCAGCCAGGTTTCCAGAAACACACTCGGCATTCTGTAGACTTGTAGGAGGTTTTCCCACAGGAAAACCAGCAGCTCTGTTTGATGGTAATTCGCCATATTTTCTAGAGGGTTTTGAGAAGAAAAAAAATACAAATCAAAAGGTTCAAATGTCTCCCTTTCTCAAAAACTTTTTTTTTTTTTAAGAGTGAATGGCGGCAAGGTTTCTACTTTCTCCACTGTTTCATAGTCCAAAGCCAAACAGTGTCAAAGACCTGTACAGTCCTCGTCAATGTCCAAAGGGGTGAATAGATTTTAGACGCTGTGCTGTCCATGTCAAACTGAGTAGTGTGAGTCAGATGGTTGTAAGGTTTAGTCCACCTTCCTGAGTGACGGCATTCTTGTTCAGAAACACAGACTACTCATCACTACGAGAGGTTGAGCGTTTAATCGGCATGGCCGATTAATTACGACCGATTGCAAGTTTTCATAACAATTGGTAATTGTCATTTTTGGATGCCGATTATGGCCGATTACATTGCACTCCACGTGGCGACTGAGTGGCAGGCTGATCACCTGTTACACGAGTGCAGCAAGGAGCCAAGGTATGTTGCTAGCTAGCATTAAATGTATCTTATAAAAAACAATCAATCTTAACATAATCACTAGTTAACTCAACATGGTTGATGATATTACTAGTTTAACTCGTTTTTCCTGCGTTGCAAATAATCAATGCGGTGCCTGTTAATTTATCATCAAATCACAGCCTACTTCGCCAAATGGGTGATGATTTAACAAGTGCATTCGCGAAAAAAAGCACTGTCGTTGCACCAATGTACCTAACCATAAACATCAATGCCTTTCTTAAAAATCAATACACAAGTATATTTTTTTAAACCTGCATATTTAGTTAAAAGAAATTAATGTTAGCAGGCAATATTAACTAGGGACATTGTGTCACTTCTCTTGCGTTCTGTGCAAGCAGAGTCCAGGGTATATGCAGCAGTTTGGCCTAACAAAGACCATAATTAATTTGCCAGAATTCTACATAATTATGACATAACATTGAAGGTTGTGCAATGTAACAGCAATATTTAGACTTAGGGATGCCACCCGTTAGATAAAATACGTAACGGTTCCGTATTTCACTAAAAGAATAAATGTTTTGTTTTCTAAATGATAGTTTCTGGTTTTTACCATATTAAATGACCTAAGGCTCGTAATTTCTGTGTGTTTATTATATTATTATTAAGTCTATGATTTGATATTTTATAGAGCAGTCTGACTGAGCGGTGGTAGGCAGCAGCAGGCTCGTGAGCATTCATTCAAACAGCACTTTCCTGACTTTGCCAGCAGCACTTTGCAATGTTTGAAGCACAGCGCTGTTTATGACTTCAAGCTAATCAATTCCTGATATTAGGCTGGCAATACTATAGTGCCTAGAAGAACATCCAATAGTCAAAGGTATATGAAATACAAATGGTATAGAGAGAAATCCTATAATTCCTATAATAACTATAACTGAAAACTTCTTAAGTGGGAATATTGAAGACTCATGTTAAAAGGAACCACCAGCTTTCATATGTTCTCATGTTCTGAGCAAGGAACATATTAAACATTAGCTTTTTTACATGGCACATATTGCACTCACTTTCTCCTCCAACACTGTTTTAGCATTATTTAAACCAAAATTGAACACGTTTCATTATTTATTTGAGACTAAATTGATGTATTATGTTAAGTTAAAATGTTTTTAAAAAGTGTTCATTTAGTATTGTTATAATTGTCATTACTATTATAAAAAATAATAATAATCGGCCGAATAATCGGGTACCGGCTTTTGGGGGGGGTGTCCACCAATAATCGGTATTGAAAAATCATAATCGGTCGACCTCTAATCACTATACCCATTTCTCATGACGGAGAGGAGAATGGCTGGGCACACTCATCCACTTCAGCTTAGAAAGTCCTCGCTTGAGAGAAGATACCAGCCATAGTTCAAAAAACTAATATGAATTCAGAGAGGAATGTTTTCCAATTCTGTTTTTGCTTATAATTTGTGTCCACAATTGAAAAAAAGGCAATGACGTGACCATATTCCACTTGGCACATTACAAGAAAAAAAGATGCATCTGACAGCCAGCTCAATACCGGTGTCTCGAGAAACCCAGACTCCACACTGCACAGGAGTAATTATCTGTCAAACATGCAGCCAAAGTACACAACGGACAGAAAATGTGAAGATTGAGAGTGATGGCAAGGACAAGGAAAAAATGAAATTCCATTGGTACAAATTAAGTAAATATAACAAGGTGAAGCAAATCAATGGGGAGTGAGAGAGGCATTGAGCTCCAATCTTTACAGTCCTATAATTCTGTGTGACTAAAACACACCTGTTACTAAAATGTGTAATTAGGCTCTGTGGAGAATTCCATCAGTTTCCAAAAAGAGCACAGGTGTTATTTTAAATGTCTTTGAGAAGTCCTTGCTCAAACCATCTTAAAAAGTTGGCCTTGTAAAATATCCCCTAAATATCAGTTGACGTGTTAGAATGTTGCATGGTCAATGGGGCATGTGTGAGTCTTGTTAACAGCCCAGTGTGAAAGTGAGCGTTGCCTCTGCCAGTACTTACGTGGAGGTGATGGTACGGAAGCGCTCCTGTCCTGCCGTATCCCAGATCTGCAGCTTCACCTTCTCCCCATTGATCACCACTGTCCGGATCTTGAAGTCCACTCCAATCGTGGTGATGTAACTACCTGCAAACACACACAAAAACAGGTTATAAGACCCAGTGTTTGATTTGCAAGGCAAGTACTCACTGTACACAGTGCAAGTTGGACAGTTGTTCAAATTCAACAGACCAAATGACTCATAACCTGCTAGGTGGGGTTAGGAGTAACATGTACACTTACCTGAAAATGTGTTGTCTGCAAACCGCAGGAGGAGACTGCTCTTCCCCACTCCTGAAAAGGACAGGTTGAGTCAGGTTAAAAAGGCTTACAATAAGCTAGGCAGGAGATGTGATTTCTTACCACCCTTTAGTTATAACAGTTAGGCGACACAGAGGTTTCTATAAGTAAGCTCATTTGAAAGAAGATTTCGATTTTTCTAAGTTTGGGTTGTTTTGTAAACATATGTTTGCCACTGCCACCAAGGAGTTCAGATTTCCACAGCTCTTTTTCACTAATCATAAAATGGCCAGGAAGAATAACAGAGGTACATAACCACCTACAACTAGGCTGGTGTGTCTCCTGACCTCTTTGGTATAGGTCAATTAGCACAGTCAGACAGCTAGCCCTTGACAGCAGGCACTACATGTTATCTAGTGTAGCCTTGTATAAGGACAGTGATAGCTGAACTCTGCATAACCTTTAGTAGGTTAAAGATCACAATAACACAGAGGTATAGTTTTGATACAAATGATGCAGGTCAGGTACAGACCATAACATCCCGGGACGGTTTTGCTAATGACTTTGTACTGTCAACCAATAAGCAATGAGATAACACATTGAGCGAAATCCAAGAGGAACAGACAGGTGGCTAGTTAACCATCGGGTGAGTTGGCAAAACTGTCAGAGCTGAATTGTGAGTCCAGGAGGAGGGACTAACAGCTCAGATCAGTTGCTACCGGAAGGTAATGTGATCGTGTCTGGCTGCGGTTGATTGGTCCCGAGTTAAAAGCCCATCAAAAAACAGATCCCTCTGATCGCTCTCTGGAGTCTCGTTTGTTTACCAGACTCAACATTACTGGCAGCTACAAGAAACAGAGATAGTGTACTTTATGTGGGTGGAATATCATTTAAACAATACTGTCACCTGTCAGGCCACTAACAACCACATCAAAGACAAGTACAACTCTCATAAGGCTAACATTCACACAGAGAGCATCTGGGGAATCCCAGGGCTCTACTGCATCACACATTCCTACCTGTTGATGTCCAATCAGGGGGATAATAAGAGTTCAGTCATGCTCTACCAGCTACCCAGACAAAGCAGAACCAGATCACCATATAGGCCATGTCATTATCATCTTTTAAAAATCAGGCCGTTGTATGCCAGGAAAACCAATCTTTGTTTTGAATGATGGACTGGACAGTCTAGTCAGTAGGGCCGGGACGATACCCATATTGCAATACTCGATAGTATCATGGCAAGGGAACAAAAACACAGAGCAGATTTTACTTCTTTAAGAAAACAGCCTTACTGTTGGAAACAAATCATTAGGTTGTCGTCCAGAGTAACATTTATTTGTTTTTCAAGCTAAAGCACACAATATTTTCCATACAGTAGGTTGTTAAAGGACCAAAGAGTTATCTTCTTCGTGTTGCCATGTATAATATATCGCAATACTGGTATCGTCCCGGCCCCATCAATCAGTCTTGATAACAGGGATTCCTAATCAATGACTGAGTGAGTCGAGAAGAAACCCGTTGAAGCTCTGGTACCTGGCATGTCCACATCTGGTCTTACTGGTAAAACATCCCTCAGTGATACTTGGGAAGACTTATCAGTGCAGCCCTGTCTTTGAAGGAGTACTTAGCAGTCATATTAGGTACCTGTGGTGAAGACATAGGCCATTGCCTGCTCACTTGTAAAAACGACTGTCCAAGGCAATAAGCAAAAGCCACAAAATACAGTTCACGTTAGTTATTCAAATCCTCAAATACTATATTTAGGACAGGTAACAAAGGTGAAGAACAGTAGCCTGGGTGGGTGCTAGTTGGTTTCTGCTTAGTTGTTGTCATGCAAAACACTAGCTACAGGTGAGGTGGACCTCCGTCAGTCCAAATACTGGTTTTCCTTGACTCTCATTTGAGCATTGGTTTCAATTTTCCCTGAATCTCATAACAGCGGTACCAATACTGGTTCCAGATTGCAGCCAAGGGGACACAGCACCCGGTGTGTCTGTGGTAGTAAAAGGGCTGCTGTCTTGCCCACTATTGTGATCAGCCAGCTGATGAGATAGTGCCAGGACTGGGAGTGTCAATGGCTGAAAGGATCTTTACCATCAAAATGATTGTGGAGTTGGAAATGCAATGTTGTTTGTAGATGTATGTTTTCAGATGAATGCAGCAGTCTTTAGAATTAAAATAAACACGAGGTGGAAAAAACTGCAAATGAAGTGGTAGTATGGTTTTTAATATACCTTATATTAAGAAATTCAGTCACTTAGTTGGATCTTGATAGTAAAAGTTAAAGTTAAATTCCTTCCTTATTGGTATACTAAACGTTAGGCCCTAGGGCAGAGATATTCAACTCTTAACCATCAGGCTCCACACCTTGTAGGGTTTCTGTTCTACTTGATAATTAATTGCACCCACCTGATGTTCCCGGTCTAAATAAGTCCCTGATTCGTGGGGAACAATTAAAAAACGCAGTGGAACTGGCTTCGAGGTCCAGAGTTGAGTTTGAGGGCCCTATGTTAGGGGATCATCTAGAAATCATTCAGGGCTCATTGTAAACGACTCTGCACTTGATGCAATCAGTGTCACATACATATTGCTAGTTTGTCATAGTTAACATTCCTTCACACAGGGAACACGCTGCTGAAATGTTTCTTCTAACTACAAACCACCTAACGTTAACGAGCCAGCTCACAGCAGGATAACACCAGAGTAGCTGGTTGTCAACTTAAGGGAGGCCAGCTTTCTACCTAGTAGTTAGCTAGCTCCTCGGCTAACAGAAAAATAAAATAGGATCCATTAGCTAACGTTGAATGGCAAGTTAGCTAGCAAGCGAACAACACTTGGCAAGTTGTAAGAAATAAGGCAAATGTTTAGCTACAATATACATACTTGCAACGCCATAATAACTAGTTACTAAAATATTCCGCTAAATAACTAAAATCTTAAAATGGATGGAATTCGTCCCAGTGTGGCAGTACTAGACGCTATCGTGCAATATCTGGCCTGATCGGCTGACATGCCCAGCCCTGCGATGCACACCTCGGCGCAAGTGTCACCGCTCTCTCCCCCAAATATTGATGTGCATTTTTAAAACTACACATAGTAACGTAGACGTTCATTTAACATGAGTCCAAAATCACGCTAGGAACCGCGACCTACTCTTCTGCGACTCATTGTGTAAATACCTGGAGAGGCCCATTTCCCGTTACGCATCCCCGGTATTCGCTTACCACTGTCACCGATGATGAGCAGCTTGAATAGGTAATCGTAGTCCCTGGCCATGCCGGTAGTTGGTGGGTTACCCCCGCCTTTTGCCGTTTACTATGCTCTTCTTATCGACTTGCTGTCCGAACCCTTGGCTTGTCGTACACAAGCACTACCCCCAATATGAATTAGAATGATTACCCCCCCCTATACCCAATTGCTAGCCCCCAAGCCGGCAGCTTTTTTCTCGGGGATTCGAGGTGTCAGCAATACTTTCCCTACGCTACAAATAGCCGGAACTGAGTTTCCTTGTCTGGTGGCGGCTGCACCCAACCCTTACGCGACCCAGAATCACTGCGCAGACGCACGACAAAGTCGTGTGCCCATTGATGCAGGGTGCTGTTGACTTCAGGTTGGCAGCTTTCCATTTGTTCCCGAATAACTCACTGAGGTAAAGACAGATTCGGATTGGATATTCGCCTGTAGTTTTCCTTACTTCCACCAACAGCAGTTAGGGACCGTCAACATAGTAACAAATCATATTTTTCAAATTTCAATAGCACTTCAACCATTACTCCTAAAACTTCATAAACTGGTTCGAGCTAACCCGATGGCATAGACACATTGCACACACCTTTTCTTTGCACTATATTAAATTATTCATTTTACCACCTTGGTCATGTGACCTACACACCTCAAACAAGGTTCATAATGCACACTTAATGGGCCTACACATTGCACACCCTTTTGTTTGTCCATTTACATCTCATTTTACATGCATTTTTAAAAGTGTCAAACTTCAATAGCTCCTTAGTCTTATGACCTACAATCCTCAAATGACATTCAGAATATCCACTGAGTAGCCTTTTGTTTGTCCATTTTCATCTCATGCGATTTTACATTTGTTGTCAATGTTTCTTAATTTCAATAGCTCCATGGTCATGTGTCCTACAACCCTCAAACTACTTACAGAACACCCACTCACTAGCAATATATAATCGCACACCCTTAAATTCATCCATTTTAATCTCAGGTGATTTTACAATCATTTTTCTTTGTTTTTCATAGTTTCAAATTTCAATAGCTCTCTAGTCATGTGACCTAAAACCCTCAAACTGCTTTCAGAATGTCAACTGACAATATTTATATATTCCACACCCTTTTCTTTTGTTCATTTGCATCTCATGGGATTTTACATTAAGTTTTCAAACTTGCACATTTCAATAGCTACTTGGTCATGTGACCTACTGGACTCAAACAAGGTTCAGAATGTCCACTGACGACCCTTCTATATTGCACATCCTTTAGTTTGTCAATTTTCCTCTCACACGATTTTACATTAATTTAGTCAACTTTAGAAGTTCAATAGCTCCTTGGTCACGAGGTCTACTGACCTCAAACACGGTTCAGAATGTACACTCAGTGAGCCTACACATTGCACATCCTTTAGTTTGTCCATTTCCCCCTCACATGATTTGACATGCATTTTTTACATTTCCATATGGCAAATGGATGGCCCCTTACTAGATGTCCGCGGGTGTTATTAAAATAGGCCGACGGCCTCAGGTCGCCCCCCAAGGCCTGGTCTTCCGGGAAGTCAAAAAATAACTGGGGTCATCAGAGTTATTCTAGTTGCACCCGCCGGTTTATACAGTTTGACACATCCGAGTTTCTCCCTAAGGATAACATGGGTTTACAGGTTAAGCTTTAACTCTGCTTCTGTGCAGGCAATTTTCTAAATTCCTTTTGCCACATGTTCAGGGTCATCTGTACCTCTACAGATATCAACATGAAAAGATTGAATGGCCCCCTTCATATCCTAAAGGGGAAGTATGTACTTTACCATCAAATAGGGCTGAAATCAACAAATTGGCAGGTTGAAATCATCACAGAAAGGGAACAAATGGCATCACCATAATCACGTGAGATGAAAATGGACAAACTAAAGGGTGTGCAATGTGTAGGCCCACTGAGTGTACATTCTGAACCTTGTCGGAGGTCAGTAGGTCACAAGATCAAGGAGCTATTGAAATTCTAAAGTTGACAAAATTCATGTAAAATCATGTGAGATGAAAAAGGACACACTAAAGGGTGTGCAATATAGAAGGGTAGTCAGTGGACATTCTGAACCTTGTTTGAGTCCGGTAGGTCACATGACCAATGAGCTATTGAAATTAGAAAGTTTTAAAAATTCATGTAAAACGTGCGAGATGAAAATGGACCAACTAAAGGGTGTGCAATGTGTAGGCCCACTCAGTGTACATTCTGAACCTTGAGGAACATGACCAAGGAGCTATTGAAATTCAAATGTAAAAAAAGTTGGTACTTTGTTTACGCTCCCTAACTAATTCAACTAGGAATACAAAATGCTGTTCACATTTCCAAATGTTTATTAGCTTTGGAAAGCAAATTAATATAGAAATCATGAAAATAAGACCTGTGCAAATTTTTCATCATGACACTTATTTTAAGTCTGTGGCTCAAGTGGTTTGAAAGGTATTGAAGTTTGAAAGTGTGAATATCCAACCTGAAACTGTTTTTACCTCGGTGAATAACCAACCGTACACCCTTGACCAGGGCCCAGTTTCGTAGATTCAAGGTGCTGTTGACTTCAGGTTGGCACTTTTCCATTCGTATAACTCTACACCACGTCTCAAACTCATTCCATGGTGGGCTGGGTGTCTGCAGGTTTTCGCACCTCCCTTATGCTTGATTTAAAAAATATTAAAAAATACAATCTTAACTTTATTTAACTAGGCAAGTCAGTTAAAAACAAATTCTTATTTTCAATGACGGCCTAGGAACAGTGGGTTAACTGCCTGTTCAGGGGCAGAACGACAGATTTGTACCTTGTCAGCTCGGGGGTTTCAACTTGCAACCTTCCAGTTACTAGTCCAACGCTCTAACCACTAGGCTACCCTGCCGCCCAATTGATTGATGAATGAAGGTCACTAATCTGTACGGAACTCCCCTCACCCGGGTTGTCTAGGTCTTAATTGAAAGGAAAAACCAGCAGACACGCGACTCTCCATGGAATGAGTTTGACACCCCTGCTCAGGGCCCGATTTCCCAAAAGCATCTTATGGTTAAGTTTATCGTTAGAACAATATTCTAATGATTAACTTAACCTTAAGATGCTTTTAGGAAACCAGGCCCTGGACTGACAAATTTTGTGTAGTTTGTGTATCAAGGCAAAAAGCCAAGTTCAGTGACAGGGTGCCAAAAATAAAGTGAATTCAGATTGTCAACCATTATAAAATCAAGTTTTATTTGATTTCTTTTTACAACTAATATTGATAAGAATATCAACTTTATCCTAAAGATAACTGGTTGCTTTCCCCACACAACTCTCACACACACAAAAGCAAAGAGGGATAAAACAGCGGAAAGGCAGGGGTATAAATTGAATTGCTGCTTTGTTACAAGCATTTCGCTACACTCGCATTAACATCTGCTAACCATGTGTATGTGACAAATAAAATTTGATTTGATTTGATTACTGGTGTCAGTGATGCTCTAAATAAATTCAATAAAAAAAGAGGGACATTGAATACACATTTAAATGTCAAAAGGGAATTGGCACAAATTACTTTCTTTATGCAGTGAGCTAACAGGACGTTTACCTACACTTTGTGAGAGAGAACCAATGTTATAAATGTTTATAGAGCCACTTAAACAAGAAAAGAAATTGTCCAAAGAGTGGGAATATGAAGGAAAGTGAGTGTTCATACTCATCCTTGGTCCATGGATAACATGGAGTTATTCGGGATGTATGCGTGTGTGAGGGTTCTCTCCATAGTTGTATGTATTTGTTAGACATAACAGCTAAGGTTCTCTTGATTGCTGTTGAGGTCTTTTCTGAGTACAAGAGCAACAGTATGGATTTTTTAAAACGGGGTTAAATCCTGTCCATCACGTGAGGATGGTGTCGTCAATCTCTTCGTTAGAGTCTGGAAGGCTGGAGATCTTCTTCAGGGAGCGGCGGTGACAGTCAGACAGCAGCTCATTACTAGCGGAGTCAAGAATGGCACTGACACTCTGAAAGACAAACATAACAGATTGTATTGTGAATGCACGCACAACTCAAATCCATCAGGCCGAGTATTATCTTCTTTATAATGAGTATTGAGACTGTTTATTTGTGCAATTGTGTTTGTCACTGACTTGCATGGTCTGCTCTCCCTGACGCAGTCGGAGCAGGCTGACAATGGTGTGTTCGCTCTGGGCTCTGACGCTGGTGTTCTTGTCCTTGGTGTTGTCCAGCAGGCTCTTCACCAGCGGCTTGATGAGGGCGGGCTCCAGGGAGGGCGTGGCCTCGTCTTTAAACACCCACCACAGCACCCGCTCCGACACCAGCCTGATGTCACTGGACTGGTTCTGGAGACACTGTAGGGGAAATGACAGGGGAGAGGTTACTGACAAATCAGAGAAGCACTGTCAGTGTTCTTATTTCTTACATTTGTCCATACCCATGCAGCCACGGTGCTTAAACCTCATATTTGGGGACCCTATTAGATTGCATTTTATTCAATTCAGTCTGGCCCCTATCTGCAAAAGCAGGGTGTCTGCAGAAAGCTGATAATCTTGGCTATTGATCTGTGCCTTTATATTTGTTGTGACTTACTACCATATATGAGCATATGAATGTATAAGGGCAGGCCGAGCCGATTACCTAATTTCAAGATGGCTGCTACCTACATTCCGGTTAGCATCGTGAAGCATAAACTAAATAAACACGGAATACGCGAATACCCACCGAAAGCCGGGACTCCACAGATCATAAGGATGTGTTATTTGTCTGCCTGTGACCTACCATTATTGACCACCAGCCCTGAGAGTCAAAATGTTTATTTTACACAACATTTTCACCAAATGTTGGGGGATCCGTAGGTTGACAGGAACAAGTTAATTGTCAATTTTATCTGATGATGTATGACAACTTCACTAGGGTAGGTGGCAGCATTCGGAATTTTGGATGAAAAGCGTGCCCAAATTAAACTACCTGCTACTCAGGCCCAGAAGCTAGGATATGCATATATAGTCGGGCAAAAAAGTATTTAGTCAGCCACCAATTGTGCAAGTTCTCCCACTTAAAAAGATGAGAGGCCTGTAATTTTCATCATAGGTACACTTCAACTATGACAGACAAAATTAGGAAAAAAATCACAAAATCACAGAAAATCACATTGTAGGATTTTTTTATTAATTTATTTGCAAATTATGGTGGAAAATAAGTATTTGGTCAATAACAAAACTTTATCTCAATACTTTGTTATATTCCCTTTGTTGGCAATGACAGAGGTCAAACGTTTTCTGTAAGTCTTCACAAGGTTTTCACACCCTGTTGCTGGTATTTTGGCCCCTTCCTCCATGCAGATCTCCTCTAGAGCAGTGATGTTTTGGCGGCTGTTGCTGGGCAACACGGACTTTCAACTCCCTCCAAAGATTTTCTATGGGGTTGAGATCTGGAGACTGGCTAGGCCACTCCAGGACCTTGAAATGCTTCTTACGAAGCCACTCCTTCGTTGCCCGGGCGGTGTGTTTGGGATCATTGTCATGCTGAAAGACCCAGCCACGTTTCATCTTCAATGCCCTTGCTGATGGAAGGAGGTTTTCCCTCAAAATCTCACGATACATGGCACCATTCATTCTTTCCTTTACACGGATCAGTCGTCCTGGTCCCTTTGCAGAAAAACAGCCCCAAAGCATGATGTTTCCACCCCCATGCTTCACAGTAGGTATGGTGTTCTTTGGATGCAACTCAGCATTCTTTGTCCTCCAAACACGACGAGTTGAGTTTTTACCAAAAAGTTATATTTTGGTTTCATCTGATCATATGACATTCTCCCAATCTTCTTCTGGATCATCCAAATGCTCTCTAGCAAACTTCAGACGGGCCTGGACATGTACTGGCTTAAGCAGGGGGACACGTCTGGCACTGCAGGATTTGAGTCCCTGGCGGCGTAGTGTGTTACCGATGGTAGGCTTTGTTACTTTGGTCCCAGCTCTCTGCAGGTCATTCACTAGGTCCCCCTGTGTGGTTATGGGATTTTTGCTCACCGTTCTTGTGATCATTTTGACCCCACGGGGTGAGATCTTGCGTGGAGCCCCAGATCGAGGGAGATTATCAGTGGTCTTGTATGTCTTCCATTTCCTAATAATTGCTCCCACAGTTGATTTCTTCAAACCAAGCTGCTTACCTATTGCAGATTCAGTCTTCCCAGCCTGGTGCAGGTCTACAATTTTGTTTCTGGTGTCCTTTGACAGCTCTTTGGTCTTGGCCATAGTGGAGTTTGGAGTGTGACTGTTTGAGGTTGTGGACAGGTGTCTTTTATACTGATAACAAGTTCAAACAGGTGCCATTAATACAGGTAACAAGTGGAGGACAGAGGAGCCTCTTAATTAATTAACTTCTTGGAACTACCCATCCCGGATCCGGGAGAATTGTCATCAACTACACTAATTAGCATAGCGCAACGGTCAAAAAATATTACTAGAAAATATTCATATTCATGTAATCACAAGTGAAATATAGTGAAACACAGCTTAGCCTTTTGTTAATCACCCTGTCATCTCAGATTTTGAAATCATGCTTTACAGCCAAAGCAAGACAAGCGTTTGTTTAAGTTTATCAATAGCCTAGCATAGCATTATGTCCAGCTAGCAGCAGGAAGCTTGGTCACGAAAATCAGAAAAGCAATCAAATTAACCGTTTACCTTTGATGAGCTTCGGATGTTTTCACTCACGAGACTCCCAGTTAGACAGCAAATGTTCCTTTTGTTCCATAAATATTATTTTTATACCCAAAATACCTCCGTTTGTTGGTCTTGTTATGTTGGGAAATCCACCGGAAATAGCGGTTACGACAACGCCGAACAAAATTCCAAATTATATACATAATATCGACAGAAACATGGCAGACGTTTTTTATATTCAAACCTCAAGGTGTTTTTCAAATATCTCTTCGATAATATATCAACCGGGACAATTGGCTTTTCAGTAGGAGCGAGAGGAAAAATGACTACCTCTGTCTTTTACGCAAGAATCACTCTGAGAGCCCTCAGCTGGCCACTTATGCAATGTAGTCGTTTACGCTGATTCTTCAACATAAAGGTGTGAAACTACGTCAAAATGCTGTAAGACACCTTCGGGAATACGTAGAAAAAGGAATCTGGTTGATATCCCTTTCAATGGCCAATAGGGGTGCATAGGAATACAACGGTTTCAAAACATGAGTCACTTCCTGATTGGATTCTTCTTAGGCTTTCGCCTGCAATATCAGTTCTGTTATACTCACAGACAATATTCTTACAGTTTTGGAAACTTTAGAGTGTTTTCTATCCTAAGCTGTGAATTATATGCATATTCTAGCATCTGGTCCTGAGAAATAGGCTGTTTACTTTGGGAACGTTATTTTTCCCCAAAAAAGACGTTTATCTTTAATCCTACGTATAAAACTTGTATTTTTCATCAATGTTTATGATAAGTATTTCTGTAATTTGATGTGGCTCTCTGAAATTTCACCGGATGTTTGTTTGAGAAAATGATTACTGTACATAACGCGCCAATTCCAACTGAGGTTTTTGGACATAAAGATTAACTTTATCGAACAAAACACACATTTATTGTGTAACATGAAGTCCTGTGAGTGCCATCTGATGAAGATCATCAAAGGTTAGTGATTAACTTAATCGCTATTTCTGACTTTTGTGAGCCCTCTCCTTGGCTGGAAAATGGCTGTATGGTTTTCTGTGACTAGGCACTGACCAAACATAATCGTTTGGTGTGCTTTCGCCGTAAAGCCTTTTTGAAATTGGACACTGTGGTTTGATTTACAAGAAGTCTATCTTTACATTGGTGTATAATACTTATATGTTTGAGGAATTTTAATTATGGGATTTCTGTTGTTTTGAATTTGGCGCCCTGCAATTTCACTTGCTGTTGTCGAGGTGGGACGCTACCGTCCCACTGGTACCAGAGAGGTTGGAAAACCACACTACAGGCTGATCCAACATTGATGTAATGTCCTTAAAACAAGTCAAAATGAGGCTCAGTAGTGTGTGTGGCCTCCACGTGCATGTATGACCTCCCTACAACGCCTGGGCATGCTCCTGATGACAGTCTGTGGTGCAACGTGGCGTTGGTGGATGGAGCGAGACATGATGTCCTAGGTTCCTAGGTTTTGGCCTTTCTAGGGAGTTTTTCCTAGCCACCGTGCTTCTACACCTGCACTGCTTGCTGTTTGGGGTTTTAGGCTGGGTTTCTGTACAGCACTTTGAGATATCAGCTGATGTACGAAGGGCTATATAAATAAATTTGATTTGATTTGATTTGGATTTGATGTCCCAGATGTGCTCAATTGGATTCAGGTCTGGGGAACGGTCAGGCCAGTCCATTGCATCAATGCCTTCCTCTTGCAGGAACTGCTGACACACTCCAGCCACATGAGGTCTAGCATTGTCTAGTCTTGCATTAGGAGGAACCCAGGGCCAACCGCACCAGCATATGGTCTCACAAGGGGTCTGAGGATCTCATCTCGGTACCTAATGGTAGTCAGGCTACCTCTGGCGAGCACATGGAAGGCTGTGCGGCCCCCCCAAAGAAATACCATGAAATACCACACCATGACTGACCCACCGCCAAACCGGTCATGCTGGAGGATGTTGCAGGCAGCAGAACGTTCTCCACGGCGTCTCCAGACTCTGTCACGTGCTCAGTGTGAACCTGCTTTCATCTGTGAAGAGCACAGGGTGCCAGTGGCGAATTTGCCAAACTTGGTGTTCTCTGGCAAATGCCAAACGTCCTGCACGGTGTTGGGCTGTAAGCACAACCCCCACCTGTGGACGTCGGGCCCTCATACCACCCTCATGGAGTCTGTTTCTGACCGTTTGAGCAGACACATGCACATTTGTGGCCTGCTGGAGGTCATTTTGCAGGGCTCTGGCAGTGCTCCTCCTTGCACAAAGGCAGAAGTAGCGGTCCAACTGCTGGGTTGTTGCCCTCCTACGGCCTCCTCCATGTCTCCTGATGTACTGGCCTGTCTCCTGGTAGCGCCTCCATGCTCTGGACACTACGCTGACAGACACAGCAAACCTTCTTGCCACAGTTCGCGTTGATGTGCCATCCTGGATGAGCTGCACTACCTGAGCCACTTGTGTGGGTTGTAGACTCCGTCTCATGCTACCACTCGAGTGAAAGCACCGCCAGCATTCAAAAGTGACCAAAACATCAGCCAGGAAGCATAGGAACTGAGAAGTGGTCTGTGGTCCCCACCTGCAGAACCACTCCTTTATTGGGGGTGTCTTGCTAATTGCCTATAATTTCCACCTGTTGTCTATGCCATTTGCACAACAGCCTGTGAAATGTATTGTCAATCAGTGTTGCTTCCTAAGTGGACAGTTTGATTTCACAGAAGTGGGATTGACTTGGAGTTACATTGTGTTGTTTAAGTGTGTTGTTTAAGTCCTAGCTTTAAGTGAGCAGTGTATATTACAACAATACTGAATGAACACTTATTTTAACTTAACATAATACATCAATTTAGTCTCAAATAAATAATGAAACGTGTTCAATTTGGTTTAAATAATGCAAAAACACAGTTGGAGAAGAAAGTAAAAGTGCAATATGTGCCATGTAAA
The DNA here is from genome assembly GCF_018296145.1 of Oncorhynchus tshawytscha. NCBI lineage: Eukaryota > Metazoa > Chordata > Actinopteri > Salmoniformes > Salmonidae > Oncorhynchus > Oncorhynchus tshawytscha. Next base: position 35,081,005 of record NC_056440.1, on the reverse strand, counting down.
AAAGCTAATGTTTAATATATTCCTTGCTCAGAACATGAGAACATATGAAAGCTGGTGGTTCCTTTTAACATGGGTCTTCAATATTCCCACTTAAGAAGGTTTAGGTTATTGTTATTATAGGAATTATAGGACTTTCTCTCTATACCATTTGTATTTCATATACCTTTGACTATTGAATGTTCTTCTAGGCACTATAGTATTGCCAGCCTAATATCGCGAGTTGATAGGCTTGAAGTCATAAACAGCGCTGTGCTTCAAGCATTGCGAAGAGCTGCTGGCAAACACAGGAAAGTGAATTATGGTCTTTGTTAGGAAGAAATGGTCTTCACACAGTTCGCAACGAGCCAGGAGGGTCAAACTGCTGCATATACCCTGACTCTGCTTGCACAGATCGCAAGAGAAGTAATACTTTATAATTCCAAAGTAGTTATTGTCTATGTTTCATATTAGTTCACTGTTTGCTGTTCTACGTGCCATCTTGTAACTTGAGGCCACTGCACTCTCACTCCCATTGTTCATTTGTGGTTGACACCTCTGCCTTTCTCTCTTAAGTGTTATTGTTTGCATTGTGTGTGTGCAGTACACCTATGTGAGTCACTGGTGTTTTTACTTTACAGTAATGTCATTTAGTAAATTTAGTCAACTGAACTTCAGAGTGGAGGATGCAGAGGATTTTGATGACGTTTGAGAGCAACCCTTCCCAACAAGTGCCCCCCCCCCCCCGCAATGTCAATCACCCGTCTGATGGTTCTACATCCACTTTTCATAGACCTCTTGAAAGAGAAAATAGGGGCTTGTGGCACCATTCGTCCTAACAGAATCAGTTTCCCCAAAACCAAGGTAAACGACATGACAAAGACAGCGGAGGAGGACCATAGGTTGGATCAGGACTACCAAGCTGCTTTTTGTGAAATGGAAGGACACCATGCTCACCACACAGCATAAGGCATTCAATATCAACCATGTCTCAAGGAGGGTGAAAAGGGAAGAATGTCCCCATTCCTGTGAAGAACTACAATGCCAGCATGGGGGGATGTCAACCTATCTGATAGGATACTACCAGGATACTACCAGGTCCTCCACAAGACCAGGAAGTGGTATAATACTTGTTTTTTACCACTTTATGGACATTGCTACAGTAAATCCTTTCACTCTCCACAAGTAGAAGGCCAAAGCACAAGGTCAAACCCCTCTCTGGGGGCCCAAAGCAACCTCACAACCATCACAAGACACCCCACTCAAGGTGAGCGCCACTATCCAACACACATACCAAAAGACAAAAGGATGAACTGCAAGAATTGCACAAAATACTCGGGGGGGGAAAAGGGTTAAATGCCAGATCTTCTGTCCGAAAGGCCAGTTTGCTTTTTGTTTCCTGGCAGAGAGAGACTGCTTCAAAGACTATCACGACTTATTTATTGCCTTACCTCCCTAATCTTACTACATTTGCACACATTGTATATAGATGTTTCTATTGTGTTATTGATTGTACGTCTGTTTATCCCATGAGTAACTCTGTGTTATTTTTGTCACACTGCTTTGCTTTATCTTGGCCAGGTCGAAGTTGTAAATGAGAACTTGTTCTCAACTGGCCTACCTGGTTAAATAAATAAAGGTGAAATAAATCAAATAAAAACGACATGCATAAGCTACGGTGAAAGTGAAATCTAATCATCTATACCTGGGATGTAAAACGAACACGAATGCCATTTGTAAATAGTTCAGCTTATTTCTATTTTTGCACCTTTCTTAGTGAAACCTTTCTTAGTGAAGGACAGGTGTGTAACCAAGTGTGTTTGATAAAAAATATTTTAAAAACGTCTTATGTACAGCACCAGTCAAAAGTTTGGACACACCTACTCATTCCAGGGTTTTTCTTCATTTGTACTATAATAGTGAAGACATCAAAACTATGAAATAACACATGGTATCACGTAGTAACCAAAAAAGTGTTAAATATATTTTATAATTGAGATTATTCAAAGTAGCTACCCTTTGCCTTGACAGCTTTGCACACTCTTGGCATTCTCTCAACCAGCTTCATGAGGTAGTCACCTGGAATGCATTTCAATTAACAGTTGTGCCTTGTTAAAAGTGAATGTGGAATTTCTTTCCTTTTGAATGCATTTGAGCCAATCAATCAGTTGTGTTGTGACATGGTAGGGGTGGTATACAGAATAGCCCTATTTGGTAAAAGACCAAGTCCATATTATGGAAAGAACAGCTCAAATAAGCATCATCTTTACTTTAAGACATGAAGGTCAGAGTCAATGAAAATGTCAAGAACTTTGAAAGTTTCTTCAAGTGCAGTTGCAAAAACCATCAAGCGCTATAATGAAACTGGCTCTCATGATGACCGCCACAGGAAAGGAAGACTCAGAGTTACCTCTGCTGGAGAGAAGTTAATTAGAGCTCCCAGCTACAGAAATTGCATCCCAAATAAAATGCTTCAGAGTTCAAGTAACAGACACATCTCAACATAATCGAGGAGGAGACTGCGTGAATCAGGCCTTTATGGTCAAATTGCTGCAAAGAAACCACTACTAAAGGACACTAATAAGAAGAAGACTTGCTTGGGCCAAGAAACAAGTAATGGACATCAGAACAGTGGAAATCTGTCCTTTGGTCTGATGAGTCCAAATTTAAGATTTTTGGTTCCAACCTCTGTCTTTGTGAGACGGAGATTAGGTGAACGGATGATATCCGCATGTGTGGTTCCCACCATGAAGCATGGAGGTGATGGTGCATTGCTGGTAACACTGTGATTATATTTAGAATTTAAGGCACACTTAACCAGCATGGCTACCACAGAATACTGCAGCGATACGCCATCCCATCTGGTTTGAAGCTTAGTGGGACTATCATTTGTTTTTCAACAGGACAATGACCCAACACACCTCCAGGCTGTGTAAGGGCTATTTGACCAAGAAGGAGAGTGATGGAGTGCTGCATCAGATGACCTGGTCTCCACAATCACCAGACCTCAACCCAATTGAGATGGTTTGGGATGAGTTGGACTGCAAAGTGAAAGAAAAGCAGCCAACAAGTGCTCAGCAAATGTGGGAACTCCTTCAAGACGGTTGGAAAAGCATTCCAGGTGAAGCTGGTTGAGAGAAATCCAAGAGTGTGCAAATCTGTCAAGGCAAAGAGTGGCTACTTACAAGAATCTGAACTATATTTTGATTTGTTTAACACCTTTTTGGTTTCTACATGATTCAATGTGTTATTTCATAGTTTTGATGTCTTCACTATTATTCTACAATAGTCAAAATAAAGAAAAACCATTGAATGGGTAGGTGTGCTAAACTTTTGACTGGTACTGTATATCTGTTGCTTTATATTGTTTTTGTAAACAGTTAATTTGTATGTGGGACCAATACGTTGGATATGCCTAGGCTAAACGTTCAGGCACTTTGGAGAGGTTGAAAAAAACACTTAGATATCCCCTGTAAGAACCACGACACCACCACAATGTTTGAGGTTGGTGTTGTAGAAACTTAGTTATAGTGAACAATAGCTTTTAGGTACATCCAGTGTGCAAAAATAGTGCAATTACCACATTTGGACACTTTGGAGAGGTTGAAAGGACACTTGAATGTACCCTGGATACCCTATACCACCACAATGTTTGATTGAGGTAGATATGATAAAAATTGTGTTTTTATACTGAACAACTAGCATTTAGTGATTGCAAATATGTAATAGCACTGGAATTACCTAATTTACAGACATATGCCACTTTGGAGAGGTTTAGGGACACTTGCAAACGTCACGTGACCACACCTGACACCACTTACTATAACATCTGCCCATTTCTAATTGTTAGGTCTATCAAACCCATTTTCTTTCTTCTGATATTTTTCACATGTTATGGAAGCCATCTGATGTGTTTCCAGCTCTGGGCATAAATAATTCACTTATAGCTTGTCAATGAAAGATGACTTTCAAAATAAAAAAAGTTAGTGTGTGCTTGATCTTGTGTATTCTGAACTATAACTCCTACCTTCTGATAATTTCCTCAATCTCATAACCTCATAATATACCAGGTTTTGGCATGTCAGAATCATGTAATTACACATGAATTGCAGTTACTTTTGGGTATGTCTATTTGTGCTTGATTTGAGAAACATTCATTTTGTAAATGGGGGGGGTGACGTAACAGATTACTCCTGAGAAAGTACCCCCCTGCCTCACCTTCACAAACTGTGAGATGATGCGCTGTGATGAGCCACTTCCTTCCTCGGTTCTGAGATGATGTCTCATGAGGTAGCCCATGGCTCTGATCCCACTGGTAGCTATGGGGATCTGGAGGAGTCGACCGTGCCCAGTGTTCAGTCAGAGAGGAGAAAGAGGTATGGTTTGGCAAGGGAAAAAGTGCTTGACGAGCCAATCCTTCCACTGTCTGGGTGAACAGAATGAGTAAACTAAAAGGAGCGGTGTCCACTTAGATCTGACCAGATGTATGAAGTTCCTACCCGGTCTGCGGTGGCACTGGCCAGGATGGCCTCCGTCACGGTTGAACTGTACTCCTCCACACACAGCTGCTCAGGGGCAGACTTGATTGCAATGGCCAGAGTCATACTGCGACCATGACGCACCATCCAGTCCACTCCTGATATGTCAGCTAGGTGAAGAACGGGAACATTTTTCATAGATTAAACAGAAGTCTTTCCTTACTACATTATAGTCTTGATAGTCAAGAGTTAAGTGTTAGAAATTATAACGTGTAAATTCAATATGTGAATACCTTTTATCATAAGTGTGAATGTTTGTGCTATATAAAGGGTTGTGCGTGGGCAAAGAGTATGGTGTGATAGTGTAAATTCTTACCCAGGACATGCTGGAGCAACACACTCCTCAGATCCTCTTCAGACAGGAAGGCACACAGCTCTCCTAAACAACCTGCTGAGGACATGCGTGTAGCATCCTACACACACACAAAGTTAGAACTAAATGATTCTATATAAGGCTTTCATACACACTGGCTGATAAGGAGGCCTAAAACCCCTTTCATTAAGCCACATCCTGCCTTGACTGACGGAAGTCTAGTTTGATCAGAGGTAAAAAACTAAACATAGCACTCTGAAAGATCCTTTCATTGAAACATGGAGCTGAATATGTGCTTATCAAATCAAATCTTATTGGTCACATACACGGGTTTAGCAGATGTTATTGCGGGTGTAGCGAAATGCTTATGCCAGGTTCAGTATTGCAGAGCTACAATATATATTAGCTAGCAAGATTAAACGGAAATAATTTTATACTCAATTCTAGCAATCACCATTGAGAGACAGGGGGGGGGTATCAGTAGACTGCCTAAAAAACATATGTTGCATTCACACATGCTTAGTCAGTGTATCTGCTTGTAAACATACCTCATCATGACCCAGCATACTCAGCAATGTGGTGGTGATGTTTTTCCTGATGGCTGGGTCAACCTTGGACCCTGCTCCCTGGATGACGAATCGTAAGGCTTGTAGCATGGTCTCCCTGAAAAAAGGGAGCAAAACACTAGGCTGATTGATTGAATCTAATCAATCCCCCCAAAAATCCTAAATGAGAGGAATCCTATATGGAACTGATCACTACTCTTCACATTGTGTTTCTCGGTTACCCAGAATTCCCTGGTTTTGCATACCTGACTCCTGAGTCCTCAGCATTGTGGATGGCAGAGAGCTGCTCTGTAAATAGGGGGTCCACCTTGCTGTGGATGGAGACCAGCTGACCCAGGGCCTCAGCAGCCTTCAGCCTGACCGCCCGGCTAGAGTCCTGCAGAGCCTTCAGGAAGGTGGTCTGGAGCTGGGGCAGGAAGGGCTTCAGGGCTATGCCTACCTGGAGACAGGGGCAGAGCAACAGGTTCAGGACCAGAGCAAGATGCCAACCATTCTTCCAGCAGGGAGGAAACAACAGGATTGTGTTTAGTAGGCACAAAATGGGAAAACGTTGAGAAAAGAAAAATCTTATTTTTGGATTATTTCATTTATTAACCACATTTCAAAATGTTTCTCCTGTCTCCCATTTTGTGCTTACCAAACGAAACCTTTAACCTCAGAATTAGAAGCAGACACTGACCTTGGCCAGCAGCAGGGTGAGTGTCTCTAGCAGAGAGGTCTTCACGCTCCAGGCAAAGCGGTCTCCCAGGATACGGATGAGCGGTCCAGTGATGTTGACCACAGACGGTCGCAGAGCCTCAGAGGAGGTCAGCTTGATGACTCCTCCCAGCGCTTTGGCCGACTCCTCTTTCTGCTCAGGACTGCCTGTCAACACTCCTTCCCTCAACACTGGCAGGATGCAGGCCACACCCTGGGGAAGAGGGAAAGAGGAGGAGAATAAGAGAGAATTAGTGGAGAGGAGAGAGCCAAAAGATATATCAAAACTAGTCAGCTTGAGGATGTGACTGTACATGTCAAGAGGAGAGAGAGGCCTACCTTTTTGGGAAGACAGAACCCAGGCAGGTGCTGACCCTTAACGTCTACTGCCACTGACCGGATGTCTCTGTGCAGGTCGTCAATCAGAGCCAGCTGGCTGCCAGCGTCCAGTTTCTACAAAAACAAACTAGAGTTTAACATGACCTCACACATCAATACATACAGTGGCAAGAAAAAGTATGTGAACCCTTTGGAATTACCTGGATTTCTGCATGAATTTGTCATCATTTTTGATCTGATCTTGATCCAAGTCACAAGAATGGACAAACACAGTGTGCTTAAACTAATAACACAAATGTTATGTCTATATTGAATACATAATTTAAACATTCACAGTGTAGGTTGTAAAAAGTATGTGAACCCCTAGGATAATGACTTCTCCAAAAGCTAATTGGAGTCAGGAGTCAGTTAACCTGGAGTCCAATCAATGAGACGAGATTGGAGATGTTGGTTAGAGCTGCCCTGCCCTATAAAAAACACTCACCAAATTTGAGTTTGCATTTCACAAGAAGCATTGCCTGATATGAACCATGGGGGATCAACCTTTTATTAAATCCAAGGAGATCTCAGAATTGTTGACTTGCATAAAGCTGGAAAGGGTTACAAAATTATCTCTAAAAGCCTTGATGTTCATCAGTCCACGGTATGACAAACTGTCTATAAATGGAGAAAGTTCAGCACTGTTGCTGCTCTCCCTAGGAGTGGCTGTCCTGCAAAGACGACTGCAAGAGCACAGCGCAGAATGTTCAATGAGGTTAAGAAGAATCCTAGAGTGTCAGCTAAAGACTTACAAAAATCTAAAATACGTAAAACACTAAACAAGACTGGTGTTCATGAGAAGACACTACGGAAGAACCCATTGCTGTCCAAAAAAAACATTGCTGGTACGTCTGAAGTTCGCAAAAGAGCACCTGGATGTTCCACAGCACTACTGGCAAAATATTCTGTGTATACATGAAACATAAAGTTGTGTTGTTTGGAAGAAACACAAGCTCATCAAAACCTCATCCCAACTGTAAAGTATGGTGGAGGGAGCATCATGGTTTGGGGCTGTTTTGCTGCCTCAGGGCCTGGACAGCTTGCTATCATCCACAGAAAAAGTTTATCAAGACATTTTGTAGGAGAATGTTAAGACTATCTGTCCGCCAATTGAAGCTCAACAGAAGTTGGGTGATGCAACAGGACAACGACCCAAAACACAGAAGTAAATCAACAACAGAATGGCTTCAACAGAAGAAAATATGCTTTCTGGAGTGGCCCAGTCAGAGTCCTGACCTCAACCCGACAGAAAACGTTTAGTTGAGGTAATTGCTGGAAAAGGGGGATCAACCTGTTATTATCCAAGGGTTCACATACTTTCCCCACCCTACACTGTGAATGTTTACATGGTGTGTTCAATAAAGACATGAAAACGTATCATTGTTTGTGTGTTATTAGATTAAGCAGACTGTTTGTCTATTGTTGTGACTTAGATGAAGAACAGATCCAATTTTATGACCAATTTATGCAGAAATCCAGGTCATTCTAAAGGGTTCACATACTTTTTCTTGCCACTGTACTATGTTAGTTAACCAGAGTACCTAATGGCCATTGGTTATCTATGAAATCAATGCTGCATAACGATCCACAACACAACTGTATGACTTCAGTAAACCCAGACAAACCCACTCCCAGTTCCTGTAATGCTCTTGGTGCCAACTGCTAACCTTGGTGATGGAGTTGATGGCGTCCCAGCTCTGCACCAGGACCTCAGGGTTGGAGTCGTTGAGCAGGCGGATGAGGCCTGACAGCAGGTTGCGTGTGTGGGCACTGTAATCCAGGCGGGTGCGGGAGAAGTATCCGTTGAGGATGGTGGCGGCGGCCTGTCTGAGGCCGGCATCCGGTGACCTGGTGGCCTCTAGCAAGTCCTCGATGATGATACGCTGACCCACCTCATCTTCCACAGACAGGATCACTGCCTGGCAGCTGGCCAGCTCCTGAAGGAGAGGCGCGGGGGGTAATATAAACCTGGGGACATACCTATCATCTACGGACCACAACCGCCCACTAAGAACCACTGTAATATTATCCTGTTACGACCACCGACAGTTAAAGTAGTGCCCCTGCACTTGGAACTCCTTTATAACCATCTTGTAATCATGAATGCTGTTGTTACCTGCTGCCCCTCCTCTGTTCCCAGCTTGTCTTTCAGAGAGGAGTAGAGGGCAGGCAGGATGACCCCCAGGTGGCGTGTCAGAGCGTCTCCAGCCACAGCAGACAGGAAGGCCAGCACGCGCGTGTTCACTGGAGGAGCAGTGAGCTGACAGGGGAGAGGAGAGCATTCATACGCAGAACTACACTCAAACTATAAAATATTTTAAAAACATTTAAGCATCAGGAAAAGTGGTATATAATCCAATACAATGATCACAGAGATTAACCATTGTCAGTAGAGTGTGTAATGTTTGGACAGCTCACCTTCGGCACCAGGTAGGGCAGCACAGAGCGACTCCTCACTGCCATCACCTGTTTCAGACCGTCCAGAGCAAACTCTGCAGTCTCCTCATCATCCTGCACACAGAAACATTAACCTCACTCTATATTCTGTTCCATGGTGGGTCCTCTGTCCTCTCCAGAAGGACAGGAGAGGGAGTATTACTGCGTGGATACAGAGGAATGTTAGCGGTAAAGTGGATTCATGTGTGTGTATTTGCATGTGAGTGTGCGTCTCACCAACTGTTTGAGCAGGGCAGGCAGGATGTCGTCCAGGGCCTGGTGACCGATGGTGGCGTGGAGCTGCTCAAAGGTTTTGGCTGCAGCCTCTCGTACCTCCTCCAGGGGGTCACACAGAGCCTTCCTCACGGTGGGGACCAGGGACTCAGAGAATATCAGCACCTGGAAACATACACGTATTGTGATTTTACTTCTCTACCATGGGATCACGTCACAACACAACCCTTCTATGTATAAGGCGTTTTAAAAGGTTTCCTCAAACTGTATACTCATCTCAAGGGACTTCCAGGTTAAATAATGAATGAATTAAAAAAAGTGACCAGGTATGTGTTGAGGTACTGACCGCGTCCCTGCTGGTGGACTTCATGATCTCACTCAGGCCGATGCACACGCCCTGCCTCTCATCACTCTTCTCAGAGCGCAGACCCTCCTCCAGGATAGGAATGATCTCTGGGAGGATCTTCTCTCCCAGCTTACGGACCAGGTCTCCAAGTGTCCTTGCAGCAATCTAGAACACACAGAGAAGCCACATTCAGTAACCCAGGGATCAGAAGCAGGAGAGAACACAGAATCCAAACACTCAAATTCAGACAAAAGTGTAGAATACTATAATTCAGTAATAACAGAAGACTGAATTGTCTTAGTGTGACTAATGTACATGACAAAAGAGAGATAGACAAAGGGGATCAAATCGAATTGTATTCATCACATGCTTCGTAACAGATGTAGACTAACAGTGAAATGCTTACTTACTTACGGGCCCTTCACTACAATGCAGAGAGAAAGAAAATAGAGAAATAATAGAAAAGAAACACGTAATAAATACACAATGAGTAATGATAACTTGGCTATATACATGGGGTACCAGTACAGAGTGGATGTGAAGCGGTACGAGGTAAATGAGGTAAATATGTACATCTAACTAGGAATAAAGTGACAGATAATAACCAGGAGCATATTTTATGAGTCAAAAAAGTTAGTTAAATAGTTAACCATTGACCCATTTTGCACTAACTATTTAGCAATCTTATGGCTTGGGGTTAGAAACTGTTCAGGGTTCTGTTGGTTCCAGACTCGGTGCATTGGGGCCGCTTGCCAAGCGGTAGCAGAGAGCACGGTCTATGACCTGGGTGGTGCGAGTCTGATAATTCTTAGGGTCTTCCTCTGACACCGCCTGGTATAACGCTCCTGAATGGCAGGGAGCTCCGTCCCAGTGATGCACTGGGCCGAACGCACTAACCTCTGTAGCGCCTTGCGGTTGGATGCTAAGCAGTTGCCATACCAAGCGGTGATGCAGCCAGTCAAGAGGCTCTCATTGGGGAGGCTGTAGAATTTGAGGATGAGGGCCCATGCTAAATCTTTTCACCCTCCTGAGGGGGAAGAGGCATTGTCGTGCTCTTTTATCAACTGTGTTGGTGTGTGCGAACCATGATAGATTCCTAGTGATATGGACACAGAGGATTGAAGCTCTCGAACCGCTCCACTACAGCCCTGTCGATCTGAATGGTGGTGTGCTCTGCCCTTCCGTTTCCTTTAGTCCATGATCAGCTCCTTTGTCTTGCTGACGTTGAGGGAGAGGTTGTCCTTGTACCACCCTACAAGGTCTCAGTTTTATCGTCGTTGATCAGGCCTACCACCGTTGTGTTGTCAGCAAACTTAATAATTATGTTGGAGCCGTGCACGGCCACACAGTCGTGGGTGAACAGGAAGTACAGGAAGGGACTAAGCACGCACCCCTGAGGGGCCCCTGTATTGGGGGTCAGTGTGGCAGATGTTGTTACCTACCCTCAACATCTGGGAGCGGCCCATCAGGATGTCCAGGACCCAGTTGCAGAGGTGTTCAGTCCCAGGGTCCTGAGCTTAGTGGTGAGCTTGGAGGGCACTATGGTGTTGAATGCTGAGCTGTAGTCAATGAACAGCATTCTCACATTGGTATTCAAGTTGTCCAGGTGGGAAAGGGCATTGTGGAGTGCAATACAGATTGCGTCATCTGTGAATCAGTTGGGACGGTATGTGAATTGGAGTGGGTCCTGGGTTGATGTGAGCCATGACCAGCCTTTCAAACCATTTCATGGCTACAGATGCGAGTGCTACGGGGGCGATAGTAATTTAGACAGGTTCTTGGTCACAGGGACTTTGGTGGTCTGCTTGAAACATGCAAGCAGACCAGAGAACATGTTGTTCTCATGCATGGTTCAGTGTTGTTCAGATTCACAGTGTTTAATAGTCACATGTACAGGGTTGAAGGTGTGATTGCAGGGTACAGTGAAAATCTTAGGTTCTGAGCTCCAACATACAGGACTGTTAAATAAAATAATGAACATGGTAATAAATAAAAAAACAATATAAATAGCACTATATACATAACTGTAGCAGTGATTAATAAATAATTTTCCATTGGGGTGGAGGCAGAGTAAAGACTGTTTAGGGGTGGGGGGGAATAACCATAGCGGGAGCAGCATGACCAAGTGAAATAAAATGTAAAAAATAAAGTATTGTTTTTAATCTATCAATATTCATATTAACAACTGCAACAGTGATGAATGTTGTTGGGGTGGTGGTAGAGTAAAAGACGGTTGGGAGGTGGGGGGAAAACGTCCATAGTAGGAGCAGCATGTAAGGTAAGTGACCGTTGAGGGTGTGTGGGGGGGAATGTCCATAGGGGGGAGTAGCAGGGGTGAGCAGGTAGCTTACTGGTGGTGGCTATTCAGCAGCCTGATGGGGAGGGTGGAAACTATTGGCCAGTCTTCCAGTTTTTGCCATGATGCTCCTGTACTGCCCGCGTCTGAGTGATTGAAGCGGGGAGAACAGGGCATAGCTTGTGTGGCTGGGGTCCCTGATGATCTTCTTGGCCTTTTTGTCTGACACCTGGTGTTGTAGGTGTCCTGTAGGGCAGGCAGTGTGCACCCAAGGGTGCGTTCGGCTGAGCGTATCACCCTCTGATGCGCCCTGTGGTTCGCGGCGGTGGAGTTGCGTACCTGGCTGTGATGCAACCCGACAGTGTAGAACAGCGAGAGCCCTCGGGGACAGGACACATTTCTTCAGCATCCTGAGGTTCAAGAGTCGCTGTTGTGCCTTCTTCACCACGGTGTCCGTGTGGTTCGACCATTTCAGCTTCTCAGATGTGTACGCTGAGGAATTTGACGTCATTGACCGTCTCCACAACGGCCTGGTTGATGAGGCTGGGGGTTTGTCCAGCCTCATTCCTCTTGTCCATAATCAAGTCAATAATCAGCTTATTTGTTTGCTAACGTTGAGAGAGAGAGAGAGAGTTGTTGTTTACCTGGCACCACGCCGTCACAGTATCTACCTCATCCCTGTAGGCTGATCTCGTTGTTGTTGGTCATCCGGCCTAGTACTGTTGTGTCGTAAGCGAACTTGATGATAGAGTCTGGGTCGGCAGCCTTGCGAGTAGGGCTGACCCGAATTAGTTGACCGGTCGATTGTTTGGTTGATGGGATGTTGTTCAACCCAGATATTTTTTAGTCGAAGAGTAGCAAAAAAGATATATATTTTTTTATGGCACATAAGACACCTGTCTTATTCGTGCCCATCTCAGTGAACTAATCCATTGCGGAGGCTGTGGTGATGATGGCACAGTCCAAGAAGGGGAGTGTGGCAGCACAATGCACGTCTCTCCAGAACGCGCTCTCTCCCACCAATTTGTGCACATGCATTGTTTCATAAGTTCATTGTGTGAATTGTTTGGATTTGATTGTTAGTGTATATCAATTCCCCATGACATATATAGGTAGTACACTTACCCTTAAATGCTATCATTTCAAATCTACAATGTTTGTTTGGTTACAGTAATATCTGTTAATGCACTCAATATATTATTATTGCAGTCTTACCGTTCTCATTGTCAGAGTGGACACGTTGTTTACAGATGCTCAACCTAGGCTACACTTGTGAGAAACAAGTTTTGGTTTATTTCATACCATTTACGAGTTGACAATTTAGTCAATATTTTGTTTGGAGTGCTCCTGTCAATGTTGAGTAAGGACGCGCACCTGATTATGCATAGAATTAGACCTACAGGATTCCTGGCCTGCGCACAAATATAGGCATATAAAATGTGCCTATTTGGGGGATCTGATAGGTTTTCTGATTGGCTTTATGCAGCACCACTAAGGAGGAGTGGAGCTTCTCAAAGTAACATTTTCTTCGGCTCAAACAGCAAGCAAACAGTCCGTTTTTACATCCATGACAATAGTTCAATGTATTTGAAAATAATTTTGATAACCACTCCGTGTTTAAGAGACAAATGTCATGCTCTGGGCCTTTGAGTTTGGCGCCTTGAGGCGTCACTACAGACCCGGATTCAATCCCAGGCTGTGTCACAGCCCGCCGTGACCGGGAGACCCAAGAGGCGGCTCACAATTGGCCCAGCGTCGTCGGGTTTGGCCGGCCGGGATGTTCTTGTCCCATCGCGCTCTAGCAACTCCTTGTGGCGGACCGGGCGCCTGTAAGCTAGATTTCAGTCGCCAGTTGGAAAGCGTTTCCTCCGACACATTGGTGCAGCTTAAGCAGTGCGGCTTGGTATGATCATGTGTTCCAGAGGATGCACGGCTCTCGACCTTCACCTCTCACGAGTCCGTACGGGAGTTGCAGCAATGGTACAAGACACTACCAATTGGATATCACGAAATTGGGGAGAAAGGGGGGTAAAAGTACAAAAATACACGGATCCAGCGGAAAAGTCATAAAATAGGTCTACCTGATTACTTGTTATCCCTTGCGCAATGGCCTACAGCTGTGTCTGTACCAAGCTCACTGGCACCATGTTGCAAATTCAGGTAGAACCTGTTAATAGTTGACACAATGTTTCAAGTTTGTTGCAGACAGGCCATTCGCAGCCAATGTGATTTATTGGATATTCATTTTTATCAGGATATTTTTAATTTGTTGGCTTTATAGGCTATTTTTACATAGTTGGCAATAGCCTATTACTGGCAACTTCCGGAAGGTAACGGCAGAATCTGCAAAAGCCAGTAGGAGCGGGAGGAGGATGGTCGGGACAGGTTACGTTTTTTTTCTTCTGGTTATCATAATCTCTGGCTCCCTCTTAAGTAATTTGTATCTTATTTCATCAAACAGTGCGCTTAAAGCATCAGACAAGCTCAATGCATATATATAGTTGATTTTATTAAAACACATAGGGTGTGTTTATATATGGAAAAAAACACGTTTTAAAATGTCGACCAATTGTTTGAAAGAACAGGCGACTTTCGGTCTACTAAGATTTTTTGGGGATCGGGGACAGCCCTGTGGTTATTGGGGACAGCCCTCAATGTTATTGGATGAATCCAGGAACATATTCCAGTCTGTGCTAGCGAAACAGCCCTGTAGCCTAGTATCCGCGTCATCGGACCTCTTCCGTATTGAGCGTGGCACTGGTACTTCCAGCACCAAAAAAACAAACACAGAAAATAGCAGGATTGGTCAGAAGCCCGTAAAATGGCTGCAATCCATTGCAGTGCCATTCTCTCTCATTCAACAGTTGTGAGAGCAATAAAGAAACAGCTCCATACATACTAGACATCCTAGCAGTAGAGTTACCGTTCTCTTGTCGGGGCAGTCGGAGGCCAGGAAGCCAAGCAACAGAGTGAAGAGGGTGGGCAGGATCTCCCGGAGGGTGCGGGGTGTGTTGGACACCACAATCTTCCATACGTGTAGGGAAGCCTGTCGCACCACCAGCTGGGTGTCTGAACGGCCCATATAGAGGCCAGACAGGACCCGGTTACGCCGCTCTCCACCCAGCGCTCCGATGATAGCCTGGGGGAGAGGAGGAAGAGGGCTCAGCACCAACACTACATACATTCAATATTATTTACTTCTCATATCAACCATTATAGAACCAACAATCTATACAGGAAAATCATGTCAGAATACCTTGTTGGACTGCGCCGTGCCAAAGTTATCATCCTCTGAAGCGGTCTCAGTGGTCATCTTGCCTGTGACTCCTGAAATGTGGAACAGTAGGTCTCCCAGCAGCTGCACAGAGCTGAATCTGTGGTCCAGAGACCACATGGAGGCTCAGTTAAGACTTACATTTCCAAGAAAAGTATTTAGTATACTATATAATGTTGCATATAATATCCAATCAAAAATTCACATTTTGACCAAAAGTGTAGATAATCCTCCAAGAAAACCATTGGTCCAAACCTCATGTCTCTATCATAACCTGTTCAAAATATACTGGAGTTTTGACCCTTGTAGGATGGGCAAAATTTGGGTAAATAAATCAATGGAAGTCAGTTATTTTTGTTGGGTCATAAATCAGGAAAATAGCATGGCGTCAGATAGGCTGGATGCTGTGTGAGAATTAAAGCTCCCGGACAGGCTTACCATTGAACTTGTCATCTTTCTTCTCAAATCCGGAGGACATAAAACAACAGACGTATTTGAGAAATGGTATTTTCATATTTTAGTATACGCTGTTCATATTAATGCAAAGTTTGTGCTTTTTCACAGACGTCTCACAAAAACAAGCGTATCTCTGAAATGTCAATGGAACACTCAGCATATTTAAGCCTTTTACATTTAAATCAGCTGGTGTCGTGCTCATTTTCCCATTTGCATCTGTGGAAACAACTTGGAAGACGACGACCACAAAATGTAAAATCCTAAAAAGTTTAGCCGAGAAACCAGCACCACTGTCAACGGAGCTCGGTGCTTATTGTCGATACGTTACAGAAAGACACCACTGAAAGATTCAGAACATGAAGAATCATATTTGTCCTGGTAAAACGCAAAGTATAACACAAAGAAGTGAAATGTCATCACCAAAGCGCGTTTTCACCCACCGACACCTTATAATATCACATAAATGATGTTTGAGTAGATGTCTAACCTAATCCTCCAGAGGTCGTCAAACAGGCCCTGTTCCAGTTCAGGCAGCAGCAGGGCGATGGCCGTCTCAGCGTACATGCTGATGATGCGCTGGCCGGCACGCAGGGCAGTGTCTCTCACATATTCATTCTCATCAGCAAGAGCCTGATAACAGAGGAGATGGGGAGACTGGTGAGAGGTAATCACAACCAGAGAGAGGGATGGTGGTGAATGGAGAGTGCTCCCTACCTTGAGGATGCAGGGGATGATGGGGCCAACGTAGGGGGTGAACCTGTCCCCGAAGGTGAGTGGAAGGTAGATGAACATCATGATGTAACCGTCGCGGACGTGGGAGGCGATGTCCACCTTGCTGGCCGTCTGCACCACGTCTGGCATCAGCTTGTCCAGCTTCTCCACTCCCAGCCCAGCCATCACCTCAGCCAGACCTTGGGCTGCTCCAGAGCGGTCCACAGAGCTCTGCTCAGATGCCAGGGTCTCCATGAGCCAGGGAAGCAAGTCATCAAAGCACGACTCACCCATGCCCTTCACCATGGCACCCAGGGCCTTGGCAGACACGGTACGCACCTGGTAGAGGAGTGGAGAAGGAGCGAGAGTTATCAGGTAACCAAATCACATTCACTTGTTTGTTGATGAGCTCTTCAGTACAAGCACATACCTCAGGCACAGGGTCCAGCAGAGAGGCTTTGAGTCCAGGAATGACACTGGGCAGGTATGGGGACAGGTCCTGTAACACAAAGACAACACATTGTGTCAACCAATAGAAACACACACATAAAACAGTAGAGCACTTTAGAAGATCAATTGTAGTACAATGCAACTCAATATCCCAGTGCTGTTTTGTACCTTCTGGTCGGTGAGGGAATACATGTTGCCGATGATCTGAGCGGCCATCTTGCGAGTGTCGGTGGAGCGGTCCTGGAAGGCCCTCTGGACGATGGGCATGATGAGGGCCAGGGAGGGGGCGTCGATGAAGTGGACAAACTTGGTGTCCAGCAGCGTCTGCAGGCAGTTCTGGGTCTTACGGGAGGGCTCAGTGAGGGCGTCCAGCAGGATGGGGGTTATGGCTGAGGGGGACAGAATATCTGTTAGTAACTATCCTGAAGTACAAATCTGAAATATTATCCTATTCATAGCGCTCTGAACTGAAGTTTGTCATTTGTCTAACTAAATCTCAGAGTTTAACACAGCCCTCTTACCCAGGATCTCAGGGTTGCGGATGACAGAGCCAATCTGTCGTAGGGCCTGCTGGCCGGCATTCTGCACTTTGACATGGGAGTCAGTCAGCACCTCGGTCAGCTTGGGAACAATGCTGGGCAGGCAGGAGGACAGCTGCTTAGGGGCACAGTATGCCATGGCCCCCAGGAGTTCCACAGAACCTGGAAGGAGGAGAAGAGAGAGGGGGGAGAGAGGGAGCAACAGAAGCAGTAGTGGGGTGCAGAGGAAGGAAGGACAGGATAAGAGGTATGGTGGTATCAGGACTAACCAGCTGAAATAAGTCTAACAGGTGATTGATTTTGAATGGTTGTGTCCTCAGAGCTCTCTAAAAAGGCCCATGATGCTGTGGGTTGACCCTCACCTGCTTTTGTCCTCCAGGATTCCTCCTCAAGAGCCACCAGCAGGGAGGGCAGCACCAGCTTCACCCCATGGGCACTCAGGTTCCTCATCACCGCCTTGGCACAGTCATCTGACGCCTGGGAAAGGGCAGGGAGGTTAGGCAGAGCGTAATGCACAACATAAACGTGAGTGAATGTGAAAATTATTAGGTGGAAAATGAGTGTTTGGTGTGAGAGAGGAGGAAAGGCAGAGGGAGGTGGGATTGAAATGAGAAGCTGGTAATGGTCATCCTACCTCTCTGACATACTGGTTCCCGTCCCCGAAGCAGAGCAGGAGGTGAGGCAGCACGTGGACCACGTAGGGCTCAAACAGCTTCCCCAGCATGTTGCACAGCATCTCAAAGGCAAACAGAGCACCTGGAAAAGAAAGAGGGAGAGAGAACTGTATAAAAAAAACAGTCACAGATAGCAGTAGAACCAACTAAACCATGGAGCCCAGCAAAGGTTAAGCAACTGGCGAGGAGTCACCGACCCTCTCTGCGTCTGAAGTTCTTCTTGTCCTGAATGGCGTCGGTCAGGGTGCTCATGATGTCCTGCTGTTTGAGGGCCAGGATGCCCAGGCCTTTGACCAGGCCTGCCAGGCCATAGGCCGCGCCCTTCCTCTCCGCGTACTTATCACTCTCCAGCAGCAGCTGCAGCAGCTTCCGCACCATCCCCCCAGCATCCTCCCTGATGGCAGGGACCAGAGGGGGCAGGCAGCTAGCCACAGACTCCTGGACCTGAGGGAGGAGAGACGGACAAGGCAACAGTTACTACAAGCAGGCTTAGTGTTGCTCAGCTGAGGCCAATGTGACCATGTAAAGGCATTCCATTGTAAAGGTCAATGCATATAGGTTATAGAAAGATGTTTATATGTTTCAAGATGAAACATATAAAATAATAATGGGAGGGACTTTACCAGAGAAAGGTTGGTGGTCATATGCACATCCTTAAAAAACGGAGTTGGGGGGGGGGTGGGAGGGACGCCATGTGCGAATGACGTGTTTTCTGCGGCAGAACTGTATTTATTTTCAAATATTAGTTTGGTGATCCCTTTTCGTAAAAAC
This sequence comes from Oncorhynchus tshawytscha, assembly GCF_018296145.1. Taxonomy (NCBI): domain Eukaryota; kingdom Metazoa; phylum Chordata; class Actinopteri; order Salmoniformes; family Salmonidae; genus Oncorhynchus; species Oncorhynchus tshawytscha. The sequence continues at coordinate 35,062,351 of NC_056440.1, read as the reverse complement.
CAAGACTACTTTGCTTTCTAATGTCAGCATGTCGACGAAACATAAGGCCAAAAACATGACTTGAGAAAACCCGGCCTACAAGACCCACTCTCATCACCGCCGCCCTATGAGTCTGAGGGCCCGGGGACTCATACTTTACCCGGGGGTGTGGCTTGGCCTGGCGGCGCTGAAATGAACATTCAAGGCCATCAAACTACTACGCTCCGAGATATTTGAAATGAAAACGGAGGTAGTTGCTACGATTGAGGCCCGAATACAGGAGGTTTCTGATACTTTAAAAGCAGATCTAACCATCCTGCGGAACGAGACGGTGCCAGCAATCACATCACTCAAAACAACAACGGCGTCGCACACTACAACGATTGCAGCACTGGAGACCTCCGCTACCAATGTCTCTGACTTAACTACATCCCTGGAGGCTGACGTGAAACGCCTAGCTGCGGATCTGAAAAAGGTGAAGGAGAGCTGTGTGAGTTTAGAGAGATTCTCTCACCACAATAACCTGAGACTTGTATCGGCCCCAGTGTCAGCGGAAATGCCTCGCGCCACGGATTTCGTTTCTGGGCTGCTGAAGGATGTTCTTGCCTTAGATGAGAAGCCCCTGATTGATCATGCCCACCGGTCGCTGCGCCCAAAGCCCCAGGATGGTGAGAGGCCCCGTGACATAATTCTTCGAGTGCAATTTTTCCATGAGAAGATGGAGATTCTCCGACGAGCCCGCAATACCATTCTGAGCTTTCAAGGACAGAGCTTCTCCATCTACCAGGACTACTCCCCCACTGTTTCCAGGCAGCGCGCAACTGTTGCTTGCGAACTGTGGATAGTAAGTAGCCCACCCGTGGTACAATTATGTTTAGTTATAACATTGTAACATACTAGTCTTGTATAGTTGGGGAGTTGGCAAACCCATTCAGGCTTATTTGATGTGATCTAATGTTTTGATCATCTAGTGTGCGTGCCTTACAAGCATTCAGTCATTTTAATTTCATTGAATTAAGATTTTACTTAACTCATTTGTTTCTAGGCTGTCTCGTTCACATTTTCATTTTGTTTACATAGTGTCTCAAAATATTTTGGGTTATTTGTTTACTGCATGGGTTTGCACCGACCCAGTAAACAGTAAATGTTCCGAGGCTACATGTTTTTGGGGGTCTTCATTTCAATTTTAAAGGTTTTGAGCATCATTTATGCCCAGCAAACGTTAAAACGTTCAACGCACACTTAGTTTTTTGGTCTTGGTTGTAAGTTGTCGCAGCGTCAAACTAGACAAACAATTTTTTTTAATGATTGTCTTACTACGATTTGCTTACTTCAAATTAGGTTTTTGGTTGAGAGCCTTTATACATTTTATTTATTTTCTCTCTCAATGCCTGTTATAAGACTGGGAATATAATTATATACATCTACAAGTGGTGCTTTTGTCATTTTGTTTGCACAAGGGATTCACTTTTAATTTCTCTCTCTTTTTGCTGCTTGATCCACTAACAAAAAACGCGACTTTAAAGAGCGGGACTGAGGGTTTAGGTTTAAAACCGCACTCTCACAGACATACTGTGAGAAGGGAACATATTCTATTTAGGCTTGTACCTCGTTTGGGGAGGTACTGTCTGGGATGGGGGAAGGAAGGCTGAATTGTTCAGTTCTAATATTGTCATTCTGTCTTTTTAGTGCAAATGTTACATTTCTACAAGAGACTCACTTGAGGACTGGTGAGAATTTTAGGATGCGTAGGGACTGGGTTGGTCAAGTGTTCCACTTTAACTTTCATAGTAAATCAAGAGGTGCTGCCATTTTGATAAATCTACTCCCTTCGTAGCTTCTGAGGTTATTGCTGATCCTAAGGGACGATATGTCATAGTAACCGTTAAAAGGTTTTCTACCCTTCTTGTTTAGGCTAGTGTTTATGCTCCCAGTTGGGATGACAAGTTTCATTTCTTCCTTTTGATCTGCTATACCCAATTTAGATGATCATTTGTTGATTTCAGGGGGGGGATTTCAACTGTACAAAGTCCTCACGAAGAACTACTGACTACTGGCCCATTTAAATGTGCCCTACTTATTCAAATCTTTTCTTCAGAAATATGCTATGTTTGAGGCCTGGCGTTTCCTACACCCTACAGATAGACAGTATTCCTTTTATTCTCATGTTCATCAAACATTCATCAAGCATTGATTACTTGGACAAAAAACTTCTGCCTAACCTTCGACGGTGTACTTACGAGAGTATTGTTATTTCTGACATTCACTGTTAGTGCTTGAACTAGTTTCCCTAGCGACCTATGTGTTATCAATGGTGTCCCTAAATTTTATCAGCATATCGATTGCGCAACCAGGGGTGGAAAGACCCTGGATCATTGTTACTCTAACTTCCGCGACGCATATAAGGCCCTGCCCCGCCCCCCTTTCGGAAAAGCTGACCACGACTCCATTTTGTTGATCCCTGCCTACAGACAGAAACTAAAACAAGAGGCTCCCACGCTGAGGTCTGTCCAACGCTGGTCTGACCAAGCTGACTCCACACTCCAAGACTGCTTCCATCAAGTGGACTGGGAGATGTTTCGTATTGCGTCAGACAACAACATTGACGAATACGCTGATTCGGTGTGCGAGTTCATTAGAACGTGCGTTGAAGATGTCGTTCCCATAGCAACGATTAAAACATTCCCTAACCAGAAACCGTGGATTGATGGCAGCATTCGTGTGAAACTGAAGGCGCGAACCACTGCTTTTAATCAGGGCAAGGTGTCTGGTAACATGACTGAATACAAACAGTGCAGATATTCCCTCCGCAAGGCTATCAAACAAGCTAAGCGCCAGTACAGAGACAAAGTAGAATCTCAATTCAACGGCTCAGACACAAGAGGCATGTGGCAGGGTCTACAGTCAATCACGGACTACAGGAAGAAACCCAGCCCAGTCACGGACCAGGATGTCTTGCTCCCAGGCAGACTAAATAACCTTTTTGCCCGCTTTGAGGACAATACAGTGCCACTGACACGGCCTGCAACGAAAACATGTGGTCTCTCCTTCACTGCAGCCGAAGTGAGTAAGACATTTAAACGTGTTAACCCTCGCAAGACTGCAGGCCCAGACGGCATCCCCAGCCGCGCCCTCAGAGCATGCGCAGACCAGCTGGCCGGTGTGTTTACGGACATATTCAATCAATCCCTATACCAGTCTGCTGTTCCCACATGCTTCAAGAGGGCCACCATTGTTCCTGTTCCCAAGAAAGCTAAGGTAACTGAGCTAAACGACTACCGCCCCGTAGCACTCACATCCGTCATCATGAAGTGCTTTGAGAGACTAGTCAAGGACCATATCACCTCCACCCTACCTGACACCCTAGACCCACTCCAATTTGCTTACCGCCCAAATAGGTCCACAGACGATGCAATCTCAACCACACTGCACACTGCCCTAACCCATCTGGACAAGAGGAATACCTATGTGAGAATGCTGTTCATCGACTACAGCTCGGCATTCAACACCATAGTACCCTCCAAGCTCGTCATCAAGCTCGAGACCCTGGGTCTCGACCCCGCCCTGTACAACTGGGTACTGGACTTCCTGACGGGCCGCCCCCAGGTGGTGAGGGTAGGCAACAACATCTCCTCCCCAACACTGGGGCCCCACAAGGGTGCGTTCTGAGCCCTCTCCTGTACTCCCTGTTCACCCACGACTGCGTGTCCACGCACGCCTCCAACTCAATCATCAAGTTTGCGGACGACACAACAGTGGTAGGCTTGATTACCAACAACGACGAGACGGCCTACAGGGAGGAGGTGAGGGCCCTCGGAGTGTGGTGTCAGGAAAATAACCTCACACTCAACGTCAACAAAACTAAGGAGATGATTGTGGACTTCAGGAAACAGCAGAGGGAACACCCCCCTATCCACGTCGATGGAACAGTAGTGGAGAGGGTAGCAAGTTTTAAGTTCCTCGGCATACACATCACAGACAAACTGAATTGGTCCACTCACACAGACAGCATCGTGAGGAAGGCGCAGCAGCGCCTCTTCAACCTCAGGAGGCTGAAGAAATTCGGCTTGTCACCAAGAGCACTCACAAACTTCTACAGATGCACAATCGAGAGCATCCTGGCGGGCTGTATCACCGCCTGGTATGGCAACTGCACCGCCCTCAACCGTAAGGCTCTCCAGAGGGTAGTGAGGTCTGCACAACGCATCACCGGGGCAAACTACCTGCCCTCCAGGACACCTACACCACCCGATGCTACAGGAAGGCCATAAAGATCATCAAGGACATCAACCACCCGAGCCACTGCCTGTTCACCCCGCTGTCATCCAGAAGGCGAGGTCAGTACAGGTGCATCAAAGCTGGGACCGAGAGACTGAAAAACAGCTTCTATCTCAAGGCCATCAGACTGTTAAACAGCCACCACTAACATTGAGTGGCTACTGCCAACACACTGTCAATGACTGTCAATGACACTGACTCTACTCCAGCCACTTTAATAATGGGAATTGATGGGAAATGATGTAAATATATCACTAGCCACTTTAAACAATGCTACCTTATATAATGTTACTTACCCTACATTATTCATCTCATATGCATACGTAGATACTGTACTCTATATCATCGACTGCATCCTTATGTAATACATGTATCACTAGCCACTTTAACTATGCCACTTGGTTTACATACTCATCTCATATGTATATACTGTACTCGATATCATCTACTGTATCTTGCCTATGCTGCTCTGTACCATCACTCATTCATATATCCTTATGTACATATTCTTTATCCCCTTACACTGTGTATAAGACAGTAGTTTTTTGGAATTGTTAGTTAGATTACTTGTTCGTTATTACTGCATTGTCGGAACTAGAAGCACAAGCATTTCGCTACACTCGCATTAACATCTGCTAACCATGTGTATGTGACAAATAAAATTTGATTTGATTTGATTTTGATTTGATTTGTCCATTTTACTCTCAGATAAGGAGTTTGTCAATTTCATTTATTCTGAAATCACCTTATTCCTAGAAACTAATTCAATGCCAGGTATGTCCTGCTCTACCATATGGGAGTCTCTCAAAGCATACCTACGTGGCCAAATTATTTCTTATACAGCCAACCAAAACAGAGTTCGCTCTCAGAGACTTTGGGACCTGAGCGAGTCCATAGCCACATTGGATGAGAAGTATGCTACAGATTCTTCCTCTGATCTACATAAAAAGAGCCAACTACTCCAATCTGAATTTGATGAGCTTTCTACCAGGCAAGCTGAACAGTTACTCTTGCGAGCTCGGTACAGAGTGTATGAATAAGGCGATAAGGCCAGTAAACTTCTTGCACATCAGATCCGTAAATCTCTGCGCTATACACCTCTGAATCCCCTCAAGACCCTTTGCGGATTGATTCATTATTTAATGGCTTGAATATGCCTTCAATTGATACAGACTCCCATGACTATCTAGAAGAATAATTTACACCTGACTAGATTGCAACAGCAGTGTCCGCAATGAAAAGTGGTAAATCACCAGGTCCGGACGGTTTTCCAACCGAATTCTACAGGACGTTTTCTGGTCTGCTTTGCCCATTCTTGTCTCGATTATTTGCAGAGTGCCTTAATACCTCAAAGCTACCGCCTAGTCTTTATCAGGCTTCAATTTCATTACTATTAAAGAACAACAAAGACCCCCTGGAATGTGGATCCTATCGCCCAATCTCACTTTTAAACTGTGATTACAAAATCCTAGCCAAGCTTTTAGCCATCCATATGGAAGGCTCGCTGCACCAAGTAATACACTCTGACCAGACTGGCTTTGTGAGAAATAGGCATTTGTTTTTCAATATTAGGCGCCTTATGAATATACTGTACTCCCCAGCGTCGGAGGACCCGGAGGTGGTGGTCTCACTTGATGGGGAAAAAGCTTTTGACCGCGTTGAGTGGGACTACCTAACAGCTGCCCTTTATAGATTTGGCTTTGGCCCCAAATTCATTGCGTGGATAAAGATTCTTTATTTTCCCCCATGGATTCGGTACGGACTAACAACTTGTCCTCTGACTATTTTCCCTTGCACCGCAGATCCAAACAGGGTTGTCCACTCTCCCCCTTGTTGTTTGCTTTGGCAATCAAGCCTCTCGCCATTGCACTACGCTCTAATGATGCCATTCAAGGAATAATCAGGACAGGCTTAGAGAGGAAAGTCTCACTATATGCTGACAACCTCCTTTTGTTTATCTCTAACCCTGATACCCCATTGCCTCGTGCCTTATCTGTTCTTTAAAAAATTGGATCAATCTCAGGGTACAAGCTGAATCTAGGCAAGAGTGAGCTTTTTCCTGTAAATAAGGCTGCTTTAAAGTGCTATTTTACAAGTTCTCAGTTTAGGATTGTCCAGGATCAATTCGCCTACTTGGGAGTTAAAGTGACAAGGAAATATTCAAATTTGTTACAGGAAAACTTTGTTGCTCTTGCAGATAGTTTGAAACAATCTTTTACTTTTTGGAATCCGCTACCTCTTTCTCTTATCGGAAGAATTAATGTCATTAAAAATTAATGTGTTGCCCAAATTTTTATATTTATTTTAATGTTTACCCATTTTTATTCCAAAATCTTTTTTTTAAATCACTAGATCAAACATTCATGTATTTTATTTGGGATGGCAAGGTACCACGGATTGGTAGAAAACATTTACAGAAGCTTTAGCTCTACCAAATTTTCAGACATACTATTGGGCTGCAAATTTCAGAGCCCTCCGTGTAAACCTGCTGTACTTTCTTCTGTGTTGTGCTCGTCTCTCCCAGTGTCCCTAGGCGAAAGGTCTGTCAACCCAATTGTAAAGCAGTCTCTTAAAATTTGGAATCAGTTCCACTTAGCCTTTAGCCTCCGAGGCTTTTCTCCATCAAGCCCAATCAATCAGAACATTTTATTTCCTCCATCTTTGAATGATGGTGCTTTTGCCATCTGGCACTCACTAGGCATCGCCTCACTAGCCCAATTATTCTCTGATGATACATTTGCCTCTTTTGCTCAGCTACAGGAAAAGTTCAACCTCCCACCATCCCACTTTTTCCACTATCTCCAGGCGAGAAACTTTGTCAGAGCTAACACACCTGAATTTCCCCATAGGCCTGCGAATACAGCTATAGAGAGCATCTTTGAGCTGAACAAGCTTCCTAGGGGTGCAATTTCAGATGTATATGCAATCATTAATGACTTGCAGAACCCTTCTTTGGTGCCTTTAAAGACTCGATGGGAAAAGGATTTGGGGGAGGAACTTGGGGAAGACACCTGGGAATCTGTGCTGCACAGGGTGAATTTGTCCTCTTTTAGCACTAGACACAGCCTCATTCAACTCAAGGTGGTTCACCGTATCCACTGGTCCGGGGCCAAACTTGGAAGAATATTCTCTGATTTTGATCCTACCTGTGTCAGATGTAAAAATGGAACCAGCCACACTGTTGCATTTGTTTTGGGGCTGTCATAAACTGTCAGGTTTCTGGGAATTCATATTTAAATGTTCCTCTGATATATATGACACTGTATAGATCCATCTCCCCTTACAGCCCTTTTTGGAGTACTGCCCATGGGTACCCCCCTGTCAAGAATCCAGTCGGACACTGTTGCTTATACAACTCTTTTAGCTAGACGGCTAATACTACAGAACTGGAAGATGGCAGCTCCCCCATCTTATAAATATTGGGTGAGAGATGTGTTGTGCTCTCTGAAACTAGAAAAAAATCAATTCACGTGGGAACCCCAAACTGTTTAATGAGGCTTGGACTCCATTCCGGTCTTACTTTAAACAGTCCATCCTCTGATGGCATTCCAATTAAAACTCAAATAAGTCTGTATTTGTCCCCCCTGTGACTTAAGAGTTGGAGGAGCTTCTCTCTGTGTTTTTGCTGGGGGGGCATTAAGGTCCATGTGCTTATTGATTGTGACCTGCGGATGCCTTGTTCATCTTGCCCGGTCAGAGACTAAAATGTGACCTTGTTTTTCCCATTTTTTTTTTTTTTAAACTTTTGTTCACGAGTACATAAAATGATGATTTTAAAAAATTATTATTTTAAAGCATTGTAAAGGGTTTATTGTTGGTCCGGTGGCTGGTCGGTCTGTGGCCATGACTGCTTGTGAGTGGTTGCATTTCTCCACCCCTATCCCTCGACTGTTTACAGGAACAATGGTGAGGTGTTTGCTCTGTCCCTGTACTATAGATTGCCCTTTAACCTTTGTAGCCTTGTAGGTGTGTTTACCTTGTCTAAAGTATGGTATCTTTGAAGCTATTTTTTGTAAAAAAAAAAATATTATTTGTCTTTTTTCTAGTTGAGTATATTATTTATATTGCTTTGTGTTGACTTGTCTGTTTAAAACAGAAAAACAAAAAGTTGCTGGACTAATGAAGGATACTTGAAAATAACAGGTAGGCCTGCTAATGTAATATGCTTCCAACTGACACCTTCATTGACAACGTTTTCATCCAATATGGACAAAAATCCTTGTTGGATCAAAACCTTGTCAATAAAGGTGGTAACTGGGACCATGTTCAGTGTGTGGGCCTTTCTGTCCTTTTCAAGGATTGTTCCAGTACCTGCTGTGAGGGTGTTGAAAGGGCAGTGATGAGCTTGGCCACGATGGGTTTGACCTTGGGGTCACTCTTATCCAGATGTTTGGCCAGAGAGCCCATTAAGATGACCACACTCTGGCGGACTGAGTCGTAGCTGGCGTCCTGGGGGGCGTCCTTCAGGAACTCCTCGAACACCGGGAGCAGGGAGCTCACATTGTCCTGGAACACAACAGGCAACACACTGCTCAGAAAGGAGACACAAAAATGGATATACTCTATTGAGTTAGCAGGAGTCCATTGAGAGAAGAGCAATTGCATTGGGTGCCAGGAGATGGGTGTGGTTGTATAGAATAAATCAAATAAACCATGTTGGTACCTTTCCGTGTGTGTTGAGGGCGGAGAGGGCAGCGTCCAGCATGCAGCGCCGCACCTCAGGGTGACGGTCATTCAGGGCATCAGGAACAAAGAACAGGAAGAGAGGAGTGACCTGGGGCTCATCCAGGTACTGACACAACTTGTTCAGAGCCAGAGCGATGCCACACCTGCAGACACCAACACACCCTTAGACACCATGCACAAGGTGGTCCCACTTAAACACAGCAAATAAGGATCTAGAGAGTAGAATAAGAGTTGTATTGACATTGTCGAGTGGCAGAGCGTCCTCTAACCTGGCTTCCCACTGGTCAGGTGGTTGTTCAGAGATGACTCGTCCTAAAGCATCCAGGACAGGAGGAGGTCTCTGTAAATACACAACAGTTTCACATTGACCCTGGTTCTAGCCTACAATATTACACCACTCCTGATACCCAGTGACTAGTGGCTACTCCTGAGCTGTGATAGGAGGGACACGGTGGAGGGAGACTCACATAGAGTTTCTGGTGGTAGAGCTCATTGAGCTGGCCCAGGACTAAGGGGGACTGGTCGCGGTACTCGCTGATGGCGCTGGACAGAGCCTCAGCACCTGCAGTACGCACAGCCTCCTCGTGGTGGGTCACATCCCCGATGAGCAGAGAGCACAGCTCAGGGACTAGCTCTAGACACAGAGCCTGCCACAGCCTGGGGGAGAGAAGAAGGGGAGCAGAGAGGTATGGTCAGTCACAGCAGCTACGCAACATGAGATGGGAGACACGCTACTTCACAAAAGCAAAGTCATTCTGAAGAGGGGAGCTATATCCTTTATGCAAAGTATTAATATTATCTGAAAAGTATTACATGGATGGGGCAACATTAGCTACTCACTTCTCAGCCAGAGTCCTTCCCTCCTCCTCCACATCAAACCTGGACACCCACAGCCTGCGGAGGACACTCAGACCACTGGCATCTGTACTTTCTGTAGGTAGAGCCATCTCCATCTCCGTCAGGCCCTGGGGGGGGACATTAACACACATCCAAAGACCCACGCACAGTAATTACCGTAATTTCCGGACTATAAGCCAATACTTTATTCCCACGCTTTGAACCTCGCGGTTTATACAATGACGCGGCTAATTTATGGATTATGGACTTCCCATCATTCTGATTACAGTAGTAATTTTGTCACCCTCATCATGGCAAAGACACAGAGAAATGCATATGATGCAGCTTTCAAGTTGAAGGCGATCGATCTGGCTGTTGGAAAAGAAAATAGAGCTTCTGCCCGGGAGCTTGGCCTTAATGAGTCGATGATAAGACGTTGGAAACAGCAGCGTGAGGAACTGACTCAGTGCAAAAAGACAACAAAAGCTTTGAGGGAAGAAAAGCAGATGGCCCAAAGTATTTGCAGCCACTCGACATCAGTGTAAATCGTGCATTTAAGGTGGTGCTCCTTGTTCAGTGGGAGGCTTGGATGACAAGTGGGGAGAAATCCTTCACTAAAACGGTCCGCATGCGAAGAGCAACTTATGGTCAAGTCTGCCAGTGTGTCCTGTCAAGTCTGCCAGTGTGTCCTGACAGCGTGGAGCATTGTCAAAAAATCCACTATCATCAACGGGTTTCGAAAGGCTGGACTGCTGCGTGTTGAAGGGGCAGCATGAGCTCAGCGGGGAATTTGCCTCCGGATGAAAGTGACGAGAGCGACAATGAAAACGATCCAACATCGGATGAAGCAATTCTGAGGCTATTCAACTCCGACACTGAAGGAGATGACTTCAGTGGTTTCAGTGCACAGGAGGAGGAAGATAGTGACCAATGACTTTCTTGGTAGGCTACTGTTTACTGCTATTTTTTAAATTTTTGTTACAAGCCGTGTTTCGTTAAAGCCTATTTATTTTTGTTACAAGCCGTGTTTCGTTTAAAGGCTGTGTAAAGTTAATTTGTTTCAATGTACCGGTAGGCACCTGCGGCTTATAGACATGTGCGGCTTATTTATGTACAAAATACATATTTTTTTATAATTCAGTGGGTGCGGTTTATATTCAGGTGCGCTTAATAGTCCAGAAATTACGGTACACACAGTACATACACACACACTAATCAAATCGCATTTGTCACGTGCCTGAATACAGCAAGTGTAGACTTTACAGCAAAATGCTTAATAACGAGCCCTTTCCCAACAATTTGTTAAAGAGAACATGAAAAAAATGGATACAAAATAAAAATAATATAACAATAAAATAAGAATAATGAGGCTACATACAAGGGGTAACGAGTCAGTGTGCTGGTGTACGAGGTAGTTGGGGTGAATCATTGAGGTAATATGTACATGTAGGTAGGGTAATAAAAAGCAGAAAGTCCGGGTAGCCGTTTAATGAACTGTTCAGCAGTCTTATGTCTTTGGGGTGGAAACGGTTTCCTATTTCCTCACCCTGAGGGCAGCGTCTCTGACAGAGAAGCAGGGGGAGAGCAGAGCCTCCAGCAGGACGTCGATCTCATCCTGCTCAGCCAGAGCACAGCCCTTCTCTCCTCCTCCACTGGCACACACCGCCGTCAGACACTGGGACGCCAGCACCTGAAACACACACAGTATGAACGTACGCGATAGCTCTACTGATTAGTATTTGTCTGTAAATGTGGTAGAAGCATTGCCTGGCCACCCAGACTCCTTCCGGACGTTAGTTTCTTCTCCACAATGAGTCTGGATCCGTGTACCTCCTCGACCCTTTACCAAATGCACACACATGCGGGGCTGTCTGATTGGTCTTTAAACCGATGGGTTGGGCCAGAGCGGCAGTTTGAAGATTCGTCATTGGCTTTGATACTCTGATTAGTTAGAGACGATCCAATCACCGATTACTGTTTTGTACAACGCCCCTCTCGCCGCCACAAACGACTTCTATGATAGAAGTCTCAGACTAAAGTATGTAGCGGCATTGGACCGAGCAGCAGAAGAATTTAGTGCGTCATTTTCAGGCTAATGGAAGCATGGTGTACCTGCAGTCTGGGTGCTGCAGTGGAGATGACTCTGGTCAGGAGCAGCAGCATACCGAAACGAGGTAGCAGCTCAGGTCCATTCTGAGAGACAGAGACAAGAAACATATCATACAAACATAAGCCCTTTGTCGACGATAGAGTGGAGAGTTTAGGAAGAGAGGACAAGTATATATATATTGATAGGAGACGCCTCAGACAATGGGAGGTGACAACTGCTAAACTCAAACTTTTATTTTGGTTTTTGTATTTTAGCTCTTTTTCCTCCCCAATTTCGATCATGTCTCATCGCTGCAACTCCCCCAACGGGCTCAGGAGGCGAAGGTCGAGTCATGCGTCCTCCGAAACATCCACCAACTTAACCCAGAAGCCAGCCGCATCAATGTGTCAGAGGAAACACTGTTCAACTGACGACCGTGCTGGCACCCGGCCTGCCACAAGGAGTCGCTAGAGCGCAATGAGCCAAGTAAAGCCCCCCTGGCCAAACCCTCCCCTAACCCGGGCGACGCAGGGCCAAACCCTCCCCTAACCCGGACCACGCTGGGCCAAACCCTCCCCTAATCCGTACCACGCTGGGCCAAACCCTCCCCTAACACGGACCACGCTGGGCCAAACCCTCCCCTAACCCGGACCACGCTGGGCCAAACCCTCTCCTAACCCGGACCACTCTGGGCCAAACCTTCCCCTAACCCGGACCACGCTGGGCCAAACCCTCCCCTAACCCGGACCACGCTGGGCCAAACCCTCCCCTAACCCGGACCACGCTGGGCCAAACCCTCCCCTAACCCGGACCACGCTAGGTCAATTCTGCGCCGCCCTATGGGATTCCCGATCACGGCCGGTTGCGATACAGCCCAGGATAGAACCTGGGAGTGACGCCTCAAGCACTGCGATGCAGTGCTTTAGACCGCTGTGCCACTCGGGAGGCCCAACTTGATCAACTCTTACCTCATCGATGAGTATATCTGTAGTGTCAACCTCGGCGCGGAGTTGAGCGTGCACATTGATGACCTGCAGGGCACGGACCTGCATGCTCTCCGTCTCCTCGGTGCTGCCTGAGGAGTCCCTGAGCACGGTGTTGAGCAGGGGGAAACAGAAGGAGAAGGCTGGGGCAGACAGTGGAGCCATGTCTGAAACAACAGGATGAGCGCATTAGCCCATCTGCAGGTAATATACTTGCACTACGTCCTTGATGTGTATTTGTCACTATTGTCTCGCCCTCTCCCTGCGTGTGTGTCCTCACCACCACCCTTGCCCTCTCTGTGTGGGACAGTGTGCATGTGCAGCAGGCCGACAGTGCGCTGGGTGGCGGTATCTAGATCCTCCTGTCCCCAGGCCTCGTCCAGATCACACTCAGGTTTCATCAGGCGCAGCGTCACCTGGCCCACCAGCACAGCTATGGAGAAGACCGGGAGTAGAACATGCAAGAGGTTAGAGGAAGTTTCCTCACCGAAACTATTTCCCTCCACAGATCAGACAACTTGAGATATGTAGGTGTGTGGGCAAGAACATAGTGAGAGATAGATCTCCCTAGTGTAGTAGCTCTCCCTAGTGTAGTAGTCCATGTACCCAGGTAGTGCAGCTCCTTGGAAATGAGACAGGCTCCTATGTCGAGGAAGGCCTGCTGCAGGCGTGGGGCAGCCAAGGGGGAGTGGAGGAGAGGCAGTAGGACCTGGAGGACCCCTGGGAGCTGCCAGGAGATCTGGGGAGGCTTCTGGATCAACGTTGCCTCCAGCAGACCCACCGCACACCGCAGCTCCATGTCCAACTGACAACCACACAACAATCAATGATCAATCAAACAGTAATATTATTATGTCAATGTCCAGAATCTAAAGTTTGAGAAACGGGGTACGTGTTCAAATATCTAGCCATACCCCCTGTAGTCTCTTGCGAATGGAGGACTCTTTCTCCAGCTGGGCTTGCATCATCTCCTTCTGTTTGCTGGTCAGCTGCAACTCGTCTTTGATTCCTTTCTTCTTCTTGATCTCCTAAACCACATCATCAAAATCCCAGTGAATTTCAAAACTACTTTCTTCAATTATATAATGGTTCCATCATAATTCAACCTACTAAAATGATCTGATAAGTTAACAGAAGAGGATCAAACGGTTCCAATATGCTCCTGTATCTAGTAACCCATAAGATGAGGTAGGAGTGCATCTAGTCTCCATCAATCACAGTCCCCCAGTCTCACCTCCTGCAGCTCCAGTTCTATGATCTGTTCCTTATACGAGTAGGCCTTGTTTTCCCTCTTCATGTTTCCCTTCTTAGTGCTCTCCTGCTGGGCACTGCACAAGAAGAGAATGAAATGTTGAAACAAGCCTTACAAGCAACAACAAAGAAATCAACATAGCCAAGGTGTTTTGGATCAATGATAAGTGTTTACAATGGTAAACCCACAGAACAGTAGTAATACAGTGTGTTTGTGTTCTACCTCTGGATAATGCTCTTGTCATACAGCTCTCCCTCAGGGCTGAGCATGATGGCGTACTCCTCTCTGGTGACCTGCCGCAGCGCCGGATTGGACAGCCACTGTTTCACATGCTCCATCACCCGCGGCAACAGCTTGATAGGAGAGAGACCGGACAGGGCACCAACCGCATTCCTTACAGCCTGGAGAAACAAGAGGACCGACCATCAGTCAGCCAATAAGAGAACAGGTCAAGTTGGATCATAGGCTTGTCTCAACTAATCACAAGAGCAAAAGTGGGCCTGAACCAACCCTTGGCTGTGAGTGTAAGTATGTATGTGTATTGTAATGTGTACATCTGATATAAGGATGTCACTATGAGAAATATGTTCTGACCTGATTGTCAGCGTTGGCCTCCAGCAGCCGTGGCAGAATGTCATCCAGGTTCTTGTCGATGAACTCATGGGCTTTGATGTTCATGCTGGACAGCAGGTAAGGCCACAGCCCGGGTCGAGCTGCAACTGCATCAGAGGAGAGGAGAACATACGTCAGTACTAGAAGTGGGTTTATACAAACTGTAGTGTGAAAGATGCTATAGTGTAATCCAACAGACCTATGGAGGGATGGTGGGTAACGATGAGGATCTCCATGGCCATCTTGTCTGCCTCGGCCGGGTCGCTCCACTGGCCAGCTACAGAGCACACCACACACAGCGCTTCCAGCAGGACGCGAGGGGGACTGTAGGCCTTGCCCACCTCAGACAACTCCCCTGACTCCGCCTGCAGCACCTCCTGAGGCAAGACCTGGGGAAAGATAAAGATGCAGTATTTAGTCAGTAGCTAGGTTTCCATCCAATTGGCCACAGATTTTCATGCAAATATTCTAAAATATGCATAAAAACAAAATGCGCATTTTCCCACCAGAGATGGTCAAATTGACTCGTTGCTGATAAAAAGCTGTGAGTGACGATGTAGTGCACATAAAAAAAACTTTAGTGGTTAAATTCCCTTGTACCGAATAAATAAATACAAGTAAATGGGTTTCCATCAAATGTTCTAATCTATAGATTGTTTTGTCAGAAAAATGTTTGCATTATATAGTGAATGTGCCCACTCTGGTGTTGGTTTGTCAGCTCAACAACAGCTCACAGATACCTACACTCCTATTATTCTTTTTATTTGTCAAATGGCAGCCAAGCGTCGATAATCATGTCACCAGAATAAGATATTCGATATTTACTGGAAAGCAGCATTACTCTGTGAAGTTGTTCATAACTTATTTCATCTGCAGCCTAATAAACTGCATGGTTTCCAGAGCCGTAGTGGGAGGACCACAACATATCATGTGACTCCATGTTTAATTCGATATGATGGTTATTATATCAATATTTGCGCAATAATGCGTTTCCGACGCCATTTCTCGCATAATTAACTTTACAGACACAAAAAGATCTCACCCTGTCTAGCGTATTTTGTTCTGCAGACATTTGGAAAGTTTACAAATAAACCTGTT
Organism: Oncorhynchus tshawytscha; assembly: GCF_018296145.1. NCBI lineage: Eukaryota > Metazoa > Chordata > Actinopteri > Salmoniformes > Salmonidae > Oncorhynchus > Oncorhynchus tshawytscha. Next base: position 35,046,537 of record NC_056440.1, on the reverse strand, counting down.
GTTTCCATCAGTTCCATTTGACCTGACATGTACTTTACTCACATAAGAAGGTTGGATGGAAACCTGGTTTATGACAAACACAAATTGTAGAGAATACTCTACAAATAGAAAGAAAACAAGATCCACATCACAATTTAATTATTCAGTCATTACTAGTTTATAGTACCACTGAAGTGAGACTACAAATCCATTCAAATGTGTAGCGCATCCCATCGTCAACTATTCTTACCTTGTGTTTGTTGATGACCACTCTGAGTTCTCCCAGAAGGCCGTAGGCTAGGCCGGAGCCGCCCAGGGTGAGCAGCTTCTTCACGATCTGCTGTGCCCGCTTCCGCACACACCAACTACGAGACAGCAGCACCGCCACAGTGGCACGGTGGTACATCCTAAGGAAAGGGGAGCAATTGAGTTACAGTCAGAGGAGAATGGGGACAATGTTTGGAAAACCGCTATGCTTGACCAGCGTCAAAGTCACTTACTGTGATTTGCCATTGGTGAGTCTGTGGCAGTGGTCCAGGAAAAGTCTCTCACACAGCTGTATCACTGTGCACAGAGCTGAGGTGAAAGAAGCCAGGTTTACTGCTCAATGTCATTCCATATCTTGACACTTGTGTGATGACTGATCGTTGGCATATTTGTGTATTGTTTGTTTCTGCCTCACCTTCCTCACTGGCCTGGGAGAGGAACTTCTCTGTGGTGAATAAGGGTTTCTTCTCATCCAGGATCAGGGTCCAGAAGCCAGCCAACTTGGCCTCTGCAAAAACAAAAAACACACCATTTTATGTCAGTCTCCAAACTGATGAACAAGGATGCTGTCCCCTACAGTCAACCTCATTCAACAGAGTCAAAGATCTAGGACTTCATTAATCTCATGGAGTGTCATGATCCTACTGTAGATTCACTCACCTGTCTGAGTCTCCAGCAGAGACAGTCGACTCAGGAGAACGGCAGCAGCCAGACCCTCTGACAGCAGGGCATGCTGGGAGTTCTGGGCCGCAGCCTTCTCCACTGTCTGGAGGAGGAGGGGCACGAGGTCAGACGCCTGTCCCAGAGTGTCACCTGGGGAGGTCAGAGGGGTCAGAACTATGACACTGTGCCTCCTGCATGCTGTAGAACTGGATCAATGCACACACACACACAAATAACAAAGTTGCCCAGCGCCTGTGACTAACTGACCTTTGAAAGCCCCCAGCATGGCCTGCAGGTATGCGTGGCGGACAAGAGAGGTGGAGGTCTTGAGGGTGAAGGCCTTCTTGAACCATTCCAGCAGAGCCTTGGGGACCTCCACTGTGAGCCGCCCACTCCACTGAGACAGAACAGCCACCGCGTGCACCAGGGTACCCTCATGGACTGACAGAGACAAACACATGAGCACCTCTCTTTACAGACGAAGGGAATGAGAAGGAGGAAGGAATGAGACATAGTTCTTACCTTCTTGTTGCAGATAAGGGATAAACAGCACAGCGACTGCAGAGCTGAGCATTTGGCTGGAGGTGCCCGACACAGCATGACGGCTGCAGCTGCCGATACCTGGGCAGAACAAGTCAAAAGCAATCAAAACAGTGGTTAAAAGACAACATCCATCTGTCTGCAAGACGAACATACTAAGTGCGGGTTATGAAAGACAGGACACTTGGGACAACGTTACCTGACAGCACACTCATCTTCTGGCCGAACGCTGTGAGCTTCCCCTCTGACCCTGAAAAACACACAGTTCTGTTAGTGCAAAAAGATACTTTACACTAGGTGCTGCCATATGTGCTCAAATGTTTCTTAGGTGAAAGTATGTGCGCTGTCCTTGCCTCCCAGGATGCTGAAGAGGTGTGTGACGACGTCCTGTACAGCACTTGGGTCACTACACTGCTTGGCCAGGTTCTGCATGGCCTGCACTGCCTGCTCCATCAGCTGGGGGTTATTGGCCTTCAGCTGGCCTGAAACGCATAGCACAGCCTGGTTTTACACATACACACACACACACACACACACACACACACACACACCCTCAAATAGCTACATTTCTAGATATAAATGGCATGACTTACTTGCAATGCCTTTTCCAATATCCATGGCATACTGACTGAGGTCAAGTGTCACTGAAGCTAGTAGACAGGAGACGGCTGAAGGAGAGGGGAAAATATATCTTGAGAAGGACAAAACTACAATACATAGTATAGAATATACACAAAAGTATGTTGCGGTATTGGTTATGATATTAGCTACTGTACTCACTCTGCATGGCATTCTCTGGGCTGCGGAGCATAGCCTTCTGCAGGGCAGGCAGCAGCAGCACCTTGAACTCAGAGTGGGAAACATGCCGCAGCAGCGAACCACTCTTGTCCTGCAGAGGAACACAAAACACATTACAGAGAAGAATGTTCAGCACCAACACCCAAAAGATATTTCACAATACGCATCAATTGTGGCGATGGGTGGTCTTTAGGTTGTGAACACCAATCTTTTGATCTCCCTGAGAAGCGGCAGTCCAGCTTCACTCACCAGTATGTGTTGGTGTGGTCTAGTCTTGCTCATGAGGACTGCCTTCATATACAGGTCCAATACGGCACTCTGAAAACAGAATACAGGCGTGGTTAGAGATTTCAAATGTGAGCATATGTACTGACTCAATCTGCAAAAAATATAGAATATACTGAATTCAACTAATATCAGACTCACCTTGTGTTTCTCTACAGTGGCCATGTCTTTGTGAGTTGTGCAGAAGTCCAGACACACCCCAAGCAGAGCCAGTGAGCTGGGGTTCTGTTCCAGACTCAAAATGGTGCTTATATACTGATCAGCCAGGCCAGGGTTCTGGTAAAAACAGCAGAGACAAGCGTTCTAAATCACAGCAGATCCAATATAGTGATTATACACTGGACCATGGTGACTTTGCCCAAATATTTCTTAGAACTGTCGGGTCATGCCTTGAACGCCAACTCCACACCATCCTTACCTTTTTCCACATGTTGCTCAGATTCTTCAGGGTTGACTTCAGTGCTGGCGCTTGAGCCCCACCCACCACCTCAGCCAGCAGCAAACTCTGGACCTCCACCTGTCAGAGGAAAGATAGTGAATCATGGATGAATGAACGCAGAAAAGTCCAAATCAAACATCTCCCACAAATGGTGTGGTACTAGAAAGCATACTGATAACTGACATGCTGAAATTGTTTCACAGTATAGAGAAAGGCACGGCTTCTATAAGCATTGTCCTCGTTCACTTACCAGTTTCTTCCAGATGGGGCCCTCTCTTTTCTCTGGAGCCGAAAACACAGAGCGAACCAGCAGGCAGGTCCAGGCCAGCCCGGTAAAGGCAGCCGAGCCTGTACTCTTACTGACAACACCACAACATATAACAGATGGACAAGGAACCAAAACAAGGTATTCAATATGTGGTTGAATTAGTAAGATATTGCACATAGCACACTGTAAATGTATATACAAATTGATACAAGGCATTTGGCCTTGGCCCTCTACCTTTCCCCATGTCCTACCTGGGTGCTCCATTCTTGCTGATAACACCACTGTTGAGGAGGCAGTGGAGGAGGCTGGTTGCTAGGATTTCAGGTTGAGACTCGGCCAATAGGCCAATGACTGAGAGGAGGGCTCGTCGAGATGCAGCATCCCTACAGAGTAGCCAACGTTTTCATTTTAACACAACACACACTACTAAGGACTAAACAAAGGAGTTTATTGTGGACTACAGGAAAAGGAGTACCGAGCACGCCCCCATTCTCATCGATGGGGCTGTAATGGAGCAGGTTGAGAGTTTCAAGTTCCTTGGTGTCCACATCAACAACAAACTAGAATGGTCCAAACACACTAAGACAGTCGTGAAGAGGGCATGACAAAGCCTATTCCCCCTCAGGAAATTAAAAAGATTTGGCATGGGTCCTGAGATCCTCAAAAGGTTCTACAGCTGCAACATTGAGAGCATCCTGCCTGACTGGTTGCATCACTGCCTGGTACGGCAATTCCTCGGCCTCTGACCGCAAGGCCCTTCAGAGGGTAGTGCGTAAGACCCAGTGCATCACTGGGGCTAAGCCGCCTGCCATCCAGAACCTCTACACCAGGCGGCGTCAGAGGATGGCCCTAAAAATTCCCCAGCCACCCCATTCATAGACTGTTCTCTCTACTTCCGCATGGCAAGCGGTACCGGAGTGCCAAGTCTTGGACAAAAAGGCTTCTCAACAGTTTTTACCCCCAAGCCATCAGACTCCTGAACAGGTAATCAAATGGCTACCAGGACTATTTGCATTGTGTGCCCCCCCTAACCCCTCTTTATACGCTACTGCTGCACTCTGTTTATCATATATGCATAGTCACTTTAACTATACATTCATGTACATACTATCCCAACTGGGCCAACCAACCAGTGCTCCCGCACATTGGCTACCCGGGCTATCTGCATTGTGTCCCCACCCACCACCTGCCAGCCCCTCCTTTACACTACTGCTACTCTCTGTTCATCATATATGCATAGTCACTTTAACCATATCTACATGTACATACTACCTCAATCAGCCTGACTAACCGGTGTCTGTATGTAGCCTTGCTACTTTCATAGCCTCGCTACTGTATATAGCCTGTCTTTATAATGTTGTTTTATTTCTTTACCTACCTATTGTTCACCTAATACCTTTTTTGCACTATTGGTTAGAGACTGTAAGTAAGTATTTCACTGTAAGGTTTACCTGTTATATTCAGCGCACGTGACAAATAAACTTTGATTTGATTTAACAAATTACTAACTGGGGAATCCTAAATAGCAGTAGGCTAATTGAAGGCACCTACCTGTATCTGTGTGGAGTGAGACAGAAGAGCTTGCATAGCCCTTTAATGGCTGTCTCTGGTAGCTCTGTAAGGACACACATACACATCATTGTCAATCACTGACACCAGTTTGCTATAATCTTGACCATCCAAGCCAAATACTACACAAGGAGTGAGAGCCGAAAATAAAACAATTATGCCGACTGGGGTATATGTCTTCTCACCTTTGCCACTAATGCACTGCTTCAACTCGCCAAGGACCTCTTTGCGCTCTCTTACACTGGCTGTGGTCACTTTCACAGCAAATTTCTTCAGCGTGTCTGAAACCTGTTGCAATACACAGACACCCGAAATCAAAAAATAAAGCTGTGTCTGGCAATGTGTGTCACTGGGGCAACGTAAATCATTTGTACCACTTTTTAAAAAAAACTTTATTTAACTAGGCAAGTCAGTTAAGAACACATTCTTATTTTCAATGACGGCTTAAATGGGTTAAATGCCTGTTCAGGGGCAGAATGACAGAATGACAGATTTGTACCTTGTCAGCTGGGGGATTTGAACTTGCAACCTTTTGGTTACTAGTCCAACGCTCTAACCACTAGGCTACTCTGCCACCCTACTTGTACTGCATCTCTAAAAAAGTATGATTTAAGTTATAACTTTGCCAGACGTCTCCAATTGATCAGGATGAAAAACAAATCTTCTGATTTGACATCGGGCAGAAAATGATGAGACCACTCTTAACAATCAAAACATTTTATTTATCAAAATGTTCCAACAAAAATTGTCTGTAAAAAACAAAGAACTTCGTGAAACGCTTCATGCTACTTAACAAGTAAATTAGTTAGGCTTGCTATTAGTTAAAACTTGCTCATCTAGCTACAACAGTTGGCATTTCGATGCATCTTAATCAACGGAGTTGGTCACCAATATGCACAAGAAAATTCGCTTAATAGTTAGCTAACAACAGCTAGCTGGCCACGTCTTGCTAGTAGGTAGTAGCCGACTAAACTCAACTCCACGATTTATGATGGAGTTGAGCGGCGACTAGTGTGGGCGGACTGGAGCTCCGACGTCACATAAAATGAAATCAAAAACATGAAATTATCTTGTGTAAATTGAGGCTATTCTTTGTTGCCGTGTTCAAATGCTTGTAGGAACTACGAAACATGGAAATTTCGTGTACTCAAATGCAGTTTTTTTAACGTAATGTTGTGTGACGTCAGAACTCCAGTCCGCCCACAATATTCGCCGCTCAACTCCATTGCAAATCGTGGAGTTGAGTCGGCTACGCTTGTAGTGGCTAAATCAGAGCTATGTGGGGTGTAATCATTAGTCCAAACAGTTACAAAACGGAACATTGTCCAACGACAACGAGAGTTCATATTGGACAAATCGAGGTAGGTTCCTCCTGGTTTCGTTTACGTTTGGTTCCTAGTGAATACACGCCTGGGGTATATTCATTACTCCAAATAGTGGTAACTTGTCATTGTTTTTCAACGAAAACGAGTGTTTCTATTGGACAGTTGCAGGTACGTCCCTCCCGATTTGCTGAACCTGTCCAATAGAAACGTTTGGAGTCATTATTAAACCCCTGCACTCTCCGCATGTAACGTAACTACTAGCCAGGTTGCTAGCTAGCTTACCCAGCTGGATAGACTGTTTACATCTATTTTTTTTTACAGAAAAACAGACAGACACAAAGTAATTATCCCTCATAACATCTTCATTGTCAAAAGAAATTGGTCGACATATTCTCGAGGAGGAATCCGCATAATTTTAAACATCAGCGACACAAACCTGCGTGTCCGCTGCCATCTTGCCGGTCTCGAACTAGGAAGTACTTGTCACTTCCGGTTCATTACAACGCATGATCACCACGTGGAGTGGAACCCTACAGGTGGTAGATTTTTGGAATATCTTTGCAATTGATACACAACCTAACTGTGCACATATATACTAATTTAGAAGGTAATCTCAAGTCTGTGTGTGTTTACTTTCCTTCTCTAAACCTTCCACACTGCAACCAAGGCTCAAAATAGTAGGCTGATAGGAGGTATGTCAAGGACAAATTTAGTCAGGTCTTCTTGCTTTCCTGATACAGAAAAACATTCACTCCACTATTCTTACGAATATTGTTTGTGAATAATGACATCTTGATTTCGCAACTGAGGCAGAGGCAGGTAGATATTTTGGTTAAAAATATAGTGTGCTAAATCCATTCTTAATTATTCCTAGATGGGTGAAGGTCATTTCTATGTCCTCAAGGTACATTTTGGGGATTTTATTTAATATGTTAAATTCACACTACAATCACCCCAGATCTGTCAAGTATTTTAGCAACTTTTCAGATGCATTTTATACCTCAATTTCACTGTTTTGCCCTTGTCCCTGACCCAGACTTTTGAGCTTCTACTATGTTTTTCTATAAGAAAACATGAATAATTACACATTATATAATGTTATCTACTAAAGAAATAGTCAATTAAATAAAATGTATATCAATATGTATTGTGAGTATGCCTTTTATATTGTTATTTACACACAATATACCTGTCCTTTGGTAGTGGTGTCATTTTCACTACTGAGGGCAAATTCCTCATTACTAAAGTTATGTCAAGAGAATGTTAATTTAGTTACCAAAGAAACTTATTGCAACATTGAAACACATGTCCAGACAGTTGTTCCAGATGTGATGTCCAGAAGTTTTAGAAACATCGAGGTAAATATTGCTTGTGTAGAGAATATTTTTAATGTCAGTCATTTCCAAACAGGCTATAATTTATTTAATTGGTGGTATAATTTTTGGGGAAAAAGTGCATTTTATTTATTTAGTGTAAACTCTATGCTAGCTCTAATACTAGCCAAAGCATGCTAAGAAGTCTGTAATTTCCATCACAAACTTAACTGCTGTAAATTACGGAAATGACAAAAATCCATAATGTTATTTTTTACTTTAGGCTTATTTAATAATGTTTTAAATTAATTTAATCTAGAAAATGCTCCAAGGTGTGCACAAGTTGAAAACCTAAGTAGTATTTTTGTTTTAGAAGATGCCACATAAAACAGCACAGACATAGAAAAAAAGAGACACGATTCCCCAAAAAGACAAAACAGCAAATGAAGGGAACTCCGAAGAACTCAGGAAGGATTTTATTTTTTCAAAATGCCATCATTGCAGAGGTAAAGCAAAACTATTTTAAAAAATGCACAGTGCCATTGACAAGTGGCTTCAAAAATGCTCAGAGGCAACATCCTGAGAAAGTGTGGCCTGGTTTAAAGAGCAAATGAAAACAGGCTAACAAGTCTTCAAAATTCCAGGAAAAAGCAGTGTAACATAATTAGCACAGCCACTGAAGAGAAAATCACTAGATTCTATGAACGTGATGTCAACAGTAGAGCAACAACAGGGGAAAAGGACACACTAACAAGGAACAAGAAGAAAAAGCAGAAGCTCTTCTTGAGTGACACAATTCAGAACCTTTATCAGAAGTTTAAGAGGGAATATTCAGAGATTAAAATGTCCAACTAAGAATTCTGCAAAATACGTCCTTTTTGAGTTGTCAAGCCAACAGTCAAGGATAGGGACACATGCCTCTGCAAAACCCATGCCAATGTCCAGTTCATGGCGGACAACCTCAGTATCACAGTGATCAGCTGCAGCAACATTGAGAACCCCTATTGAGTCTTTGTGCAGTGCGAACCTGAACAAAACGTTCATGTAAACAGACTGCTCCCTTTGCCATGCATAAAAGCTTATAACATCTGACTTTGATGTTGGTGAGCAGAAAAACAAAGCTGGAGAGATGGAAAAACAAAGAGGGAAACATGGAGAAGTTCACTGCACATTTGACAGTAAAAGAAAAAGTGTGTTGCACACTGCATATTCTACTGGAGGACTTCTCCAAAGGATTGAAAGAGAAGTTGGGGAAACACGTGTACAACATGCGACATCAATACTCCAAACTAAGGGAATTAAAAGGGAACCTGCGGAAAGAGGAGATCATATGTATATTGACTTTGCAGAGAACTACTTGTGTAAATACACCAGTGAAATCCAGGCAGTTCACTTTGGTGATTCTCACAAGCAGGTGACCCTCCACACCTGTGTTGCACATTCCACAAATGATACAGTTTCACTTTGCTCATTGAGCTCTTCTATATGTATGACCCCTCTGCAATCTGGGCCCATCTCTCAAAAACACTAGCCTAATTCCTTGAGCTCTGCCCAACCGACTGCTTTTGGAATCTTACTTTGTCTTAAGTTAATTAAATGTTTAACAATAGTTGTCGTTCAAAATGTTTGCAATAAAATATTGTTTTCATACATTTTTTTTTTTTCATAGATGTCATTTCCACCACACCTTGTCATTTCCACCACACCCATATTTTTGAGGTAAATTAGTATATTATGTATAATTTACATTGATTAGATAGGGAAATCATATGGTTGTTATCATAATCTTACAAAAGGTTGGGTGGAAATATCTTATTTTCATGATAAATAAATGTTTTCAGCTGTCACAAAGTTAATTTTATACATTCAGGCATTGTGTTGAATTATTAATATTATGAAAACCTTAAATCACTGAAAATAATATTCATTACAAGTTAATGTACACATGTATAATAAATATGTTATAAATTAATTGTATGATATTTCATTTTTAACGAAAATGTATGTTTAATGGTGTGATGGAAAGTACATTTGTCTATGGCTGTCTGATAACATATACATTTCTGAATAGTACGATCGCAGGCATTATCAGATGTTATTTCTAGACAAATCAAAGACAATTATAATACTGGTAAAATGGTGTTTCAATATGTTTTGTTTTCTGAAAGCTTGCAGGGCCAAAGTGCCCGAAATTGCAGAATCACCCAGATATTATAAAAAGGCAAAAATATCAGTAGCAACTGATAATGTAATTTTAGGGCAAGTCAGTTAAAAATAAATGATTATTTACAGTGACGGCCTACGCCGGCCAAACCCTAACCCGGATGACGCTGGGCCAATTGTGCACCACCCTATGGGACTCCCAATCACGGCCGGTTGTGATACAGCCTGGTTTCGAAACCAGGGTCTGTAGTGACACCTTTAGCACTGAGATGCAGTGCCTTAGACCGCTGCGCCACTTTATTAGTAATAGCTACTAATAAGGAATAACTTTTGCATTTATAATGTAATAAATTCTGATAATGAAATAAATTGCCAATAATGTAATACATTTGCTAAACGGATAACATAATGCTTTTGCACATAATGTAATAATGGTTACATTGTGTTGATTATTATATTCTGAAATTGATATTTTTTTCCCTTGAATAGTGTAACTTAAACAAATATAATATTCACTTTTTTTCCATGCATATCAAGTGTCATGCTTCAGTAATAGCTGACTACACACCAAACCATGTTCCTGAATCCTAGCTCTAAACCTGATTTTAGCAGTAAGACCCACAACCCCAGTCAATCAGTGATTCAGTCATTCTGTCTAAATTAGGGAGTGAGAGAGTGTGTGCCTGGGCATGCAATTTTTGTTGTTCATATAATCCTGCAAACAAAAATGAGATGTTAGGACATCCCCTGAGCGTCACAAAATGGTCACCTAAAGTGTTTTGGACATTGCTTCATGGTCCCCTGGAGGTTTTGTCTAGTTCCCGGTTTGTTAGAGTGGTCACTTGACCATCTTGTCAATATATTGGATAATCTTTAACCATACTTCTCTGGCGGTCATAGGGGTAATGTTGTTGTGGATACATCAGTCGTTGCGGGCGGGGCTACACTAGTCTGGTTCCATCTCGGGAAATGTTATTCTTGTTGTTATTCACTAGGGTTAATGTTTTAATAAAATAGTTCAATTCAATTTTTTTTAAATGTCATTTTGGCATAGAATTATGGATTTTTTGTTTGTGTATGAACTATTTGGCAACAAGAATTTTTAAAAATGTACAATCATTTCAGTGGTCTTGTTATCATTGCAATAGTAACATATCTTTCATGTCAAAAACATAGGCAGTTTTCATAATGGTAAATAAGTATTTTGCAAGGTTTTCCCAAAATTCTGACACAAATTTACATTCAAAGAACAAGTGAGACAGATTCTCACCTTTTTCACAGAAAACACAGATATAACATTTTCCTGAATCATAAGATTTTTTCAGAGTAAATACAATTGTACTAACATTAATTTTTTGTATTATTTTATTGATATTTTTTGTATGTTTGAGTATTTTCTTGTTAATACCTGTCTTTTGTTTTGTTAGACATGTTTGATGTAGCAATGTAAGGTGATTTTTGTATTATGAATAATACAATAAAATAAAAATATATATATTTTTTAAAGAGTCTGGTTCCATCTCCACTCTAAGGCAAATTGGCCTGTTATAAGGAGTGAAACTCCCGTTGAATATTTGTGTGATTAGAATTTGGCTAATCACATGACTGCAAGGTGGGTCTTCAAATGTAGTTTATTTTCTCAGACTACACTGGATATTTGCAATAGTATCCCCCCCTCAAAGTCTGTTGTGGCAATGGACGCAAATAGTTCAAGTGTGACATTTCAAAGCGTCCACACACTTTCCATCCGAAACTGTTTGTGATATAACGAAGTTAGTTTGTTTTCGGCAATGTTTTTTTGGGAGGGCTGATTGTGCACACGACATTTTTCCCCTCGAGGCAAGCTGAAAGGCTGCGCCCTTCGTCGGTGATTGGTCAACAGTAGGGATCCTTCAATTGTTTTTTTTTTTTTACTTGAGAAATACTGCACCAAACATTGTAATGTAAAATTGCGCGACTATTGTCCCCTTGGCAAAAACGTCAAAGTTAATGACCGATTTGAGTTCTTAGATACATTTAGACTATTGAGGCATTCAGACTGCTGGCTACAGAATCTCAAGGTGGACAAATGGTACGATTGCAGATTATTTTTCTAGTTTTTCCCCAAACGAAGGTCTTTTAAACGAGCAAACTCGTTCAGTTCGCTTAGCAGAGTTCAGCTAAGCGCCAGCCGAACCGAGGCATGCCATTAAAGAAAGTGGTTTTAGAGTGTTACATTATTGGTTTACTTTATTACACCATTATAAAAAGACGCATCATGTAATAATCACATTATGCATAAAAATGTGTTATGCATTCACTACATGATCAGCATTTATTACTATAGCAGTTGCTACAGGGTCTTGAAAGGTAAACATGATCACAAAGACACACTTTGGTACCAAAAAAGATTTTATTTCAGTATAGCCTATATGAAATGAGTTGGATCAGTATTCAGTACTGTGACATTCAAAAATGAAAGGAGAAAAAAACATTTGCTTTGATTAAATAATAGCCTTCTACAATAATTGTGTAGACAAATGGCTAAATGATTTTCTAAATAAAAACAGAAATGCTCTGGGTGTAAATCCCTGAACAAGATACAGGTCCAATAAAATGATGTAATGCAACCATTACATGATAAAACTACAAGCCCACAAACCCAGCTGGTGTACAGTAGATGCAACTCAGATGCTTCTCTAAATAAGCCATTTCCTCCATAGCTTTAGAGAGTTACATGCAGACCAATATCAACATATTATCCAGTAGACTCACTGACAGAGCTCTGAAGAGCGAGTCCAGGAATCACAGTCTATAAAACAGTAGGCTACCTTGCTGGTCTCCCCAGTGTAAAATACATTGCATTGATATATTGGCACAAAAATAGGCATATTCCTTGAAAGTGTAACTTGGATAGAATCAAGGGGTTGTTGAGTTCACCATACAATGTTTACAGTTGCATACAGTATTGTTTGCATTTAAGCTGTGCGTATTTACATCAGGGCTTCACCTTGTGCACCATTTATATAATTAAAAAGTGGAATACAATGCACAGTAACTTTAAGGATAAACGTTTAAAAGTATCTCTGCTATGAAATGTCTTAGGGGATTTCTCTTAATGAGTGGTTATTAAAAATATTAACTGACCAGCACTTTGTATGCAATGTACACAATATTCTCACAGTAAAATGGAACTGTCTCCCATATGCAGAATACATTCTAATGTTGATCATGGCATGTTCTTTTATACTGCATGAGCCCTTTCTGAACAGAAGACAACTCCTAAACCAGTCCAGCTAAGGTTTAAGCTCTAAAAAGGGTAGGCATTGGCGGTGACAAAGTTACAATATTACCCATCTGTTGTATTATGAGACTCCTATTTTTCCAAACATTAAAAGGGAGTCAAATATTATTTGTTGTAAATTAATCTCACATACATTTTATAGAACCGTTCAAATACATAAAATCAAAAGTGTAACTTGTCAGCATTAGTATGTTTGTCAAAGGCAACAAATGCTTGTTTGGGGGTTTTAATGATTGTGCGTCACAAGGCTGAAGGAGTCTGATGACACAACTGTCTGCGTCACAAGTACTAAAATAATGACTGACCCACAGCCTATTTCCAGTCAATGCTACAATGACAATTTTAACCATCTGTTCTCAGTTACTCAGACAGGAAAAAGATAAAGAAATATCACCAAGGCCTTTGCTTGAGCAGTTGAAAAAACAAATACAAATGATTTTTTTAAAAACAGGTCAACTGCTCCCTCTAACATGACACCTTTCAAATGGTTTCAGAAGACACACTCAACCAGTGAGCAGCAACCTCAAACACTAGTCCATGTACGTATATTCCTTGCAAAAGCAAAACTATTTGGGCTTGAAATCATAGTCTGAGCATCAGAGAGAGCAGACAGGCCTAGACCTGATATGGATGTCCATAACACTTCAGGGGCTGCTAGAAGAATGCTGGAACTCCGCACACGCACACCATCAGAGTACAGAAAATGCACTCAATCTGATTCGCACACACACTACCTGAGCTACACAGACACTTCCCCCATACACACACACACTACCTGAGCTACACAGACACTTCCCCCATACACACACACACAAATCTCCAGGCATAGACAATCTACTCCTTAACTGAAGAGTTTCACAAAGCAGCCCTGGCAGTAGGGCTTGTCATTCTGCTCCTTGAAGGTGCCCTTGTTGAGCTGCTTGAGGCAGAAGGCACAGACAAAGTGCTCAGGGTGGAACTTCTTGGCCATGGCTGTGATGCAGCGGCCCGTGATGGGCTTCTGGCAGCCAGAGCAGAGGGACCCGCGGCGCTCGTGGTAGTGAACCTCACAGTAGGGCTGCCCATCATGCTCAAAGAAACTCCCGTTCACAAATGGGGTGAAGCACTCCTGCATACACAAACAGGGAGTAATGAGTAAGTACACGAGTCAGGACTAATAACAACATGAATGCCCTTATGTAAAGGGAATCAGGCAGAATACAGACCCTGCAGACAAAGCACTCTGGATGCCAAAGGGAGTTCAGTGCAGAGATGTAGTTCTCCAGGATGGCTCGGGCACAGCCGCCACATTTAGGCGCAAACATGTCAAAGTAGTCCTTCCTACAGTACGCCTTCCCATCCTTCTCATGGAAGCCTTCAGGAGACACAGATCATGAGTTCTGCACCTCACTATAAAACTGGTCATTTACAAGTGAGCTCCAAGAATGGGTCAAACTCACCCTCTGGGCCAAAGAATGATCCACACTGAGCACAGAAGAAGTGCTCAGGATGCCATGTCCTGTCCAACGCAGTCACAACTTTCTGTAAACATGAACATTGGAAAAGTAACTCACTGCTAGCTGCTATTGCTACACTATCTTTCCACTGCCTTAGTTGTAATAGTTATGTTTGTCGTATATGGTGTTAACTTACATCCAGAATAGGTCCGTTGCAGTAGTGGCAGCGTGGGGAGAACAGGTTGTGGTAGTCCTTCTCGCAGTAGGGCGCTCCGTCACGCTCAAAGAAGTTTCTGGAACCTATCTCCTCCTGACAGTGGGTACACACAAAGTGCTCCGGGTGCCACGTGCGCCCCATGGCAGTCACCACCTGGACACACAAATCAACAGTTTATGTAAATGAACCATGCCAACAAAGCTCAGCAATTAAATGTAATGCAAGACCATGATCTTAGAAAGGCCACCAAAGACTAATCTCAGGCCCACCCAAGCCCCTTACCTGTCCCACGATTGGTTTACAGCAGGCCCCACACACTCCCTTGGCAACGGTTTGCACACCCAGTTTATGGAGGTCAGACTGCAGGCTGCCGAGCATGTTGTCCAGCTTGTTGACCTGCGTTGGGGGGCCGCCAGGGCCACCTTTCCCCTGGGCCATCTGTCAAAAGATGGAGGGTGAGAGGATAGGATGGACACCAGAGCACAGTGCATTATCTCATAAAAATACATCTGTACAAATAATTAAACAGTGGGTTTAATGAAGGAAACTGAAGCCAGTGAGAAAGAGAGAAGGCGTTATGTTATAGAAATAGAAAAGGTAGAGAGAGCCATGCCTGCATTGGAGGTAAGATTGGGTCGTATTCGGTTTGACAGCCAACGGACACCAGGACTTTGGGGGGAGGTGGTGGTGGTGCAGGCTGCACTGGTGGAGAGGGTGCTGGCTTGGGGGCAGGGGCCTGCCATACTGGGCCAGGTGGGGATGGAGGTTGTACAAGCGGAGGTGGGGGAGGTAGAGGAGCAGTGGTCTGCTTCATAGGTGGGGGAGGGATGGGTTCCTGGGGTGGAGGAGGGGGCAGGGGGAGGCGTAGGAGGGGCAGGGGTCTGCTTCATAGGTGGGGGAGGGATGGGTTCCTGGGGTGGAGGAGGGGGCAGGGGGGAGGCGTAGGAGGTAGAGGAGCAGGGGTCCGCTGCATAGTTGGGGGTCTACTGGGTTTTTCTATAATAGGAGTGTGACGAGGCGCTGGGGGAGACTGGGGTGGGTAAATGACCCTCTGAGGTAGAGGGGACTCTGGGGGAATAATGATCTGAGGAGAAGAACAGACAGGGACAACCAGAGAGAAAGACAAAATGAAAGGTAAAGAACTGAAAGTTAAGTAAAATTTGAGTAAAAATTTATGAGAAATGTGCAATAGTATCTGGGATGGTGGGAGCCTGTTGTGATCGTATCCAGGCCAACCTTGTCCACCTCGTTCGCTGCCCCGTCGCCACGGAGGCGCTGTGGCTTGGACATGACGATGATACCCTCAGTGAGCCAATCGTCCGGCTGCTTACGCCGGCGGTCAGCCAATCGACCAATCCCCAGCTTCCCCTGCAGCTCCTCTATGAGGCGGTCCTGGGAGCTGCTCTTGTTGACAATTATGGGGCCCACCCGCCCCCTCCGGGGGTGACCCTCTCGGTACATGGGGTGTACGTTGGAGGTCTCCTTGGTGCGCCTAATCACTGATTTAAGCTAGAAGGAGAACGAGCATCAGGAATCCACTGTGATCCAGTTACAATACCACAGGCCAGGTGAGTGGTTCAG
The DNA here is from genome assembly GCF_018296145.1 of Oncorhynchus tshawytscha. Classification (NCBI taxonomy): domain Eukaryota; kingdom Metazoa; phylum Chordata; class Actinopteri; order Salmoniformes; family Salmonidae; genus Oncorhynchus; species Oncorhynchus tshawytscha. Next base: position 35,030,411 of record NC_056440.1, on the reverse strand, counting down.
TTCAGAGGAAGCAGTCCATTCAGATCAAGCACCATTCCAGTTCACTCAAAGCCAAAAGCAGCCGCCTCCTCAAGCGTGTGTAGCAGCAGTGGTTAAAGTCGTCCAAAGGAATGTGTCAGTCACACTCATGTGGTCTCACATGCGCAGACCCCATCCAACCGCCCACAGTCCCCATATGCTCCCTGACCATTTAGCAGAACATAGTTGTGCAAGATGGGGGCGTCATGCCACACTGGTGTAACAAGTGAGGTAGTCATAGGATGTGGTCACAAATTAAATTGTGTGGTTTAAAAGAATAACATGCTAACAAAGAACACAGCAGGCAGTGAATAATTAGCCACTATGCAGTAGCAGCAAACATCCTGGTGTGCAGATTGTAATGACATTATCTCAACAACAACAAAAAGAACAGATGTTTTGGTATCAAAACAACCAGCTTCCTGAGATGGCAGAAATCTGTTATGCTACTGTATGAATAACATTTAACGCTGACCAGGGTTGGGGAGTAGCTAGTTACATGTAATCAGATTACAAAATAAACACGAATCAGTTACGTTATCAGCAAAAATATTGTAATTAGATTACAGATACTTTTAAAAACTAGATAACGTTTCAATTTAAAAAGGATGTTTGCAAAAAAACGGACACCTTTCTGTTTTCAAGTCGGGATTGAAAAAAGGTGCTAGTTTAAGTTTGTTCCACGTGAGCAAGCCTGGAGACGACTATGATGACACACCAAATGCTTTTGGATGGATCCTTTGTCTTCTAATGCCTCTTAAGGGCAAAGTAATCCAAAAGTATCAGATTACGTTACTGATTACAATTTTGGATAGGTAAGTAGTAACTAATAGATTACATTTAGAAAGTAACCTACCCAACCCTGACTGTTGTTTCTGTGTGTGTTTGTGCAGATCCAAAACAGTGTGGCGGCGAGGGCAGTCCCATACATGTCCAGATGCTGAGACCCTGTCCACAGTGGCCTGCTGCAGCAAAGGCAGGTCCAGGGAAGCATCAGGAGTCCCAGGGCAGGAGGAGCCATCCAGGGACTCATCCATCCAGCTGGCCTCAGTCGTCGGGGTCATGCTCCCATCTGTATAAGGTCTCTCTGTATTAGGAGTCATACCACCATCCAGTCCATCTTGGAGACACATGTTCAGCTCCACATCGGCCCAGTCCATGAGCTCCCTATACCCATCAACATGTCCACTTATTACTGACCCATCCCGGGTAAATGTCTCTTCATGGGTACTTGCCTCATCCCCGGTTCTTGCCCCGTTCCGGGTACTTCCGGTGGTGTCCGGCTGCACCTCCCTTCTGTCTAAGGGCATGATGCATTTCTCATGCACCACCTCCCGCTTCAGCCGAGGTGCCTCCATAGGGACTTTATCGTTCTCAATCTTGGCCAAACGCATGGCCAGCAGCTTATCCAGGGCTTCATCCAGAGAGGGCTCAGCTGCAGGGACTGGCTGCAGAACTCTCCTTGAGATCATGGGGCTCGTGAGAGCTGGGGGAGGGGGAGCCTTGGGATATGTGACCAGAGATGGTGAGGGGGCTTTCGAAGCAGTGAGAGGAGTAGGGGACTTGGAGTAAGAGAAAGGAACAGGACTAAGGCTCTTAGTAGTAGTTGGAGTCGATAAACTTAGATCCATGTCAGTTAGGGGACTGGGGCTTTTGGTAACAGAGGGAGGAGTTATGCCACGTTCTAGAGATGGACTAGGGGATTTTAAGGGGTTCTGGTCCAGCGTGGTGCTGGCTGAGGTGAGTGATGGTCTAGCAGCATTGGGAGGACTGGTGTCTGTGCTAGGTGAAGGTTTGGAGTGGTTGAGAACTACCAAGGACTTCTGATGAGAGGACAGCATGGTGGCAGAGACGTCGATGAAGGCTTCTGGTTCACTCTCTGCAAAGAACAGAGGGCTCTGGAAGGTTACAGTTGCTGGGGGAGGGCTTGATAATGAGGGATGTGGAGAGGACACTGCCCCGCCACCTTCCTCCTCTATGTGCAGCTCCCAGTCAGGCAGTGATAAGAGAGGGGAGTCACAGGCAGGTTGAGAGGAAAGGAGGGGGGAGGGGGCAGCTGCAACAGGGGAGGAGGGGGTACATGGATGAGGATGGACCTCCAGAGTGCTGCTGGGGGAGATTTCTGCTTGATCCAGCTGGGGATCAAAAGGTTCATAGACCCCAAGGAGCCAAGAACAGGACAGGCAGGAGAGGAAAAGGACACCACAAGAGCAAGAAGATAAAGAGAAATAATCAGATCAGAAAATATAGAATTTAAGGAATCTAATAAAGGATTTCTTTCATAAAAGGACAAGCGTAAGTCCTGTCAACACACACAGACTGCTGTGCACCTTGAAGTCGGACAGGGAGGCCATGAGCTCGTCAAGCTCGCGTGTAGCACAGGACGCTGAGATTCTGGCCTGCTGCTGAGAGGGAGAGTCCAGCTCACTGTGAAGAACAGAGGGGCTGGGGGTGCAGAAGACACAAACAAAGCACATGATCACAAACACAATCCAACCTAGACCCCCTGAAACAAGTTATTATTCCTACAATCATTGCATGTGATCAGATAGAGCACCATAATCCAGGCTACAGTAGATTATTACCATCATCCCATTGCTAGTTAGCACATATCCTAAATATCAAAGTTATGACAAACTCATCCTTGTCCATCTGTGACTCTTGAGTAGCAGTAACTGCTAATATCCTGACCTGGGATTGGGTACAGAACCCTCCAGCTCATCCAGCAGACTCTCCACTGTGGGCCGGCCATCCTCCACCACCCTGGTCCCATTCTGTTTGGGCTTCTCCTGAACGGGAGGGCTCACCATGAGGTCAGGGGGCCCCCCGTTCTGCTGCACATAGTTGGTAATGCTGCAGGATGGCAGGGGTGGGGCGGTTTCCTCTGTGGGTAGAGAGGACAGCGGGACATCGTTCATCATCACAGTAACATGTAGTAAACACATACTGCAAGAACTAAACCACCCATTGCACAGTTGATGGCAGAGGTAAGTACCACTTTGGTAATATAAACACCTAGTGAATATTTATGTAGGATGTGGTTCGCTGTCTGTCTACCTGTGGTGGGGAAAGAGGGAGAGTTCTGCTGGACAGCATTGAGCTCCAGGAGCAGCCGGTCTAGCTCTGACAGGTTACTGCCTAGCGCGGAACTCATGGCTCCAGCAGATGGGTCAGCAGTCTTCTGTTTGTTGGGGAAACTGAGAGGCAGAGACAACGGGTGTCAATTGTGTGTAAAGTGTGAAACAAACAGAGTGACAGACTGTCTAGTAGTCTCCCAGTGGAGGTCCCTTCCTAGGGATCTGTTCCTATGGTCCTCCTGCCTACCTGTACACGTGGTCCTCTTCAATGTGGGACCGGGGCGGGCTGCTACTGTCCCTGGACCATGAGCTCTTTGGAGCTGAACCCAAGGACTGCAAAGAAGAGAACAGTCAATCAGTTCAGTCTTGAAAAGCCATTTACTGAATGATATGTGCGAGTGTGAGTCTGATGTGCGACTGACCTGTTGGGAGGAGTGGAGGGAGTCAATCACAGAGCCATTCAGAGCCTCAGCGGAGGGAGGGGGCGGCACCGGGGGAGGGACTGACACATCCTGGTAGGAGTTTCCCCCGGTGGGGAAAGAGTAGGGGGTTTCCTCAGACAGGAACACAGGACGCTTGGAAATGTGGGATGTCGTGGATTCCAGGTCCGCCAACAAAGCGTCTGAGTTGGTAAGAAATGCTTCCATGGTTAGACACAGTTTAGAGCTCTGACACTCATAAATATTTGACAGAAATACAAACCCTAATGCTGCCACAGTATCGTGACATCACGAGGGAAGGGCAGACGTTGGGTCGTCACTCGAACACTATTCCTTCCCCTCTTTCTGGAACAATCATTCACAGAAGATCAAGATGCAACGCAACTTTTCCTATGCTTAGTATGAATGTCAATAGTTTGCAGATTTAGTTATGTTGCCTCCGTTAGAATGTGAAAAATGTAAAGCACGTAGTGTTTAGGGCTGGGAATTGCCAGAGACCTTACAATACGATATGTATTACAATTCGATACTGTGATTTTATTGCGATTTGATGTTCCAAACATATTGCATACTGAGTGTACAAAACATTAAGGACACCAGCTCTTTCCACAACACACTGACCAGGTGAAAGCTATGATCCCTAATTGATGTCCCTTATTAAATCTACTTCAAATCAGCGTAGATGAAGGGGTGGAGACAAGTTAAATAAGAATTTAAGCCTTGTGACATGGTTTGTGTGCCATTCAGAGGGTGAATAGAAAAGACAAAAATATTTAAGTGCCTTTGAACTGGGTATGGTAGTAGGTGCCAGGTGCACTGGTTTTTGTCAAGAACTGCAACGCTGCTGGGTTTTTCACACTCAACAATTTCCCATGTGTATCAAGAATAGTCCACTACCCAAAGGACATCCAGCCAACTTGATAACTGTGGGTAGCATTGGAGTCAACATGGACCAGCATCCCTGTAGAACACTTCTGACACCTTGTAGTCCATGCCCCGACGAATTGAGGCTATTCTCAGGGCAAAAGGAGGTGCAACTCAATGTTAGGAAGTTGTTTAATGTTTTGTACACTGCTCAGTGTATGTCTGCTACAGAGGGACAAGACATTTACATGTCATCCAGAGTGACTTACAGTTAGTGAATTCTAAGATGGCTACCACATATCACAGGCATGGCCATCATTAGAGTCAGAGCTAGAAGTCACGGTGCAGAGGAGGATTATTTAAGATACGGTTAGAAGAGTTAGGGGTTCAGATGTTTTCAGAAGATGGGCAGGGACTCTGCTGTACTAAAGCTGGTTCCTCCATTGGGGTGCCAGGACAGAGAAGAGCTTGGACTGGGCTGAGCTGCCCTCCCGTAGGGGTATGAGGGCCAAGAGACCTGAGGTGTCAGAACGGAGTGCTCGGGTCGGGGTGTAGGGTCTGAGCATAGCCTGAAGGTAGAGAGGGACAGTTCCTCTTGCTGTTCCGTAGGTTAGCGCCATGGTCTTGTAGTGGATGTGAGCTTCAACTGGAAGCCAGTGGAGTGTGCGTCGGAGCAGGGTGACATGGGAAAACTAGAAGGTTGAAAACCAGGCGGGCTGCAGCGTTCTGGATAAGTTGCAGGGGTTTTGACAAGAGGGCCATGATAAAATGAGTTTCAGTCATGGAAGTAAAAGTACTGAAAACAAATTTGCTTCCTATTTAAAAGATGAAGAACAAGCTATGCACCAAAAATGCTGGAGTTTTGGTGCAGGTACAGCACAAAAATTACATTGTGATATGTAACTGTACCAAGACAGTCTGGAGTCTACCAAGTGGCGGGTGTCTAAACTAACAATTCCTAAGTGTATGAGTCAGTCCCTCATTCCAACCGGTCACTCAGCCTCCTCATTCCAAAAAAAGGCCTGCTCCCCAGGGCCCCTCCACAGTAGTCCTGTCCTGTCCTGCCCCAGGAGCTAAGATTAGGTCATCAGCATAGCGCCACAGACACACAAATCCCCAGTGTCATTTCTAAACCCACTATTCTCTCCCCCCGTCCCATCAAATCTTTCTATTGGGCCCTAAAAAATATATAGCTCCTGTCAGTAAGTACCTGGCTATCTGGCTTGGATTGTCCGTTGTTCCATTTGTCTTCAACAGAAATTGTTTTTCTCTTTTCCAAGAAGATTTGTGTGAGCATGAGACAGACAGCATATCTCCTCCAGGGTTATCAAGTGTACAGCACAGCATTAGTGTCCCTTAGAACACCAGAACAAAATAGACCCTGACATCACCCACTCCATCCATCCATCCACCCTCAGTCAGTTAAGAATAGCCTGTTAAAATGTTGCACATACTGGGATGATGGCACAGGGAATCCTCAGTCTATTTTAAGTAAACAAGCGTAAAACCTAGAGAACATTAAATTGGTTCAACTAAATGATCTGATAAATAGAGAGTCTAAGATCCCAACTTTACAACAACTTCATGAGGTGAACCACAGTCAAATTCAAGTGGGCATCATACATACTGCACCTAAGACCACAGTCAAAAAGTCCATCTTAGGTCACACACACACACACACACACACACACACACACACACACACACACACACACACACACACACACACACACACACACACACACACACACACACACACACACACACACACACACACACAAAAATCTTATTTAAGTCAAACAAAGCAAAAACACACATGCAAGAAACTAAGATGGCATTAACAGTTTGAGAGTTACAGTTCAGAGCAAATGTTCATCTTCACTGGGCAAAATGCCCCCTTACTATTACTTCTGATAGTCTTGGGTACTGGGTCGTCAGGTGGCATATGCGAGTGCGTAACTGTGTATACAAAACAGAGGGACTGAGAGGACTACGACTAGCTAATGACCAATCTGCTAAGGGTGTGGTGGCGGGGGCAAATCAGAAACAGGCACTGGATATTATTACAATTCCTTACTCAAAGCCTCTCCCTCCAACTCACCCCGGGGCTTCCTTTTTCTCTCAGAAAAAAAATAAAAAAGGAACTAGGTGTCTGTCTACTTCTGTTAACCGACTGAACTTTTTAGCCCGTAAAAAATAAAATAATCTCTATAAAACCTTGACTTTATTAGAACTTATTCTCTACCACAACTTCCTTCCACAGTACTTCCCCCACTGTTCATTTAGAACAGAGACCCCAACCAGTAGCAAGATGTTAAACCACATGGGAGCAAAACCTATTTAAAGCTGTACTCTCAGCAAGTATGTCAGTGCAAACGTGCTGAACTATAACTACCAGCTGGAAATGAGCTGCACCTGGTGCAGACATGCTGACAAAGGTCTTAAAGTCTCCTTCTTCACTATTACAATGAAGCCTAATGAAAATCACTATCCTCTCTCTAAATTGTCATTATTCTGTGAATATCTTACATGGTGTGGTTTCCCCTTTAATAATAAATAATCACGAAAGTCATTACTGAAACACTATCACACGTAGCAAGCTAGGTATGATATACTAGTACACAGAATAATGTCGACCTTACTCATGGCAGTGCAGGCAAGCCTTACCAACCCCCCACTTTGAGAGGAATGAACACACCGCCAAGTACCTCAGTATGCCAGACCGGGATCTCTAGTCTATTCTCTGCTTAGTATGACTAGATTACTAGATTTAACCCCCCCGCGCTGCTACTACATCTGACCCTGGCCAACCCCCGAGGTAATGATCAGTTGGAGATTCCAGTGAAAATCTAAGTGTTTCAATCATGCCTTTAATGGGTATTTGGGTAATGTATGGACTACTCAAGGGTGTACCTAGTAGAAGCTGGTACCCACCTTCATTGTAAAAGGGATAGTTAATTAAACTAAGAGCAATGAGTGGAGGATATTTAGTCATAGCTAAAGGTCTGCTGCAATACACTCCTGTATAGTTCTTCAGGCCCGGGCTACATTGACATACAGGTTTACTGGAGTGTGCTGAAGGAAATGCCACTGGAATAAATTCATTCATTTGTGTTTATTGTCCCTCGAGTTGGTTTGGGGGGGTCATTTGCTTCTTAATACAGCTAAGTACTGTAAGCCAAGTAACACATTAAATCTTTGAGATTGGTAAAGTCCACTCTTTTCAGAGCAAATCCTGACGACTTCTGAGAAAAATGCAATTATAAGACTGCTCACTTCTATGGGAGACGCATTCATTCTGCCATTTGGGGATTCTAAGCAGGCCATTAGCAAAAGAGTTCAAGTCACCTGACTTTGTTTATTGCAGCTTCAATGACTTAAATAGATTAGCAATACATTCCTGTCGTGATTCTTTCAACAAAAGGGTCTCATATAAAGTCATGATGTTCAAACATAAGCCAACAGTCTAGTGTTGTGTGCTTACTGTATGGGCATTCTTTGGGTGGTGGGTGTACGTGTATATTCTTGCCGCAGTCTGTAGCCCCCCCTCCTCCTGCCCGTACCAAAACCCTGCAGTCTTTATCTGATGGGCGGGAAGGTGCATTCCACACATTCCACTGTCTGCCTCAGAGAGAAATCAGCCAGGGAAACAGAGGAGGGTGGCAGAGGAGATGGGGAGGCATGTGATGGAGGGCAAGAACAAAAAAGGGATGATTTGTACTATAAAAACCGTAATATGTAACGTACATGAAAGTAGCAAATATGAAAAGAAAACAAAATACACTGAGCAAAAATATAAAACGCAGTGTTAGTCCCATGTTTCATAAGCTGAAAAATAAAAGATTCCAGAAATGTACCATATGCACAAAAAGCTTATTTCTCACAAATGTTCTGCATACATTCGTTTACATCCCTGTTAGTGAGCATTTTTACTTCACCAAGACAATCCATACACCTGCCAGGTTTGGCATAACAAGCGGATTAAACAGCATGATCATTACAAAGGTGCACCTTGTGCTGGGGACAATAAAAAGCCACTCTAAACTGTGCCGTTGTCACACAACACAATGCCACATGTTTTGAGAGAGTGTGCAATTGGCATGCCGACTGCAGGGAAGGTCCACCAGAGCTGTTGCCAGAGAATTTAATCTTAATTTCTCTACTATAAAGCTGTCGTCTTAGAGAATTTGGCAGTACGTCCAACCAGCCTAGCAACTGCAAACCACGTGTAACCATGCCATGCCAGGACCTCCACATCCGGCTGATGAAACTGTGGGTTTGCACAACCGAAAGAGTTTCTGCACAAAATGTCAGAAACCGTTTACGGGAAGCTCACCTGCGTGCTCGTTGACCTCAGGGTCTTGACCTGACTGCAGTTTGGCGTCATAACCGACTTTAGTGGTCAAACGCTCCCCTTCGATGGCAACTGGAGATGTGTGCTCTTCACAGAGGAATCTCGTTTTCTATTGTATCAGTCAGATGGCAGACAGCGTATATGGCTTCGTGTGGGCGAGCGGTTTGCTGATGTTAACGTTGTGAACAGAGTGCCCCTTTGTGAAGGTGGGGTTATGGTATGAGCAGACATAAGCCACCCAACAACGAACACAATTGCATTTTGTGGATGGCAATTTGACCGGACAGAGATTCCGCGACAAGATCCTGAGGCCCATTGTTGTGCCATTCAACTGCCGCCATCACCTCACGTTTCAGCATGATAATGCACAGCCATGTAGCAAGGATCTGTACACAATTCCTGGAAGCTGGAAATGTCCCAGTTTTTCCTGCATACTCACCCGACATGTCACCCATTGAGCATGTTTGAGATGCTCTGGATCAACGTGTATGACAGCATGTTCCAGTTCCCACCAATGTCCAGCAACGTCGCACAGCCATTGAAGAGTGGGATAACATTCCACAATCAACTCTATGCGAAGGAGATGTGTCGCGCTGCATGAGGCAAATGGTGGCCACACCAGATACTGACTGGTTCTGTGACCAATAGAAGCATATCTGGATTCCCAGTCATGTGAAATCCATAGATTAGGGCCTAATGAATTTGTTTCAATTGACTGATTTCCTTATATTAACTGTAACTCAGTAAAATCTTTGAAATTGTTGCATTTATATCTTTGTTCAGTGTATAATATTTTGTAATACAGGATATGATTGACCAGACAGAAACCATCATTCAATCAGTTGTACAACCACAAGGTTCCAGATAAGTGAGGAAAAAATATAAATATATTTGTCAGTTTAAAAACAATGAAAGTACTATGCTATAATTAGATAATAACAATAGGGCCAGATCAACAAAGTCCAATATACTGGAGTCCAGGATAAGAGAGATGTCAATGTTTTTATTACCCATGGCAGGCCCAGGGAGCCATGCTTCCCAGACGGGCAGGCAGCAGGCAGCCCAGGCTGGCCAGTTCAACTTTCCTACTGACACATTGGATACAGTGATGGGCCACCAGGGTTCACAGCTCACATGTTAATAGCTGGGGGGCATAGAGCAGAGCTGGCCAGAGCCACATGTAGGAAGAAACACTATCCCATCGGGCCTACCCAACATGATATTTATACCAATCAGGAGAGACTGGGGCCAGAAAGGGGTGGAGGGAGAGATACTAGAGGAGAATAGGGGGGGTTACACCACAGAGAGAGTAGGGGGGAACAGTGAGCTTAAAGACATACTGAAGGGAGCAGGGACAGAGTGGTGTGGTGTTTCAGAGAAAGACAGAAGGATCTTGAAGCAAGATTGGGTCAGTGGCTTCAAAAGAAACATCACTAAAAATACCCGCCCAAGCAGCCCCATATCCGAAAGATGACACTCCCTGAAGAGATCGCTGGACTAAAATAAAAGCGCTTCCCCACAAGTCAGTAAATCAGACGACAGGGAAGTCTAAAGACCATTCTGACACAGACAGTCACACTTAGACATTGAGGACAAACTCACACCAATAGATGTGAGATAGAGCAGCAACTGTGAATTCAGAGTGTCTGTTGGGGGCGGAGGTGTGAAAACATCAAGAATTGACTGTTTGGTTTCTCTTCTCTCAATGTTCAGCACTGAATCACACCAACCAACCTCCAAAAACAGCCAGCCAACTTCCATGTACTGTGACCCTGTGGAGACCTCCACAGAGCAGAGTGCCACAGCCACACTGAGCTCTTTGAACAACATGCCCTGGGGTGTCCCAGCCTGAGTAATGTGGGAAGAATCCAGCGCACACTGATTCCTGCTCCATTATTCGGACCCATCAGGAATATAATCAGCACTGTTCTAAGAGCCAAGAAACACGGCCAGAGTGAGAAGGGGGAAGAGAGTGACAGAGGGAAACAGTTTAGGAAATAAAGGCGAGAGAGAGGGGACAACGACTGACTTTTATTGGTCAAAAACACATCCTTAACAGCGGTGGCAGAGCCTGTATCTCTTGCTGCGTTTCCTGAACCCTGAATGGTGATTCTGCTCATTGTTTTCTTCTCCGTTTCCTCGGGATGTGAGGCAGGGTCTGTTGCCTAAGCGATGAGGTCAGCCATGCAGCTCCCCTCCCCAGACTCAGAACAGGATGGGTGTGGACATAGCACTGAGAGCACAAGGACTGGACTCATTTACAGAGAGGACCATCCCATTAGTACAGAAAGCAGGCCCACTCAAACACACTGTAGTGATATGCATACAGTCAGTAACACTACAGGTCCCTAGGGGTGATGACTAGCCTGGTAACACTTCCTCACTGCTGACACACTGAAATACATTAACTCATTAAGGATCAACTGCCAAAGTTGTAAGGATGGCTACGTGTCTAACTTAAAGTGTGGCTGGCAAACATCGTAAACATTTAGGATCACCCCATTTAACATGTGCCAAGTCCTCTCTTGAACCAGGGGATATTTTCATTTTTCTATAAGGTAATCAACTAATGCAGTCCACATGTCCTCAAAGAGGATCACTGTTCAACAGATTGCAACATTGCCTCTCCTATAGTGTTGTCCTCTTGACCAGCTGCCAACCTATACACCACCCACACACTGCGCTCTATCCTGATGACCAGTCATAACATAACCGAAGGCTGCTTCAGCCCACTGGGTCAGTCAGCCAATCCGTGTGCTCCCCCAGCACGGAGTCAACATTTCACAGGCTCCTGAGGAATTCACAGAGGAGAGTGGGGACTTCACACATCAAACACACCAGTAAGATAGGCCATCTGACACTGATTGGCACTGTGTGGGTAAAGAGTCATCAGGAGGAAGGATCAGCTGCACTGCAGCCACATCAGTAATGGTTCTGGGCCTGGCCACCACCTGATCAGAGCAGCGTGAGATGGGTCTCTGGAACGTTCACAGGTCTCGTCTAACCTAGGTTACTCACACGGCACTACAGAACCCCCCTTGAAATGGGGACATATCTAGTACACTGAGCCAAGTAGAGAGAGGATTGGATGATTGGGTTATGCAGCAGTAGGTCATCCATGCAAAGACCATGGAATAGGGTTTTACTAGAAGGACGTAGTAGGACTGACTGAGGGTAACTGTTTGTAAAGAGCCCTAGAGATTTATTTACAGTGCCAGTGGAACGGAGTGGTGGGAGGAGGTGAGCCGTGTCCCAGTGAGTATTTGGCCTTCGACCCTGACAAACAATGATGTTAGACATTCCACAGCAGCCTCTCCCCCTCCCTCAGGCCTGGCTTCCCGACTTAAGTGAGACGACAGGCTCTCCCTCAGTTAACAATCAGTCCTTTCACTGGCCCAGAGCAGCTAATGAGCCCTGGAGGTATTCTCAGATCAGGCCAAGCTCAAAATATGGCTCCTCATCCCTCTACTTAAACAAGCCAAAAACACGTCGCTGAAACTCAACATAGGCTATTTCAAACAGCTACTGGACTATTCTTTTTAATGAAGATTACGTTACTGTCCATTTCCTTAGAGAGAAAGAAAATGTGTATCACTTGATCAGTTCAATCAACTGAGACGCTGACACACACCCTGAGGATTTGAAAGCACAGGAGAGAGAGTCATGCTTTGTTGCTGGCCTGCCTCTAGCCTCTTGGCTACATGTCAACACCCTTCTGTGCATGAAGATGAAAGCAATTGCATTTATTCAATAACACACTTTCTAATCTGAGAAGGTTTAGTGAATTGGCAACCTGATGAAATCTATTTTAAAAATATATACAGACTTTTTGAGTTCTAAGTGTAGTGCCACAGGTCAAGGGTCAGTGAACTATAACAGTTGACTGGTCAGCTATCTTGTCACAGAAAATAGACTGAAGGGTAAATGGTGGCATTGGGGGGTGACCTATCAGCCAGCATGATCAACCAGACACTTGGTGCCAAAAAAGCACTGATGCATGTAACCATGGAATATGATCTGTGTGTATGAACGGTGCAGCTTGATGTATAGCAGGTTCAGCTATTTGAGATAAGCCGGTTCCAAGTGTTTCTTTGTGTAAATATCTCTGGTGCATATGTGTGTGAAAAAGTGCTCTATTCTTTTGAAGACCCATATTGCTCCAGGTGGCTACTCTAATGTCTGAGTATGTACTCTAAACATTAGGCTTTGGACAGGGGTCAAAAGGGTCATGAGACCCATAAAATAGGCCTACTGGTACTACTCCCACCACAGAAGGACTACCACTACAGTATAAGAGGTCAGCTAGTCAGGATCCCTGGGACATCATTCCCAAAACCAGGGTCCCCTGATAGCATGGACCATCTAAGTAGGCACCCAACCATTATATAATAACTATTTAGTTTCAATTCTGGTATGCCAGGAAAAGGTAGCAAGTCTGCTAATTTCAGCATTTGGGAGAGCTTCCATCCTGCCTGTTAAGGCACAACCAATACTTACACCTCATTGTCTCTAACAAGTCAGACTTTTCCCCCTTTCCATATTTGACACACAAGAAACGACAATGGGCGTGATGATACATTTTCTTTAAAGGATAGACATACACTCTTTATCATGTCATTTCACATGCGTTTCTTATATGGAGCTGGTGTCGCCATTTAGAATATGACTAACACTGGACCTAAAAGCTAAAAGTGTTACTTTAGATAACTTCAAAACACCTATATGAACTGTAATGATATGACCGTTTTAGTAGAAAACAAAAACGCGGATAAGTTCGCGGCCTATGAGGGTAAAGCCAATTAACATGGGTGGTGTTGGAACCTCGTTTCTATATAAAACAACGATGTTGATACATCATCGGACAGATTTATGCCAAAGTGTTATCTAAAATAAAGTAAATCATTTATGCAAGAGTTGACCATTGTCATTGTTCCATTCAAAGAAGAAAAACCTGGCATGAAAAGTGGATAAACGGGGTTAAATTCGAAGCTATTGAATGTAGTTTAGCCTACAATTGTATTCCTGTTGAGCTCAGATATTAAAACAAATCTCTGGCCGTCGATTATCCCAAGATCTTGAAAGAAATCCCCGCTGCCTTGAAATACATGACTTTTTCTCAACCCATACTTTCCGCTATGCTGAATAGAAAACGGCTGAGATTAGAAAAGGACACGGTATGAAATTTACCTAAATCGTCCATTCCAGCGTTGGCTTCACCAGTGAAAAGTTCCTGTAAAGGTTTTAACAACTTTTCGGCGTCGGTGGTTTCCTTTCAAAATCTCAATAGTTTACTCTGCTGAAATTGGTTGTGAAGTACAGTACAGGACCGAGATGCGATGTGCATGTGTACTTCACCGCGACGGGCATTTATATAGCCTACGCAATAGCCGACATGAAAGTAACCTAATTTAGCAGGCGTAAAAGAACCTGGTCCGGGTAAAGAACTTTCCTTTGATAAAGGGCGGCCTCTAGCGAGTGATAACAAAATAGCCTACTGTATCAGACAGGCTGCCACAAATAAACATTGTTACATGAAAACATTGTAAGCGCGACTGATGAAACACTGTTACACACGTCAATACATAACGTACAGCAGTTACTCCTACCTATATTGTTATTATATGCATAGTAGCCTATTAATTGGACATTACAAGGCAGTATGGAGGTAAATTCCACATATTTTCATACAAAGAAGACTCTTGAAGAATGTGTCAGAGACTAAAATCAGAAGAAGCCATGCAAAAGTTGAATAGCTTTAATATACAGTTACCATACAAAATGCACTTGTATTTCAATCATCAGCTGACAGAAGTTTCATAATGCACTGACTCACTGACCACATAGCTGAATGTAAATTGCATTTGGATTCCAGAAATTGCAAGAAAGACATCATTTATCATTCTCACTTCACCATTTAGACCCTGCTCAACCGCTACCCCCTAGAACAGCAGTCTCAAACTCATTCCACAGAGGACAGAGCGTCTGCAGGTTAAGTTTCAATTAAGACCTAGACAACCAGGCGAAGGGAGTTCCTTGCTAATTAGTGACCTTAATTCATCAATAAAGCACAAGGGAGGAGCAAAAACCAGCAGACACTTGGCCCACCGTAGAATGAGCTCAACATGTGCTCTAGAACGTGGAGACAGTACAGGTGCATCAAAGCTGGGACCGAGAGACTGAAAAACAGCTTCTATCTCCAGGCCATCAGCCCGTTACCCTGCCCTGAACGTTAGACACTGTCACTAGCCGGCTACCACCCGGTACTCTACCCTGCACGTTAAAGACTGCAGCCCTATGCACATAGTCACTGAACACTTTAATAATGTTTACACAATGCATTCTAATCATGGCTCATCATATACAACTACTGCTGTACACACCTTTCTATTCATATACTGTCTATACAGATCATTTACAGTTGCAGCCAAATATACATTGGCATCCTTGGACTTTTCTTAAATTATTCCCCATTTCAGATCTGGACTTTCGCTGGCCACTCCAGAACAGTCCAGCATCTTTTCTTCAACCATTTCTGGGTGCTTTTTGTTGTGTGTTTGGGGTCATTGCCCTGCTGGAAGACCCACAACCTTCAATGCAGAGACAGCTTTTGGATGCTGGGTTGTACATTGGATTTCCAAAACACTTGATAATCTGCTGATTTTATGATGCCTGCACGTTCAAGGCCCCCAGTACCTGAGGCAGCAAAGCAACCCCACAGAATCATCAGACGTCACTCATCATTGATTGTAGAGAGTTCTTTTCATTGAATGCTTGATTTGGTTGTCAGTAAAAACACCACATAACATTTCCCCCAGGATTTTGCCTTGTTTGGAGATGTTCCACCAGGCTTTCTCGTCTCCTAGGCGTGGCTTACTATGTTTACCAATGACAAAAGCATTCAAAGAAAACAACACCCTCCCTTCAATCAAAAAATTGGGGAGGTTCGAAAAATGCTGTGGGTTTGCTTTGCTGCCTAGGAAACTGGGGGCCTTGAATGTGTGCAAGACATCATGTAATCAGCAGATTACCACGGTGTTTTAGTGTCCAATAATCATCCAGTGTCCACAAAAAATCTTTCTGTCTTATAGAAGGACAACGACCCCAAACACACATCAAAAGTACCCAGGAATGGTTCAAGGAGAGTTGCTGGACTGCTCAGGGCCCGGTTCCCAAAAGCATCTTAAGCCTAAATTCATAGCTAGAACCTTCGTAGGAGCATCGTTAAAATCTCTGAGCCGTTTCCCAAAACCATCGTTATTAACGTTGCATTTAAAACACTTGTAATCTAATGCCTGCCTCAGACCACTCGCAGGACCACTAAGTTTGTCGTTCAACGCTTTTTTTGCCCTCCCGTTATATAGAGGATCTCTGCTGAAACTTGAATCACATGGTTTATCTATCTCTCTGTAACCACCGATAACTTCCGAACAACGTTGACTACAAATACAAAGTTGCCAATGTCTTTGCAATTGATACAAACAATCAACGTATACAAAGATGCTTCACATTCCAACGGAGATGACTGCATTCAAATGGAAATTCAGTAGGCTATAGGCCTCTTTCAATTATATTGAAATATATTTCATGTTCAATTAATTGACTTCTATTTTTCTATTTGTACACTACTGTTTCATTTTTTCCTCCATATATTTAATGATGTGCCAAATCCTGATTTAATGCATTATTATAGGGTGAGCATTAGAATAAGCCGCCTCAATATTTGTAGCCTTAGGTGATAATATCTCTAAGAGCTGGTCCGTTGTCAGTATTGTGGAATAATTTGAATGTTAAAGTCAGATTTGAATGGAGAACTCTGATCCGAGAGCAGTGTTACCTTTCTTTTGATTCTATCAGTATCGTCACATGCCTCAACGACGCACTTAGTGAGCGTTCTCTCTGCGTGGTGTTTTGGGAAACTCATGTTACATCTTCAGCCGTTGTCGGAAAGATGCATCGTTAATACACTTGTAAGTTCCATCGCTGTCGGGAAACCGGGCCTGGAGTGGCCTGTGAAAAGAAAAGATCTGAATCACATCCATAACCTATGGCGAGAGCTGAAAACAACAGTTGTTGGAGGGAACCCCTCAAACATTGAAGAATTAGAGAAGTTTGCTGCTGAAGAGTGGGCCTAATTTGCCAGTAGGAAGGTGCAGCAAGCTTATTGATAACTACCAACAATGCTTATTGTAGCTATCTGGGCCTAGGGCAGTGAAACCAAGTACTAGCTCCAGGGTGCCAACAATTTTGTCCATGCCATGTGTCTTTATTTTCTAAATTACAATTGCAAACTTAAGTTACCAAAAAGAAAATGGGTTCTGCGAAGTTGAAATCCAATAGCAAGGTGTGGATATCTGTGTACACGACCAATAACTTTGATTTGAGTGGCTGACAAGGAAAAACGCTGGCCACTCTTTCATTAGAGGCAACGTAACATCCCTACTTCAAATCCAAGCTGAACCTTTAAAACAACTCAACATCTGGTTGTGTCATCTTGGGTCACTCATTTCAAAGTGTCACTTAACAGAAACAATGGTGGTGATCCTGAGACATTCTGCCTATTCACCTCTCAGAAGTCCACAGCCTTGAGCTTCCTCTCCTCTTCCTGGGTCAGAGGCTGCTGTGAGAGGATCTTCTCGTGGAGACGGTGGTGCTTTCCGATTCCTAGTCTGGGCAGGCCGCGGTTCAGGCCCTCCAGCAGCACACAGGACTTACACAGCGCCTGGCTGGAGATGTAGCCACAGCGGCCGCAAGTCCCCTGAACGGGCATCTTCACGCCCTCCCTCACTGACAGGTTCTCGCCAGAGTGGATGACGTCCATGATGGCGCTGGGCCGCACAGCCTCCAGGTCTTTCAGGAAGGTGCGGGCGTGGCCTCTGTAAGCATTGGGGGAGTAGATGCACTCTGTGGAGAAGTAGTCCAGCTTCTTGAAGTAGGCGTAGAGGACAATCTCCTTCTCGTAAGCATATTTGAGGGGCTTGCAGCGTGGCACCACCCCTTCGCCCTCGCTCGCTGTGCTTATAGCAGTGCAGCGACGCAGACGGGCGATGTCTCCTCGGAGGACGTTCATCAGAACTGTCTCTGCCACATCGTCAGCGTTGTGACCTGAGAACAGAATCAGACACACACAGGAACAGCATTTTAAAATCAGTCCCGCCAGGATTTGACAGAGATTTTTTTGTGATAGTTGCAGGCCAAAATGCTTGATTTTGCTGAGGCAATGATTACATTTTGCATGGCAATTTGTGCTAGTTTGATCTAATTTGTCACGAAAATGCACTGACGAAGTTGACTTGTTGCTTGATCAAACCATTTGTGCTGTAAAAGTATAAAATTGTTAAAATTGAGAGCCCCTTTTTCTAGTTGCGCTGATGGAAGAACCGCAAAACTCTGGAGGGACTCTTTTAAAAAGTCCACCTTCATCTAAAATATGAGATAAAATAAGCTTGTTATATATTACCTGTACATATCTTATCAACCTTCAGCATCATGGCTCCCCTGTCCAGCGCCTGCCTTCTGAACACTCCACAGAAAGTGCAATTGTTCTTCAGTCCAACCTGCTTCACTATGGCATCCATGGTCCAACCATACAGCTCCTCATAGGATACAATCTTCAGAGGCAGCTCATACTGCTGCTGGTTCCTCTTCACTGTCTCCAAGGAGTCGTCACGGTAACCTGTGATGCCCTCATCCACTGACAGTAGCAGTAGTTTCAGGCCGTAGTTATAGCGCTCATTTAGGACTTTCATGACATGCGCCAGCACAGTGGAGTCCTTCCCACCCGAGGCACCAATGCCCACAGTTTCTCCATGTTTGAAGAGCTGCGCTGAGACTATTGTCTGATGCACCTCCTCCTCAAAGGCCCAGAAGAAGCATTCCTTGCACAGGGAATGGGCCGTCTTTGGACGTTTCAGCACTGCACGCTTCTCAGCACAACTGCTACAGAGGACTGGCATCTTAACTGTGGATGACAGGAGAGTTTGCTATATGAAGGCAATAGCATAAATGACCCCTTACAAGGTTGAAGTGTTTATCTGTGTTATACGAGTTATAGGATGTCCACAGACTACTAGATAGCTAAGTGTTCTGCAGAATACTGGACAACCTGTGCAAATAACAGTTATCTAGCTAGCAATAATTTGCCCGTTTCGGTTAGTTATCTAGCTAGTATCACCTACTTTGATGAGCGGCTTGATAGATACAGTAACATCAAGCTTGAAAGTTAGCTAAATATGCTAGCTAGATAGCAGTTACTTAAACGGTTCTAAAAGTATCGAAATGCGTTACCAAACTCCAATTGAAAGTATGTAAAGTCTCACCCAGACTATCTAGCAGTGATCGTAGCTCTGTGTAATATGTCTAAACTTGTTGCTAATAGTATTTTACCGACGCTACCTCATGTTATTCTTTCTTTTCCGGTATTTTCATGACAGGAAATGATGTCAATGCTTGGTGGGTAACCAATCACAGCATACTATTATAATAATACACTATGTCCTCCAGTTACTGGATTCCTCAGTAGCATTTTGTTTCATATAATGATGAGGTTCGATATTATCTGTGGACTTTTAAGGAGCTCCTATGAAATTGGACCAAGTCACATATTCAGTTTTAAATTTGATACCATGGCAATTATTCATCATCCAATCACTCTCCCACCTACATATTTTGGTCTGGAAAGCAATATATGCTGTTGTGGCTCAGTAATTGAAAGGTACACTTTCTGTTCAGATAAACAATACAGGAGAACAAAGTTGAGTCACACGACCACATGAAATGTAAGCAACAAGGATTTATTAGTTTGTTTTAAAGGATGGTGCTACGGAAACAATGGCAATAGGCATCAAATGCAATTTTGAGTAGGTGAGGGGGGAGAAGTGTGTGAAGGAGCAGGGTTGCAGGGGTCAGGGCTTGGTGCAGGAAAGAGTCATTTAAGCTTAGTTGGCGCCGGCGGCAGGGTGAAAAGCTCCCCTCTGGTGCCACTGCATGTCTCGGATGCGCCTGACAGACTGGATCTGAGGGAACTGGGCACCAAACTCAGCACTGTCCTTGTATTCACCCTTTTCAAACAGGTACTGATAGCCTCTGTAGCCAGGATACTGGTACCCCACCCAACTGGTACACAACCAACAGAGGCGTGAGAGTCATAGAATGGGAGAGAAACAAAAATTAGAAAAGTATTTAGAGAAGAAAGCCGTGGAGATAAGATCAATACATGCAATTAGGAGAAAATAGCAATATAGTACATTTGGGGCAGATATAACTGCTGTTGGCGGACAGACTCACGTGCCACTCTGAACTCTGACAGAGGAGACCTTCTCTTGATATCCGTGTGCGTGGAAGCTGGGGACATCATCATCTATGATCTCGATCTTCTTCCCCGCAAAACTGGGGTTTTCATAAAGGACAATCTTGTGCTCCTGGCTGTCCTATGAGGAGAATAGAAAACACACCATAAGAAACAGTCACAGAGAATCTACAAAATGGCTGATTTGTGTTGTAGTAGCGAAGGGGGTGCTGTGTTACCACTTTAATGGGGCGGAATGCAAAGATGTTGTCGCTACGTCTGCTGTTGGTCCAGGAATCCCAGCGAGGATACTCCCCCTTCTCAAACACATACTGCTCCCCCTTACAGTTAGCCTGCTCGTATCCCACCCATCTGAGAAAGCATAGACAAGTAAAGGCGAGGAGGGCACAAGGTGATGGAGGAGGAAAGTGAAGGATGACAAAAACAAGATTAAAGGTGAATGAACATACTGTGCCTTGTGCCCAATGCAAGTGACTATATTGGTGTTATGGAATGGTTTGGAAGTGTTTGTTTTCCTGTACAGAACCATTTTAATTTGTCCAATCACCAATCCCATTTCTATTGTTTGATAATCACACCATATTTACCCACTCCCACCACACACACAGACAATCACACACCTTTACCTAACCCGCTTTGTTTTGCGACCGTCTATCATTCTGTTTTTTTGCGCCGCGGTCAACATCTTGGTCCTCATACTTCTCTCTCTCTCTCTTTCCCTCTCTCTATCATACTATCTCTGAGCCACACTTACGGTCCACACAGCACCAGTATGGAGCCCACTTTCTCCACGCCTGCTTCCTGGAGGTTGTTACAGGGACCAGTCAGCTCATGGCAAGGCCCCTGGAAGTTCTCCTGTTCATAGATGGTCAACTGTGGAAGACAGGGAGAGACAAAATGTATGTTTAGGTCTCCTTAAAATGCTCGGCCTGTCAGCATCTCAAGTTGTATCGGGAAATTATGTTGAGTACTGTGTAACTTTTGCTTTGAAAAATCTTGCAGTGTGTCATTGTCCCTGATCTATCATGCCCTGCCCCACCATTACCCATCCTTCTTTCCTGCCCTCCTCTGCCCTGCCCTGCCTCTGCCTCCCCCTCTCCCCCTCACCTTGAAAGCACTAGTGCCTGGCTGCTGCTGCTTGGATGCAGGTTTCTGGTGGTCTGTGGCCATAGTGAACCGGATGGGTTATGATGAAACTGTACAGAGAATAACATATTTTTAGGGTCCAGTAGTTTGCAGTTTGATAGGATAGTAGTAAAAACATTAAATACTTGTGCCAGAAAATCTGCAGTTAAATTCTGCACGAAGCTGGTTCTCTCATGTATGTAAAAAAAAAAGTCCCCTCCCAAAATATAGTCCAACAAAAACAGTTAAATGGAAACAGTCCTCATGTTAATCTATTTGTTTGTAAGTGAAATAGTTTTATGTATAATGACAAAGAATTATGTTATCCCAACATAAAATAATAAACTAACCTGTTTGTTTAAAAAATCTAGACAAAGTTGGATCAAAATTATTTTAAAAATAAATAATGTGGAGAGCGATGGATGTGAATCTCTTACCAGTACGTGTCTGTGCCAGTGTGTTTGTGATGGCATGCTGAGCTCAATATATACGGCGCGCTCAGGGGTGGAAACTCTGCCAACACTCCTCTGCATCCAAGCCACCCTCCAGATCAGCCTGCAATAGGCCGAGCAGACGGGACTGTGGGGTCACCGCTCTACCTGGCCCCCCTTCTCACTCCCCCTCAAAGTTATTTCATTAGTTGTCAATTTTGTCCAGCCGGTCATTGTTCGATATCCACATGATTCAGCACAACCAGTGCCAAGAGTCCCACACTTACAATGAGAGCTGCCTGTATGCCTGGACCACCAGAGAGGGAGACAGTAAGAGAATGAGATAGAGAAGGGAGAGTGCCAAATTGATAGAAAGGGACTGATTTAACTCACAAAACCTAGTATTTCAGTTAACTCTTACATAGGAATAATGGTTAACATAGTAAACAGTCATTGGGTCGTTATTGGCAATCATTTCTAGTGGAGATAGTTTACTTCATACATTTACATTTGAGTCATTTAGCAGATGCTCTTTCCAGAGTTACTTACAATTAGTGCATTCTTAATCTTAAAATAGCTTGGAGAGACAACCACCTATCACAGTCCTAGCAAGTACGCTGAACAAAAATATAAACGCAAAATGCAACAATTAGAGTTAAAGTTAATATAAGGAAATCAGTCAATTGAAATATATTCATTAGGCTCTAAACTATGGATTTCAAATGACTGGGAATACAGATATGCATCTGTTGGTCACAGCTGGAAGGATGAAGTGCTCAGGTTTGGGTGTAGGGTTTGAGCATAGCCTGAAGGTAGGGAGGTGCCCCTTGCTGCTCTGTAGGCAAGTACCATGGTCTTGTAGTGGATGCGAGCGTCGACTGGAAGCCAGAGGGGTGTGTGGAGAAGCTAGGTGACATTGGAAAACATGGGAACACCAGGTGGGCTGCGGCATTCTGGATAAATTGCAGGGGTTTAATGGCACAAGCAGGGAGCGCAGCCAACAGAGAGTTGCAGTAGCCTTAACCAGAGATGACAAGTGCCTGGATTAGGACCTGCGCTGCCAACCTACCGTGTATTTGACCAATAAAATGGTTTTACAGTGAAGTGGACATAGTCCGAAAGAAATAAAGGAATTTACTAAAAAAAATGTTAACAGAAATTTGCAAAAATAGATACGATCTTGCTACCATGGACAGGTAAATACCTGTCTATTTGTGGAAAATTCAACCTGATTAATTATTTAATCATATTCATCCCAGTTTACCTATTACTTATGGCCCTGTCTGCGCTGAACGATTTGTCTTTTAAATGATTTGAGCAAAATATATTTCACTTTATTTGGAAGGCAAGCCAGACAAAAGCCATAAAAACTGGTTGCAATTCCAGTTTCAGCTTCCAGAAAAGACAGATAGGGAACTTGTTTGTTTATTAAAGACCAAAATTGACTAAATAAATACAAATATCAGTTTTACTTGAGGACCAAGATGTTGACCGCGGCGCAAAATAGTTGGGAAGAGATTTTCGATGTGCCGATTCCGTGGTACATGGTTTATAAACTGATATACAAAACAACGCTTGATTCAAAACTTAAGAGTTTTTCTATTTAAATTATTATACAAAATTCTTGTCACAAACATAATGTTATGTATATGGGGCATACAACCATGTCAGCTTTGAAGAGACAGAAACATTAGATCACTTATTTTGCTATTGCTTCGATGTAGCTTGTTTCTGGTCACATGTTCAGGAATGGCTTTTAAAAAATCACAACAATGATCTAAAATTAACCTTACAAATAGCACTATTGGGAGATTTGGAAAACCATAGTCAATCAATCAACAATATAATAATACTTTTAGTAAAAATATTTATCTTCAACTTACAATCTGTAGATAGTATGCAATTAGACAGCTTCAGAATTTGTGAAACATCACAGCACAGTTGAAAAATATATGGCTCATGGCAATCATATGAGGGTAGTTTATGAAGATAGACTGATGGACTGAGAGTAGCTGAGGGATGGGTTTAAAAGCTCATGATCTATAAAAGTTATGACTGAAAACACGATGTATAGGTACTATCTAGATGTAATGTACAGTTGAAGTCTGAAGTTTACATACACCTTAGCCAAATACATTTAAACTCAGTTTTTCACAATTCCTGACATTTGATCCAAGTAAAAATTCCCTGTCTTAGGTCAGTTAGGATCACCACTTTATTTTAAGAATGTGAAATGTCAGAATAATAGAGAGAATGATTTATTTCAGCTTTTATTTCTTTCATCACATTCCCCGTGGGTCAGAAGTTTACATACACTCAATTAGTATTTGGTAGCATTGCCCTTTAAATTGTTAAACTTGGGTCAAACGTTTAGGGTAGCCTTCCACAATAAGTTGGGTGAATTTTGGCCCATTCCTCCTGACAGAGCTGGTGTAACGGAGTCAGGTTTGTAGGCCTCCTTGCTCGCACACACCTTTTCAGTTCTGCCCACAAATCTTCTATAGGATTGAGGTCAGGGCTTTGTGATGGCCACTCCAATACCTTGACTTTGTTGTCCTTAAGCCATTTTGCCACAACTTTGGAAGTATGCTTGGGGTCATTGTCCATTTGGAAGACCCATTTGCAACCAAGCATAGCTTCCTGACTGATGTCTTGAGATATTGCTTCAATATATCCACATCATTTTCCTCCCTCATGATGCCATATATTTTGTGAAGTGCACCAGTCCCTCCTGCAGCAAAGCACCCCCACAACATGATGCTGCCACCCCCGTGCTTCACGGTTGGGATGGTGTTCTTCGGCTTGCAAGCCTCCCCCTTTTCCCTCCAAACATAACGATGGTCATCATGGCCAAGCTGTTCTATTTTTGTTTTGTTTCTCCAAATAGTATAATATTTGTCCCCATGTGCAGTTGCAAACTGTAGTCTGGCTTTTTTATGGCGGTTTTGGAGCAGTGGCTTCTTCCTTGCTGAGCGGCCTTTCAGGTTATGTTGATATAGGACTCGTTTTACAGTAGATATAGATACTTTTGTACCTGTTTCCTCCAGGATCTTCACAAAGTCCTTTGCTGTTGTTCTAGGATTGATTTGTACTTTTCTCACCAAAGTACGTTCATCACTAGGAGACAGAACGTGTCTCCTTCCTGAGCGGTATGACAGCTGCGTGGTGTTTATACTTGCATACTATTGTCTGTACAGATGAACGTGGTTCCTTCAGCCATTTGGAAATCGCTCCCAATGATGAACCAGACAATTCTTTTTTTCTGAGGTCTTGGCTGATTTCTTTTGATTTTCCCATGGTGTCAAGCAAAGAGGCACTGAGTTTTAAGGTAGGCCTTGAAATACATCCACAGGTACACCTCCTATTGACTCAAATGATGTCAATTATCCTATCAGAAGCTTCTAAAGACAGGACATCATTTTCTGGAATTTTCCAAGCTGTTTAAAGGCACAGTCAACTTAGTGTATGTAAACTTCTGACCCACTGGAATTGTGATACAGTGAATTATAAGTGAAGTAATCTGTCTGTAAACAATTGTTGGAAAAATTACTTGTGTCATGCACAAAGTAGATGTCCTAACCGACTTGCCAAAACTATAGTTTAACAAGAAATGTGTGGAGTGGTTAATAAACGAGTTTTCATGACTCCAACCTA
Organism: Oncorhynchus tshawytscha; assembly: GCF_018296145.1. Lineage (NCBI taxonomy): Eukaryota > Metazoa > Chordata > Actinopteri > Salmoniformes > Salmonidae > Oncorhynchus > Oncorhynchus tshawytscha. The sequence goes on along the minus strand of NC_056440.1, from coordinate 35,005,143 downwards.
AGTGTATGTAAACTTCCAACTTCAACTGTATATCAAAATATCAAATTACTTTCTTCTTGTTATTTAACTACTGTACAAAATAAAATAAATAAAAGTGCCATGTATGTAAAATGTGTGTAGAATGTACATGTAACAACACAAGAAAATCTGTCAAAACAACCTATGTTAAAGTAAAATGATGCGGAAATGGAGAAGAGTATGTTCAAAGAGTCAGTAGACAGAAGGATTGAGCAGAAGGGAGAGATGATAGGATAGAAGAGGAGAGAGTAGTGGTACAGAGAGCAAAGGTTGCGATGGATTGTGATGGCGCATGACCATCATTTACTCTAAGTGCAAGCAATGCATAATTTAACAGTTTTCCTTTTATTACCAAAGATGGAAGCTTTCAATTCTAGGGGTCATCTGTAACAAGCTGACAAAAACGTTGACTTGACAAGCCAGCTTTCTCCAGTTGGCAGAAGAGAAGAGCAGAGTTGTACACCAATGTGAGCTGTCAACAAGAGGGTTTAGTGTTTCACTGGTTGAATGCAGTGACTGGAGGAAATTGCATGTAGATATTATTGTCAATTGGTAGAAGTTAATATAGTTGGTTGGAGGTAATGAATGTGACACAGTGGTAAACTGGAGCAGGGGTAGGCCCATGGTTGGAGAAATCAGAGGTAGACCTAGTGCTGCAACCTGGTCTCAGAGCATTTCGTATTATTCTGCAGGTAAATCGGAGTCACTCCATTTAGTATGATATGTTACATTTCGCATGGTATGTATTAATTTGTGGATGTCCATCACCCATTTTTTATGATCTGTTATGAATTACAATTTATAAGATATGTTATGAATTTGTAAAATGTACAATATGTTACTAATTTGCTAAACGTACAATCGTTACCAATTTTAAAACGTACGATATGTTACGAATTCTGGCTAGATGGCTAACGTTAGCTAGGCTAGGGATTGTTGGTTAAGTTTAGGAGTTAGGTTAAAAGGTTAGGGTTAGGGGAAGGGTTAGCTAAAATGGTTAAGGTTAGGGTTATGGGAAGTGTTAGCTAACATGCTAAGTAGTTGCAAAGTAGCTAAAAGTAGTAAGTAGTTGAAAAGTTGCTAAAATGCTAAAATTGTTTGTGATGAGATTCAGGTCTTTGCCTTAAGTAACAATCTGTCTTACTTTAATGTAACCATACCAAATGTAACATATCATACTAATTTGAGAATCGCTGATTTACATTTACTATGTTACTAATGTATGAGACCAGGCTGAGTGCACAGATGGAAATTGTACGGTGCTGTGAATTGAATCAAATGCATTACACTGAATAAACTTGGCTAAGGGTAAGGATTGTGTGGTTGTGTCAACATGCACATGTTGGAATGGGGAAATGAATAGAGCAGAATGAGATATGTGGTTGAAATGTAGTTTATTGAATAGTAAATATATTGGCACTCAAAGTGCCAATTGGCACTTTACACAACCCTATTTACACAACCCTAGGCCTGTATGGGCTGAATCCAAGATGGATTGACATTGACCACCTACCTGAACCATATTACCGTCTCTGTCTTCACCTGGAATACACTTTATGATCATTTTCATCTTGAGCTAGTTTCATCAGCCACTTACAGTACTTCCTGACATTATGTAGGGTGATCAGAGGCAACACCAAAACACATCACTCAGACAACTTTCAAAAGACAACTTCATACTTTTCAGTAGAAGGTATTTGACGGAGGAGAAGAGTTTGCACACATCCAACATACTGGACATTTTGTCCGAATTATGCACTAGATGTAAGAGCCAGCGATTGGCTGCTCCTACGTATACAGTCGACTCCTGGTACTGTAATTAGGACATGTGCATAGACTGTTTACATGGGCTACATCGCAATTTGCAAGTACCAATTTGAATAGATTCTCTTTTATTACGTTGGACAACAGTGTAATACACACGTTCATGGTGGCAGTCCCAAGCAGTTGCATTGATTATCAGGAGTTGTAGTGCAAAGATGGTGGGACCATTTCCTCCCAGGTGTCTTCTTGGCCTCTGACCCTCCATCAAGATTGTCACTGTGTGCAGTACTCTAAAATAGCAATGTTACACCTTAGCTTTTATATGGATCAAGACAGCACTGACATGAAGGTATTAGAATATCGGCAACCAAAGTAAATGGGAGAGGGAGTAATCCAATATGTAAAATGCACGTAGAGGGGTTGAGCAATGCATTGAGGGATACCTATAAAACAAATGGATATTCTTGCATAATAATACTGTACAGTAAGTAGCACATGCCCACAATGTTAATATTGTAAAGTGTCATCTACTCTACCATAGCACATTTCAAACAGAAAAAACTATTATGGGATTTCATTGAAACCTGAACATTTCACCATGATGACTATCAATACTCTCAAATAAATGTTCATTTTTTACACCGTATCAGTGTCAAGTTTTGCTTCCATCACAGAGAGCAGAAGAGCAAATTGATGCAAGGCCTCACCTGAGCCAGGTACAGAGAATGAGAAGAATGACCCACCACTGAGGGGCTGGTCTATCCTCTATGAATAGAGGCCTCTATTCAGACCCAATGCGCATACATCTCTCCCTGTCAAGTGTTTGACCTTGATAGGACAATACCCATGTTTGATTGACAGTGGGTATGTTGTTCATAACCATTTAAATATGATAAGTAGTCTAAGAACTCCCAAGCTGATCTAGGGTGTAATCATTAGTCCAACAGTTGCTTCCGTTTAAGAAATATTTTTCAATAGAATCGGCGGAATGAAGACACCCCTGGTCACACGCAAACACAGTTCACTTTCATAGTAGCCACATACAAACAGCATGAACATTTTGCTCATTGTAGAATTCCTTCTCACATCTACGCGCTCTCCTCCTCTCACCTTTTCCCTTCACGTGTGGACTTCAGAGCACAACACATTAGCTGTCTGTGACCAGGCAAAAATAACTTTCCAAGCCAAACCTTAATATCATAACCGCTAACCGCCACACACAGCCTACATTGTTTTCACCATATTAGCTAATGTCATAGTCAACATAGTTGCTAGAACTAACGCATTAGTAATCCCGCTACAATCATGCAGTACAGTGTACAGTCAGCAAGCAGTTTAGCAATTACACCGGCGGGCCCCGGTGGCAATAAATTACAACAAAATATAGCTAGCTCTCTCTCTCTCATCTCCTTCATTTTTAAATAAATACATTTGTTAAAAACTGTTAAATTATTGCCTTTCTCTTTCTTTGAGTCAACTACTCACCACATGTTATGCACTGCAGTGCTAGCTAGCTGTAGCTTATGCTTTCAGTACTAGATTCATTCTCTGATCCTTTGACTGGATGGACAACATGTCAGTTCATGCTGCAATAACTCTGATAGGTAGGAGGATGTCCTCCAGAAGTTGTCATAATAACTGTGTTAGTCTATCAAAGGGGGTGAGAACCATGAGCCTCCTAGGTTTTGCCTCCACTGTCCAGATATCGAGGAACTTACATTGTGGTGCTGAAACTTGTAGCAGCAGCTGCGGCACAATCGGAAATGGACAGTCCGTGGTGCTGAAAGTAGACAAATTAGAGTAGGCATAATACATTTAAACCATCTTCATTTTAATGAGACTTTACTAAAAATAAGACAGCTTTGTGTTGGAGCCCATTTCGTACTATTTAAGAAATAAGAGGTAGACCTCTGTCCATAGATTTAAATAGCCTACCTCCTTCCATGTCAGTGAAGGGCAGTTAAGTTAAAACCAAGACTTGAATTGAGGGGGTATGAGAGGTATGCCATAGGCCTACCTTTTATTATAGAACATGGCAAAAAGCACAAGCCTACTCTTCGTCAGTTTAAGATTTAAAATAAAATAAAACAGATCCAATTATATACTGATCAAACAAATAAAGGGAACACTAAAATAATACATCCTAGATCTGAATGAATGAAATATTCTTATTAAATACTTTTTTCTTTACATAGTTGAATGTGCTGACAACAAAATCACACAAAAATGATCAATGGAAATCAAATTTATCAACCCATGGAGGTCTGGATTTGGAGTCACACTCAAAATTAAAGTGGAAAACCACACTACAGGCTGATCCAACTTTGATGTAATGTCCTTAAAACAAGTCAAAATGAGGCTCAGTAGTGTGTGTGGCCTCCACGTGCCTGTATGACCTCCCTACAAAACCTGGGCATGCTCCTGATGAGGTGGTGGATGGTCTCCTGAGGGATCTCCTCCCAGACCTGGACTAAAACATCCGCCAACTCCTGGACAGTCTGTGGTGCAACATGGTGTTGGTGGATGGAGCGAGACATGATGTCCCAGATGTGCTCAATTGGATTCAGGTCTGGGGAACGGGCGGGCCAGTCCATACCATCAATACCTTCCTCTTGCAGGAACTGCTGACACACTCCAGCCACATGAGGTCTAGCATTGTCTTGCATTAGGAGGAACCCAGGGCCAACCGCACCAGCATATGGTCTCACAAGGGGTCTGAGGATCTCATCTCGGTACCTAATGGCAGTCAGGCTACCTCTGGCGAGCACATGGAGGGCTGTGCGGCCCCCCAAAGAAATGCCACACCATGACTGACCCACCGCCAAACTGGTCATGCTGGAGGATGTTGCAGGCAGCAGAACGTTCTCCACTGCGTCTCCAGACTCTGTCACGTCTGTCACATGTGCTCAGTGTGAACCTGCTTTCATCTGTGAAGAGCACAGGGTGCCAGTGGCGAATTTGCCAATCTTGGTGTTCTCTGGCAAATGCCAAACGTCCTGCACGGTGTTGGGCTGTTGTGGCCTGCTGGAGGTCATTTTGCAGGGCTCTGGCAGTGCTCCTCCTTGCACAAAGGCGGAGGTAGCGGTCCTGCTGCTGGGTTGTTGCCCTCCTACGGCCTCCTCCACGTCTCCTGATGTACTGGCCTGTCTCCTGGTAGCGCCTCCATGCTCTGGACACTACGCTGACAGACACAGCAAACCTTCTTGCCACAACTCGCATTGATGTGCCATACTGGATGAGCTGCAATACCTGAGCCACTTGTGTGGGTTGTAGACTCCGTCTCATGCTACCACTAGAGTGAAAGCACCACCAGCATTCAAAAGTGACCAAAACATCAGCCAGGAAGCATAGGAACTGAGAAGTGGTCTGTGGTCCCCACCTGCAGAACCACTCCTTTATTGGGGGTGTCTTGCTAATTGCCTATAATTTCCACCTGTTTATTTATTTTATTTTATTTTTTTATTTTACCTTTATTTAACCTGGTAGGCAAGTTGAGAACAAGTTCTCATTTACAATTGCGACCTGGCCAAGATAAAGCAAAGCAGTTCGACAGATACAACGACACAGAGTTACACATGGAGTAAAACAAACATACAGTCAATAATACAGTATAAACAAGTCTATATACAATGTGAGCAAATGAGGTGAGAAGGGAGGTAAAGGCAAAAAAGGCCATGGTGGCAAAGTAAATACAATATAGCAAGTAAAACACTGGAATGGTAGTTTTGCAATGGAAGAATGTGCAAAGTAGAAATAAAAATAATGGGGTGCAAAGGAGCAAAATAAATAAATAAATAAAAATTAAATACAGTTGGGAAAGAGGTAGTTGTTTGGGCTAAATTATAGGTGGGCTATGTACAGGTGCAGTAATCTGTGAGCTGCTCTGACAGTTGGTGCTTAAAGCTAGTGAGGGAGATAAGTGTTTCCAGTTTCAGAGATTTGTTGTCTATTCCATTTGCACAACAGCATGTGAAATGTATTGTCAATCAGTGTTGCTTCCTAAGTGGACAGTTTGATTTCACAGAAGTGGGATTGACTTGGAGTTACATTGTGTTGTTTAAGTGTTCCCTTTATTTTTTTGAGCAGTGTATAAAGTGATCTACACTGAGTGTACAAAACATTAAGGACCTTCTCTTTCCATGACAGACTGACCAGGTGAATCCCGGTGAAAGCTATGATCCCTTATTGATGTCACTAGTTAAATCTACTTCAGTCAGTGCAGATGAAGGGGAGGAGACAGGTTAAAGAATGATTTTTAAGCCTTGAGACAATTGAGACATGGATTGTGGAATGTATGCCATTCAGAGGGTGAACGGGCAAGACAAAAGATTGATGTGCCTTTGAACGGGGTATAGTAGTAGGCGCCAGGCTCACCGGTTTGTGTCATAAACTCCAAAGATGCTGTGTTTTTCACACTCAACAGTTTCCCGTGTGTATCAAGAATGGTCCACCACCCAAAAGACATCCAGCCAACTTGGCACAGCTGTGGGAAGCAATGAAGTCAACATGGGCCAGCATCCCTGTGGAACACTTTCAACACTTTGTTGAGTCCATGTCCTGACGAATTGAGGATGTTCTGAGGGCAAATGGGGGGGGGGGGGTATACTCAGTGCACTTTGGTTTGTGATACTTTATGCTAGAAACAAGCTGTAAAATACCCAGGAAAGACGTGAATCCGATGCAAATGGGGATATTATTGTTTCATTTATTTGACATTCAAAGGCTGAGCTACAACCTTCTATAGCTAGGGAGACAAGAAAATGAGAAGTAATCTAATTCTGCCACAATCAATTGATTAAACAATTCACTTTCTTTTCAATAGAATATATTTAAACCCAGACAGCGTTTAGGGAAATACTTGTGACCTTCTCTCGTTGGGTTTAGCCACAGAAGAAGAGTAGCCATCCGTTAAAGCTTACGCTAGAACCTACTCTGGGGTGGAAAGGTAGGCCTAACTTTTGAAACTACCATGCTCAGATTCCTAATGATGTCTCAGATGTAATGGTTTGCAAACAGGGACAGTTTCGTTGCAAACAAGACACAGTGATTTGGCATCTGAGAAATATGATAAGATGAAAAAGTAGGCCGATCTCTGTCCATTCTTAAGCCTGTACCAACAATAGAAACAGCACCAACAAACACAATCAATTTCTGGTCAAACAAACTTTATTCGCCACTAAAACATACATAGCACTTCTCACTAAGCGGGAGCAGCATTTGCCATGGTTAGGATGAGGCAGAGGGCAGGCACTGATGGTAGGAAGAGGCTCATGGAAGAGGCTCAGTGGGGGGAGGTGGATCAGAGTCCTCTTCAGCTGGCCCCAGCGGCGGCAGGGGGGGCAGGGGGTTCAGGTGCTGGGGCAGGGGCAGGGGCAGGAGCAGGAGCTGGGTCAGGGGTAGGAGCAGGGATGGTGAAACACCCCCTCTTGTGCCACTGCATGTCACGCACACGTCGGACAGACTGGATCTGTGGTGCAGGGGAATCCCAGTCGTTCCAGTGCTTGAAGTCTCCACGCTCAAACACATACTGCCGTCCCCTGTAACCTGGGTACATGTAGCCAACCCATCTAGAACAAAGGAACAGAGAGACATGAGACTGGCCCGTAAGTACTGGTACATTGGTGTCATTCACAGGCGCACACTTTCTTACACATAATGAATGTGTTTTCAGGCTCAAGTGGGTGGGGTTATATCCTTCCTGTTTGGCTCTGTCCGGGGGTATCATCGGATGGGGCCACATTTATGCTGCAGTAGTTTATGTGTCGGGGGGCTAGTGTCAGTTTGTTATATCTGGAGTACTTCTCCTGTCTTATCCGGTGTCCTGTGTGAATTTAAGTATGCACTCTCTAATTCTCTCTCTTTCTTTCTCTTTCTCGGAGGACCTGAGCCCTAGGACCATGCCTTAGGACTACCTGGCATGATGACTCCTTGCTGTCCCCAGTCCACCTGGCTGTGCTGCTGCTCCAGTTTCAACTGTTCTGCCTGCGGCTATGGAATCCTGACCTGTTCACCAGACGTGCTACCTGTCCCAGACCTGCTGTTTTCAACTCTCTAGAGACAGCAGGAGCGGTAGAGATGCTCTTAATGATTGGCTATGAAAAGCCAACTGACATTTACTCCTGAGGTGCTGACTTGCTGCACCCTCGACAACTACTGTGATTATTATTATTTGACCATGCTGGTCATTTATGAACATTTGAACATCTTGGCCATGTTCTGAAATAATCTCCACCCGGCACAACCAGAAGAGGACTGGCCACCCCTCATAGCCTGGTTCCTCTCTAGGTTTCTTTCTAGGTTTTGGCCTTTCTAGGGAGTTTTTCCTAGCCACCGTGCTTCTACACCTGCATTGCTTGCTGTTTGGGGTTTGAGGCTGGGTTTCTGTACAGCACTTTGAGATATCAGCTGATGTAAGAAGGGCTATATAAATACATTTGATTTGAGACAGGAGAAGAAAAACGAGACATGAAGTGAGACATGAAAGAAACCGCAAAAAAAAAAAAAGGACAGAGAGTGAGAGAGGGCAGGTGAAACAGGAAGAACTTGAGAGCGGGTGAAAGGGAGCTCTTACGTTCCGTTGAGAGCCTTGACACTTGCTACGCGATCTTGGAAACCATGTCCCCACAAACTGGGAACGTCATCATCAACAATCTCCATCTTTTTACCAGTGAAGCCTGGGCTCTCAAACAGATGGAGCTTGTGTTCGGCACTATCCTAAAGAGGAGAAATTGAGAGATGTACACACACAGACAGTGTTATGCTGGTAACTGAAAGCTGACTCTTGAGATAGAGGCTTGAGGTAATCACTGAGTTTTCAGATAGTCAATGAGAGCCGTCTGCTGAGAAGTGACTGTTGAGATGTACATGGCGTTCTGCAATGGTTAAAGAGTGTTGAGATGAACACGGGAGTACTGAGAGGCTAAATATGCACTGAAATGGTAAGAGAATGTTGATTGAGATTGGTAGGGAATGAAGAGCGGTGAGATGGTGTACATGTTAACATGGTCAGTGAGTATGTTGAGACATTGTGTAAGTGCTACCCACCACTTTGAGAGGCCGCATGGACCAGAAAGAATAGCTGTACTGGCTGTTGGTCCAGGTGTCCCAGCGTGGATACTCTCCTTTCTCCAGGACAAACTGCTCACCTGCAAACCCCTGGCGGTCATACCCCACCCATCTGACAGGAGAGAGGAGAAGGAGGAGGCTGTTAGAATCTCTCTCCTCAGCATGTAAGAATTGGTATTTGGCTGTATGTGGTAACAGAGATGCAGTATTCCTTTTTTTGTTAACACAACAGAGCCTGAAAACACATTCATTATGTGTAAGAAAGTGTGCGCCTGTGAATGACACCAATGCACCAGTACTTACGGGCCAGACTCAACCAGCACAGAGCCCACCTTCTCCAAGCCCTTCTCTGAAACATCTTTACACTCGGCAGAAAACTCAGCCTTGCGACCCTGGAAATTCTCAAATTCAAACAGCACCACCTAGATCAGAGTGAGGAAAGAGAGACATATTGACAAAGTAAAGCTGCCAATTTAAAGATGTTAGGGGAGTAAGGAATACAAAAAGAAGGCAGATGGAAAATAGAGAAGTGGGCAAAGGAGGGAAAATGAAATGAAGAGAAAGATCACAAGAGTATAGGGAGAATTACACAGCCAACAGAGGGAGGATACAGTACCTTGTAAGTGGCTCCTGCTCCACCCTGGCTCTTCCCTGCAGCCAGTTGCTCAGGGGCGCTCTGCTGCTCCGACATCCTCCTGGTCCACTGGTTACTCCTCTTTCAGGAGCACAATCAGGAGAGACCGAGACAGGAGAAACACAGACGGCCATCATGGGATTCATTTCACAATGATGACCATCAGTCCTCTCAGTATCAATGCATCATTTTACTCCTTTGAACCAGTCAACATGAGTCCACTTCAGACAGCAGAAGAGCACTTTGGTGCAGACTGAGCCGAGAATAAGGACCCGAGGGCTGCGTACTACCCTTTCTATCTCCAGGAGGCCACTATTTATCTTCCCTAACTTCGTCCTGGGGCCAGGAGTTTTTCCTGACTGTAGACTATAACTAGGGCCCAGAGTCATCCCCCATGAAGATACATGTTATTCTCATACCCTAATGCACAACATTTCAGCTCCAGTGATTCCATCTTTCCCTGTCTATAATGTCCAACTCTGCAAGCCTCAGTCTGTATCATAACCAGTTCTGCACCCCCCTGACTCAATCAAACCTAACACTATAAACAACATTACATAATACTCTATTCTGCAAACTCCTCATTTGCTCAATCATACCTTCATAATAAAAACATTTAAGAATAGCAAATTCTGTCTAAACCAACTCTACAAACCTATCAATCCCGTTTTACAAACAACTCAGCTCACTCTAAAATACTAAACTCTGGTTCCTACCCCTTCCATTAAACCTGTCCTTCTCCATCCCTGTCAACAACCATGGCTGTGGAGTCTCCTTTTCTTTTCATGTGAAGTTCAAAGGTCAATGAAAACCCTGGTTATCCTGCTGTGCAGAACCAAGCTGTTTTTACCTGGATATGCCTGCTGTGTATTGGTAGCCTCTCTCTCTCTGTGTGTCACTTGGTGTTTGGGGTTGAGCCGTTGGAGGGCAGGGGGGGGGGTATTTATGGTTTATTTCTGGCCACAACAGCAGAAAAGGGGGAGCTGTTGATACAGCAAGTCTGTCGCTCACATTGTGTCCATAACGCTGCCTCTCAATAGGCAGATGTGTTGGCACACGCTCCCCTGCCCGTCTGCCTGGCTGCCAGTGCGTGGTGTGTGGGCACACGGAGAGGGAGCCAAGAGGATTCAGCAAACAGCCACACTCAGCACAAATGGGTACATAGGCTCACACCTCTCCCATGCATACACTCTAACCACACCCTGCAGTCTAGACATAACCAAACCTCTTCACCAGTCTCCCCAATAACATCACCAAACCCACAATGGGGAACCAAACCATTCACCAAAAACGAACCTAACATTGACGTCCTTTCACTATATCCTGTCGACATCATACACTGAGTAGACCTTCCTAACACTGATTGCCCCCCCCCCGCCCCCCTCCTAGAAAGTGTCAAAATCCTTCTCCAACCTGTCTTCTCCCCCTCATCTATCAATCAATCATCAGCTGATGTCACAAAGTGCTATACAGAAACCCAGCCTCAAACCCCAAACAGCAAGCAAGGCAGGTGTAGAAGCACGGTGGCTAGGAAAAACTCCAGAGAAAAGCCAGAACCTAGGAAGAAACCTAGAGAGGAACCAGGCTATGAGGGGTGGCCAGTCCTCTTCTGGCTGTACCTGGTGGAGATTATAACAGAACATGGCCAAGATGTTCAAATGTTCATAAATGACCAGCAGGGTCAGATTATAATAACCACAGTGGTTATAGAGGGTGCAACAGGACAGCACCTCAGGAGTAAATGTCAGTTGGCTTTTCATAGCCGATCATTCAGAGTATCTCTACCGCACCTGCTGTCTCTAGAGAGTTGAAAACAGCAGGTCTGGGACAGGTAGCACGTCCGGTGAACAGTTCCGGGCTCCATAGCCGCAGGCAGAACAGTTGAAACTGGAGCAACAGCATGACCGGGGGGGCATGGAAGAGCACCAGTAAGTCAGTGACTCAGCCCCTGTAATAGGGTTAGAGACAGAGAATCCCAGTGGAGAGAGGGGAACCAGCCAGGCAGAGACAGCAAGGGCAGTTCGCTGCTCCAGTGCCTTTCCGTTCACCTTCACACCCCTGGGCCAGACTACACTCAATCATAGGACCTACTGAAGAGATAAGTCTTCAATAAAGACTTAAAGGTCGAGGCCGAGTCTGTGTCTCTCACATGGATAGGCAGACCATTCCATAAAAATGTTTGCTTAGAAATTCTAGGGACAGTAAGGAGACCTGCATCTTGTGACTGTAGCGTACGTGTAGGTATGTACGGGAGGACCAATCGGAAAGATAGGTAGGAGCAAGCCCATGTAATGCTTTGTAGGTTAGCAGAAAAACCTTGAAATCAGCCCTAGCCTTAACAAGAAGCCAGTGTAGGGAGGCTAGCACTGGAGTAATATTATCATTTTTTGGGGTTCTAGTCAAGGTTCGAACAGCCGTTTAGCACTAATTGAAGTTTTTATTTAGTGCTTTATCCGGGTAGCCAGAAAGTAGAGCATTGCAGTAGTCTAATGTCATAAGCATGGAAACATTTTTGTTTTTTTACACTGATTGAAGTGGATTTAACAGGTGACAATAAGGGATCATAACTTTCACGTGAATTCACCTGGTCAGTCTGTTGTGGAAAGTGCAGGTGTTCTTAATGTTTTGAATACTTAATTTACCAAACCTTGACCCTCCATCTCTCGTATACCGCCCCACACCAAAAGAAACTACCTCTCCTATACTTCCCTACCCCAAACACTATCGACCTCTGTTATACCCCACACCAGAAATAGACACACCAATTGAACTTCATAATACTGCAGACTGGACAGGGTGGGTCTGAGCTGAAATGTAAAAGTAACATTTATCCCAATAATTACATCAAAGTGAGAAGCTCAACTCAGTACATTTTATTAAGAAGTTACAATTTTGGACACTGGCATTAAAACAATGTAATATACATATTTTATTTTTAAAAACAAAATGAGAGAAAATAAGAAACCCTCAAACTGACAAAAGTCATGGCAAAGTCAAACGCCATGGACACCATAGGGACAACGACTCCAAAGATCCAATCAACACATTCACTTTCATTCCATTAGCATTCCAACATCGGTCTATGAACATGTGGTAGGTGGGACGTACAACAGAATAGTCAGTGCTGTAGTGCATTAACTGACAAAGTGCGTAATGGAAGTAGTGGGACAGTGCAGCATGGCTAACATGGTCAGGGGCATGGCTAACATGGTCAGGGGCATGGCTAACATGGTCAGGGGCATGGCTAACATGGTCAGGGGCATGGCTAACATGGTCAGGGGCATGGCTAACATGGTCAGGGGCATGGCTAACATGGTCAGGGGCATGGCTAACATGGGCAGGGCCTAAGTCAGCTCTGCGCTCTAAAACAACAGGTGCAAATAGTAATGTACAGCAGAATAGGGGAAAATAACCACCCACCCACCCTCATCTCAAAACCATATACTTTACTCACATTCCCCACTGGAGTAGTGGAAGCCATACTCCTACCATTCCACTATACATCCACATCGCTGCACTGACCATGTGCACAATGGGACCATAACAGTTGTGTGGATGAATCCATGATACCCAGACTGTATGATTGTACCACTGCTACTTGGTGTGTCCATTCAGTGTCTGAGCAAAGAGTGACGGAAAAGAAGCTGAGATTCTACATGCACATACATGTTGTCAACAGTGATGTAGTGATAAAAGAATAGGTGGGTCAAATCTCTCTAAATGGGAGATGTTGCAGACATCCTGATAAAACAGAGCCCAGGGAGTGCACATTGAATGTATGGCTCATTGGTAACACATACAGTTAGACCATTTCCCTTGCAATCCTTACACACTCATCCATCACATTTTCCTTACACTCATCCATCACTATTACACACAATCATTTGATCTTACACTGAAGAGGTAAGTGAAGGTAAAGGGAGGAAGAACAGGCTGATTTGTGTATGTGTGTGTGTAGGAGTATAATTGAGTCCTCCAATGTGATTAACCCTTCTCTTCCCCTTTTCCACCCCGCATGCACTCTACACACACACATGGATGTTGTATTGTAGATATGTGTTAGTAGAGTAGTGGCCTGAAGGAACACAATGTGTGGTGAACAGTGTTATTATTTAACTGTATATCACTGCCTTGGCAGCAGCTAATGGGGATCCTTAAGAAATACAAACACCAGTAGAAACAGATATTCAGACATTATGATTGAAAAGACACTGAACACACAGCATTTTTCTTCACACATCAGTTAGAAGGGGCTGCATTAGGTCAACACAACAGATTCCCAGTCAGTTCATCAGGGGAATGGGCTTGGGAGCCTCTGCTGTAGTGATACTTGCAATGCTCTCCGTACAAAACTAAACACTCGGACATGTTATGATTCATCTGTCAAATTAGCAACAATACAAATAGAATATTTCATGATTAGATACCATATTTATTACTAACACATAATATACAGCCTGGCCAAACATGAGTTCAGCAGTATTTTGTTCTTTATGATCAATGACAAAAAATAAAATCAGAAATGTTATCCTATGTTGACTATTACCAACACCCCTTGACTGATAGATACACATAGAAATGTAACGCGTAGACGAACCTGAAAAATACATTTAAAAAAAGAAATACATTTATATCTTGTGGAGGTACAAGACTGTCCTCCAGCTTATTGAAGCACTTCCAGGTTAAGAGGCGTGTGGTCCCACAAGTTTAACCAGTCCTGAAATGCAACCTGACAGGAGAAAAAGGGTTTCCCACCTTCCGTATTCTCCTGTCAGGTGAGAGGGTAAAGTGGCTCTATGCAAAGGAAATGGACAAACGGAGCCGAGCAGCCAGATATTTAACCTGGGTCGTTTCATCCATAAGACCGAGGTTGTCTGCAAAAAGGCACCATGCACATGTATGCGACCCGGGCAGGAAGAGAACAGATAAAATTAACAAACCGATGACAAATTACAATGTCAGCAGCAGAGTTTCCATCTTCTCAGGGTCAAAGGTTAAGGCTTCTGTCTCCAATTCTCCACCAGATTATTCAGTTAAGGCAACCTACACAGGGAGGATGCAAACGGAAACAAACCATGAGCATTTTAGGGTTATTTATTTGCAAAACAGACACACTTTAATATTATTGAATAATTCTGAAAATGTGGAAAAATGTCACGTCTATTGCATAGGGCACTAGAACCCTATGAAAGTAGATAAGAATGATCCACCATGTGAGGAACATTTGTGAGAAGAGCTTACCTGCTCATTCACACTTAGCTGTCATTTTCATACTGACTCGAGCGCTTCTTAGACTTCAGTTCTCTCAGCCACTGTGGTGAGGCCTCCTCCCTAAGACGACACACAGACAGACAAAAGTAGGCACAATCATTACAAATGGTACACACTTCTGTTCTGACTGACTATCTAAACAATCCCTGGTTTGGGTTATTAGATCCAGGCTGAACAGAGGGAAGAGACAGGGTCACCATCTTACCCATTTTCTTTCCCTCCAGAGGGGGGCAGCACACGGGACACCCGGGGCAGGAAGGGGGATTTAGGAGATCGTGACAGCTGAGATGGAGATGGGGCGGCTCCGTCTGTCTGATTGTCAGAGTCTCCTCTCTTCTTGAGCTGGGCCTGCCAAACAGAGGAAGAAACCAGCAAGAGAACATATCAAAGGCCAATTATTCACAGCAGAATAAGTGACAACATTATATTACACTCCTGGTCAACTATTTGCCTTCCAGTAAACATCTGTTACTCTTGGGGAGACTCACCTTGAGAGCGGAGGGGTCCATCCCAGGAAAGAGGGCGACTCTCTGGGGCTGGGAGGAGGCAGCAGCAGAGCGGGGGTCTACTCCCCTCTCCTGCTCCTCAGAGTCTGAGTCCTCCTGCTTGGAAAACTCAATGTGGTCCTCTGTAGAGGACAACACACTCTCTGAGTACATCATTTCACAATAATAACGAGTAGGAGGTTACCATCTAAGAACAACTCCAGTCTAACTGGTCGACTCAATTCTAAAAAGTGTGCAGGAGAAAGGTACTGGAAAGAGATAAACCTAAAATGTACTTTTTGGTACAACAGAAAGAGTAAAATCTACTACCCACTCAGACTTCTTACCAGCCACAGGGCTTGAAATAAACTTTTCTAGCCACTTGTCCTTCGGGCAAAAAAGATATGCAACACCATTTTTACATAATAGTATGATGCAAGAAACCACTTTACAAAATAAAATACATATTTTTTACCATAGAGAATCAAACAAAAATGTAGGCTACACTCTGCATATTCAAACCTGTCTCAAAATACAACACCGCCTCTTTAAGGCTCTCCTAGGAGGTGGTGAGCCAGCCTTCATAGCCTATAAAATATTGAAACGTTACAATTACAACCAAATAGTTTTTATGTCTCTTAAAATAATTCCATTCAGGGCTCAAAATTAAGGGTGTCCCGTTGTCCCTTTGAGGATAAAAAAAGGTGTCTATGGTAGAGGTCTTCAAGGAAGCACCTGTATCCGGATACCCGAGACCCGGTCCGGATCCAGAATTCTATAGAATATCACGGGTCTGGGTCGGATCTGATTGTCACGGGTTTGTAGAATTTTAAATGACTTGTCTATTTACATGAAATGGTTCGGTCCTGACCCCAAACCAGGCGCGAACGGTACTTGCTAGCAGTGAATTGCGAGTGAGGAGTGCCGGTGGAGCATCATGTCTCAGCTTCCTAAAGAAAAATCTGGCTTCCAAAAAACGAAAAGAAAGAAAAGACAGGAGAGAGAAAAGAAAGGGAGACATTATGTCACCCAATGTTTCACAAAGGAAGGTGGGTGTAGTCCGTGAGAGGTGGAAATGAACCTGTTAGCTTAGTCCATCGTGAAATAGGCTAATTTTGCTCCCCTAACATTAGTTACTTAATATCTTCTCAGAGAATTCAGTGTTTACATTTCGCTCCTCTCTTAGTTGACATTTAATCAATGCAGGCAAACTTTTAGCAAGCTATTCATACTAAATCAGTTGTCCCTGTCCCTCCCCCTGCTTGGTGCCAGGCCCAACAGATGCAGCTTCAGGCTCAGCAGCCTTGTCTCCCCATCCCCACCCCCCTGAACCAGCCCTTCTCCCAACTGTAGAAGGAGGTGAGCAGCATTGTGTTGAATGACATGTCAGTTGGCATAATTGCAGGTACTGCAATGCATTGAGGACAGGAATGTGATTCTCCAGTCAGGAAAAAGCTCAGTTGACACAAAGGCAGCCAGTATCAGAGCCTTAAAGGAAGAGATGCCCGGCTCTTAGAGATGGATGGGAGTCTCTCCTGTCTGAGGCAACACTGACAAATGGATGTTGCAACTTAATTTAGCAAGGAACACAGCCGCCAGAGGAAAAGGAAGAGATTCCATGGAGACCTATCAAGAGGAGACAGCTCAGGACAGTGCAGCAACGGTGTTTCAGAAGTGTTTTTTACTGTTTTCGACAACATCGTAAGTGACTTGGACATTAGGTTCCAGAACACTGCAATAATTGTAGAATCATTTTCTGCTGTTCTGAAAGTTGGGCGGATTAGTGAGGATAAAGTCCCTTCTGTGTGCCAACCACTGATCATGAAGTATTCCAGAGATCTTACACCTGAGTTTCATCATGAAGTAAGACACCTGAACACTGTATATGCTGCCACTTTCCCCCCTAACTTGTCCCCTCTTGGTCTCCTGAATGCAATTTGTAAGATGCAGCTGCAAAGCATTTTTGGAGAAGTGTGAGTTGCTTTACATATATGTTGCACACTGCCTGTGACTGTTTCTGATGGCGAGAGAGCTTTCAGTAAGCGAAAACTGATTGAAAAAAACTAAATTGAGCTCCACTATGTCCCAGGACAGCCTTTGCAGTCTTGCCATGCTGTTAAATGGCTGTTAAATGGCATGGCTATGGATATTGGATCACTACACACATGATGCCCACAGGCTGAAAACAAGACTGAGAACAGACTGAGAACAAGATATATCTCAAAATAATGGCTGGATTGCCATAAAATTTCTTGTGCACAATCAAGACTAAGTGGAAGAAACCTATTGATTTTGTGACCTCTTGACCTTTCCTTTTATAGCTGCTTATTTTCTAGTTGGTATGTATACTTAATTCAAAAATCTGCTGCTGATTTTATTATTTTCTTTGTTAGGTTAATTTATTTTAATTGAAGAGGTTAATGTATATTTATTTTAAGTTATTCATTAATGTTAAGATAATTTTCTATTCAAGAACATTAACATTAAAATTACATTTAGACTGTAAAAAGATGGCCTTTAGCACATTTCTTATAGAGGGTATCAGTCTTGCATCAAATAGTGAATTCCACACAACGTTGAATGCACAGTGTTATATTTTCACAGCTCACTGTCAGTAAATATCGTACAGTAAATATTGGACTACAAGAGAGTTGCAAGCCTGCAAAGGTAGTTATTTAGCTTTGAATGGGTCGATTGGGTTCTGGAGGTGTATGGTTACAGCAATTGCACAGGGTTGGTGTGGCCCAATGTGATATCTTTTCATGGGGCCCAAAAGCCCTGGCGGCTCCTCTGTTTGTAACTGTAGAATGAGAAAGCACATGCACGGCAGCATTAGTTAGCCTAGCTAGCTAACGTTAGCTAGCTTAACTAGCTTCTTGTTCCGGTTTGATGCAGTCCAAGACAGGTACTCTGTAATCATATTTGATGATAAATAATCTAGCTGTGGCAGCTATTAGTCTACTACAGCGCGAGTTGGCTTGGTTGATTTTTATCTCCCGCCCTCCCTCCTCATGTCACTTGTTCACAGTATGGCCCCTCCCCCGCATGCTAGAGAGGCATCTCTCTCCCTCCTCTCGTGCTGTATCAGCTCCGGTTAATAAAGTAGCTTTTAAAAAATGACTTTTCTACTGCTTCCCTCACTCAGATTGGACCCGGTCTGGGTCCGACCAGGTCTATACGGAACGTGTCTAGTTGTCCTTGGGCACAGTTCTCGCTCTATATTATCTTTTTTTATTTATGCATATCGGGTCTGGGTGGGAAAGCCCAAGGTCCATTTCAGAACGGGTCCAAAGACTAGTCTCCGGGTTTAAAACAGACTCTGGGACAGTTTTGGAACGACAGATCCAAAATTCATACAACCACTGCCCATTAAAAAAGCTGATGCAACAGATCAGACCGTTTTAGCTTAAAAAGTTGTACGTCTTCATATTAAAAGCTCAAAAGTATGCACATAGCTGGAGGCTATGCCAAAATGTTATCAAATGCAATTAACGGGAAAACACCATTCTCAAAAGTGCAACGCACGCATTAGCAGTTTCATATGACAGACGTGAAAATATCTGTTAGAAATATAAGAGGAGAGATCTAAAGATGCATCAACTAGCGTGGATGCTAATATGACTAGGATTTTGCCTTTGGCTGCAGGACAATGAAATAAAGTTGATTTGAACCAATGGAACATGAAAAAAATAATCTGGTTTCAATGTCATATTGAGTGTTAATAAAAAAACTCCCTCAACATTCCTATGGTCATATTTTGGCTAGGCAACTTTGAAACAAGGCAAGACATGCTTAATAAAATTACATAAACTTAATTGTTCAAAACCTGAACGATTTATGGTTAAATAGTTTCAAAATGCTGACTGCCTCCACTCAGCCTCAAGGTGGGTGATGTGCGGTGATCAACAGGTCTTTCACTCTCCCGTCTTGTGATCATTTGATCTAAATAAACCGTGCATGAGGTCAACAGCCCATTAGGTGTTCATGTTAATTATCCTCCATTATAGGTGTCAAACATGACTGGCATTTAGCCTATAGTTATGTCATTAAGAGTCTCATTAAAGTTTGGCACCCCCCTCATGTCAGCATCAATTTGGACATGAGGCTGTAGCACTTAGGCCTTTATTGATGTACATGAAAAATAGATTTGAATATTATTCCAATTTCGGCCTTTCTGTATGATATTGTGATTTGTGCAACGTTTCGGACGAGTCAAATCTATATTCTTCTTGTCAGGCATTTTTTTAAAGTGTTAATGTGGAGCCATGAGCCCAAATATTTTTGTTTGCCATAATTACATAAAAATGACCATGCTCTGTAATGTTTCTAAAACAAGGACTGTATTCGTAAAAAGTAATGTGTGATATTGCTCAATTTCTTTTCGTTGTTTGTGACCCGAGCCTTTGAACAAAAATTTCACCACGAGGCAAATGTTCAGCTGCCCCTTTAAGGGCAGCAGGTTACCGTGGTAACATGGCCACATAAGTGGTGTCACGCATGTCTAAGATTTTGAATCTGACTAACAAACATCGAAGAACAAACAAAAATGGGAACAAAAATGTAAATAGCCAAAAAAAAAACAGGCAGTGTGGCTGTGGAAGGTGGGATATAGGATTCACATTCCTTTGTGCGATTAGCAGATATGAAACCAACGTGGCTGGTAAAATAGACATTCCTACCCGCTAATACCAGAATCTACCCTCATTTGGTGGGTGGTGGGTGTTCATTTTATGCCCTGGAGATATGACAGAGTGTCTACATGAGAACATAGTCCTAGCCTGACCTGTTGAGTCTCGGGAGCGCCAGTCCTCAGTGGGCGAGGTCTGTCCCTCAGGGTGTACAGACATAGCAGCAGTCTGACGAGCCACCCTGGAGGGGCGCGAACGTGGCCCCCGCATCTTACTCAGCTGCACCCTGGAGCGCAGAGCACTGGAGTCTAGCAGGATGGTGGAGGCCTGGAGAGAGGGAGAAACAGATAAACACACAGACACACAGACACACGAGAAGCAAATCTGACTGTTACACTGATACGTCCTTTCAAAAGGTTGGTGTCAAGTCTTACCTCAGGGAAGGGGAATAGTTGCATCTCGGGCTGGACCGAGGGGGAGAAGCCATCTGGAGTGTCTAGGTCGCTGTGTTCCCCTGGTGTGTGGGGTGGAATGGGTTCCCTAGGCGACTGGCTGAGGTTGCTGTCTGAAGTGGGCGTGGCAGGAGTCAGGCTACAGGAAGGACAGACATGACTAGTACTTTAGGCTACCTTCCTTAAAGTCTTTATATGCAGCCAATGCCACTGAGAGAACAACGTGACAGTGTCTACTAGCTTGGTGTGGCTGAGTCATATTCTCCTGTCTGGGTTTACTGTAGGCAGGGGCATCAGATTTCATAGAGGATGTACTGGAAGACACAATGGATGACCGGGCAGACTCCTGCTCCACTTGACCACAAGCTCCTCATTTCAGATTGAAGGTAGCAAACACTGCTGAGTCACAATACTGTACATGACCATACTATTTGGCGATTATTCCATCCAGAGAGTTGGATTCATATGACAATGACCCACTGCCTTTTAATAGTCATGTATATCGTATCTTATCTGAAACTCTTACAGTATCCATTCATTTCTACAAAACATTTTCCAGATTTTCAACCTGGGTGGAGTTTGTTGCTGTGATACCTTCTCCTGGCCACAGGAGGTCAGTGGTACGCCAGCCTGCTGAGCGAGACAGACTCAGGCTATTTTGAGAGCTGGAGTAAAGTAAAGCAGGTTTCAGTGATCTACTGCTCCTTGACCACACAGTGTCAGGAGGCCTGGGATGCTATTGTATCTGTACAGTTAGTACCTATAGATACCATAGTATCTGTTTATTTCAACATCAGTAACTCTGCCTGAGACTTGAAAGAGAAGCTTGTGGGTGTTATATGCAACAGCTGGTGCACAATCTCTAATGTTAAGGAAGTCTTGAGGTTTTGCTCACCGGAGTTAGTATACATTATGATATACTATTTACCAAGAGAGTTTGCATCCATCTTTTTCATAGCTGTCTATTTACCACCACAAACCGACGCTGGCACTAAGACGGCACTCAACGAGCTGTACACCGCCATAAGCAAATAAGAAAATGAACATCCAGAGGCAGCGGTCCTAATGGCCGTTGACTTTAATGCAGGGAAACTGAAATCCGTGTTACATCATTTTTAACAGCTTGTCACCTGTGCAACTAGAGTCAATAAAAAAAATGTTTTAAATTCTAGATCACCTTTACTCCACACACAGAAAAGCATCTTCCTCACCCTCCTTCTGGCAAATCTGACCATAATTATATCCTCCTGATTCCTGCTTACAAGCAAAAACAAAAAAGGAAGTACCAGTAACGCGCTCAATATGGAAGTGGTCCAATGAAATGAATGCTAAACTACAGGACTGTTTTGCTAACAAAGACTGGAATATGTTCTGAGATTCATTTGATAACATTGAGGAGTTTACCACATCAGTCACTGGGTTTATTAATAAGTGCATCACTGACGTTGTCCCCACAGTGATCGTAGGTACATATCCCAACCAGAAGCCATGGATTACAGGCAACATCTGCACTGAGCTAAAGGCCAGAGGTGCCACAGGACACTAATAAGAAATCACGCTACGAACCCCCCGAGCCACCAAACAGTCAAAACGTCAATAAAGGACTAAGATCGAATCCTACTATACCATTTCTGACACTTGTTGGACGTGGCAGGGCTTGCAAACTATCACGGATTACAAAGGGAAACCTAGCCGCGAGTTGCCCAGTGACATGAGCCTACCAGACAAGCTAAATTCCTTTTATTATCGCTTTGAGGAAAGCAAGACTGAACCATGCATGAGAGCACCAGCTGTTCCAGATGACTTTGTGATCTAGCTCTCCGTAGCCAATGTGAGTAATACCTTTAAACAGGTTTACATTCACAAGGCCGCGGGGCCAGACGGATTACCAGGACACATAGTCAGAGCTTGCGCTGACCAGCTAGCTAGTTTTCAACCTCTCCCTGACCCAGTCTGTAATACCTACATGTTTCAAACAGACCACCATTGGTTACCTTCATGTTCTTGGGCACATGGACTATCTAAATTACTTTTGCCCCATAGCACTCACACCTGTAGCCATGAAATGCTTTGAAAAGCTGGTCATGGATCACATCAACACCATCATCCCAGACACCCTGGACCCACTCCAATTCACATATCGTCCCAACAGATCCACAGATGACGCAATCTCTATTGCACTCCACACTGCCCTCTCCCACCTGGACAAGAGGAACACCTACATGAGAATGCTGTACATTGACTAAAGCTCAGTGTTCAATACCTTAGTGCCCTCCAAGCTCATCATTAAGCTCAGGACCCTAGAACTGAACACCTCCCTCTGCAACTGGATCCTGGACTTCCTGACGGGCCACACATCCAACAAGCTGACCCTCAACAAGAGGCCCCCTCAGGGGTGCGTGCTTAGTCCCCTACTGTACTCCTTGTTCCACACGACTGCGTGGCCACGCACGACTTCAACACCATTATTATGTTTACTGACAACAACTGTGGTTGGCCTGATCACGAGACAGCCTATAGGAGGGAAGAGGTCAGTGACCTGGTAGTGTGGTGCCAAGACAACAAACTCTTCCTCAACGTTAGCAAGACAAAGGAGCTGATTGTTGACTACAGGAAACAGAGGGCCGAGCACGCATCGACAGGACTGTAGTGGAGAAGGTCGAGAACTTCAAGTTTCTCTGTGTCCACGTCACTAAGCACCTATCATGAGCCACACACACTAACACAGTTGTGAAGAGGGCACGACAATGCCATCCTCCCCTCAGGAGCTTGAAAAGAATTGGCATGGGCCCTCAGATCCTCAAAGTTCTACAGCTGCAGCAATGAGAGCTTCTTGACTGGCTGCATCATCGCTTGGCATCTGAAGGCGCTACAGACGGTAGAGCGTACTGCCCAGTACATCACTGGGGCCGAGCTCTCTGCCATCCAGGACCACTATACCAGGTGGTGTCAGACGAAGGCTCTAAAAATTGTCAAAGTCTCCAGCCACCAAAGTTATTGACTGTCCTTCTGCTACCGCACGGAAAGTGGTTCCGATGCAGCAGGTATGGAACCAACAGGACCCTGAACCACTTTTATCCCCAAGCCATAAGACTGCTAAATAGTTAGTTAAATAGTTAACCAACAGCTAACCGGACTATCTACATTGAGCCTTTTGCTCTTTTAACTCATTACATACGCTGCTGCTACTGTTTTATCCATCCTGTTGCCTAGTCACTTTATCCCTACCTATATGTACATATCTACCTCATACCCCTGCACATCCACTCTGTACTGGTACCCCGTGTATATGGCCAAGTTATCATTACTCATTGTGTATTTATTCCTAGTGTTATTATTTTTCTATTTGCCTTTTTTTCTCTCTGCATTGTTAGGAAGGGCCCATAAGTCAGCATTTCACTGTTAGTCTATACCGGTTGTTTACGAAGCATGTGACAAATAAAATGTTATTTGATTTATGTTGAGATTACCATCATTAGCCATAATGGTAGGACAGCAGAGAATCAGTTCCTGGGGCTAACTATCCACTTTGCCCTATTTAGAAGGCTGGATATAACATGACTCAGTGACTTTGTCGAAAAGGTCAATGCTGCGCCGGCAGAACACATGATAGAGTGCACCCATTCGATACTACTTATCGATCCAGGGAGTGTTAAATTTCAAGCTCAAACGAGTATTGTATATTTAGAGTGAGAAATGAATCGGCACAATTTGAGAGGCATTCAGAACCAGCGATGTCGGGATGTCCTGATACCAGGGTACAGCCTCAGGGGAAATTAGTAATCATATTGAGGAAGGAGGATCCGCTTATTAGTAACCAAAAACAGGAGCACACCATGTTTCACAAGTGTTGGCCCAGGCCACAGCAGCCATGTGTGTGTGTGTATTCACCTATCGTCAGTGCGCAGTCCCGTCTCCCAGGTCCCATACTGGCTGTCTGCCTCGTGGACCAGTGTGTCAATGTCACGCCCCTCTTCCTCACCATCCACACTCTGCTTCAACTGCTCCTGAAAGAGAGATGGACAGGGAGAAAATGACAAGTCAGTCAAAAAGGAGTAGAAGTGTATGTACCATTGGAATATCACTAGAAGGTCAGAGAAAACAGATTCCAAAATGACAGAACTGGATTAATCTCTGCTGGACTGAATAAAAATATCAAGGCTTCTTATTGGATCTTGGTTGAAGCCCCACCCAGCCTACAGTAACAGACAATTGGCCAGCTGTGTCAGTGAGTGAGGTGCTGGTCCTGATAACCATGTATTGTGTGGCTATGGCCAGACCTACAGTGGGTGAGCAGGATAATGAGAGGTAATGGGATGAGCTCATAGCGACAGGGACAGAGACTGGTGAGCCACTGTGCGTTTGCTATCTACTGAACCGTGTCTCTTTTAATGAGGATGCTACAGAGGGCACACTGTCCTAATACCACTCACTCCTCCTGTGTATGCATTCAAGACTGTGAGCACACGCACAAGCAGAGAAATCTCGCTGAACTTACATGATCTCTGTTGACTTCCATTGCATCGTGTTATACAGATGCACTGTTGCACCACAACACAATAGGCTGTCTAAAGAGAATGATGGGAGGAAATGTAATAGGTGTTTTGTTTCTTGTCACTGCACGGGAGTGAGAGCGAGGGCCAGAGAGAGAGAGGGAGAAATGGAGAGAAATAGCGAGCGAGAGAAACCAACAGTACAGGATGTCATTCATCATCAATGCCTTTCCTGACAGGAAGAAAGAAGGCCAGGGTGAACAGTGAGAAAATCCCTCCATCTGAGAAAGCAGTGTACTTCCTCCTCTCCAGGTTTAACAGCCCTAAATAGGAGTCCTCTCCACATCACAGCATAGGCTGGTTTTCAAATCCACACCGTGATCTCTCAGGGCCAAATCTGTCTTTAGCTGTTAAACAAGTATTAGAGTTCCAGTTCCAACCATGGGTTTGAACATGCTGGTCACATGACAATTAAACAGGCAGGTTAATCCAGATACATGCTTAGCCTTTCAAACAGACCAGGTTGGAGCTGGAGCCAACAATAGCAACAAAGTAGAGACCTTGTCATGTCTTGTCTGAGGCAGGAATTATTTATGTCAAAAAAAAACAGTCACACTTCATAAAACCCCTTTACAATATAATGAATTTCAGCCCTAAGGGTCTGTGAACACAGCTAATGCACAGGACTAAGCATGTACCATTCAATAAGAAAATCTCCTGTAATCTAAATTCCGTGAACACCTACCATATCCACAGTGTACGTGGATGAACACACCCAAACACACCCTCACTTAGTGTTTGCCACTCCAGAGGCTACCCAGTTACCTGTCAACCAAACAATAGCAGCAAGACTGAGAGGGTTAAGAAATAGCATGGACTGGCTGACTACTAATGCTGCTGAAAGCCCTTCAGTATTGACAATGTGAGGGTGTCGGCTCTGCTATCAACAATCTACTGGATACAGGGACAGAGCAGGCCTGCCAGGCACCTTATCTGGTAAATAGGTTTCTTTCTGGCTGTGATTTTGAATCGGAATGGTAGTGAAGCGGACTTTTCCTTAACATGAGCCCTTGCCGCCCCCATCTGTGGACAGGAAGGGTGCGTCAAGGGAAACGACAGAACAATGAGCGGATGAATGGAAGGAGAGAAAGGGCTGACCACCAAGGGAGATTGCCAGTCAATCTGACATGTGGCTAAAGAATTTGCGGCACCTTGGAAAGTTAGACCAAACAGACATCACAGCTCTGAATAATAACAGCCTGCCACGATTACACCATCACAGACATCAACATGACCTGAGAGACCTTTCATCAATCATGTAAATGTAGGCTAGTTAATTATAACACCCACTCTCTTAATTTAATCCAAAATGACAACTTTGGGTTGATGTGCTGAAAATAGGATATAGCCCATTTTGTCCAGCAGACAAATTACAATTTTCACCTAAGCTCACATGACTATTTTGCTGACTGTGCTTTGGAACGAGCTACACAAGGACATGAAATTGACTTTAAAAGACTGGGTAGAAACTATGGTGGACAATGAAGGAGGGGCTTTCAATGTTTTGACCCCTAAATACACTAAACCTCTCCAAAGCATCTTGTCTGGTCAATGTGCAAATTCATGTTTTTAAACTGTAGTGTTTTATGTTGTAAATGTGCCTTTGTATGAAACTTTATGTTCTGGTAATTTGGCCAGGTCTCTAATAAAATGTTTAAAAAGATTTTTAATCTCAATGAGACCAACCTGGTAAAATAAAACTGAAGGCCTAGTGAGTTGGACATGTTATGAATCTAGTTCCTTAATGCAAACTGGAAAAGAACAGTTCATCTCTGTCACGTATAATGGCCATTCACAATTCTCTATGAATGAGGAAGTGCTGTGCAGCTCCAACACATTTAACATATGGTCATGCTGCCTGGAAGCAGACAACAGAGCAGGCCGGTTAGTTAGTGCAGGTACAATGAACCCAACACGAACACAACAGAACACACATCACACCAGCCCCACTCTCCTGCTCCAACCCCTCTGGGTAGGAATGTAGAACAGTTAACACACTCATCATTGACAGACTGGTCAATGACGACCCTCTGCAGCTATCCTAACATGACTACAGATCCCATGAGCACTAATCCCCCTGTCAACAACAGAGCAGCACTCCAGTCACATTTTACAGAGCTACCAAAACACTGACCTCTGATAGAGAACTGAAAAGGACATGTTTAGTGTATTTAGTTCGGTCATTATTACATAAGTGCAATGCTGAGAATACAGAGCACAACAGAATGTTAGTAAAAACCTGAATGACTTGGTTTAAGAACTTTTATAGGGATACTTTGGGATTTTGGCAAAGAGGCCCTTAATCTACTTCCCCAGAGTCAGATGAACTTGTGGATACCATTTTTATGTCTCTGTGTGCAGTTGAAAGAAGTTGCTAACAAGCGTTAGCGCAATTGCTAACAGGCGTTACCATGGACTTCCAGTCATTATGCTATCTGTAGCATTGGCTGGCAAAACGACCCCTAACTTACTTCATACATGACAAAGAGACACAAAAAAAATGGTAGCCACGAGTTCATCTGACTCTTTTCTAAAATCCCAAAGTATCCCTTTAAGACCAGGCCTGGCTGATACAGGCTGCAGGTTAGAGGACTGGGTCCAGACGGAGAGGTGGTGGGTTCAGGTCAGCCTGAGGGAGACCAGGACCTATTAGAGGTATTTGGATGATCCACCAGCTGACAACTACACAGACTCCAGCTAAAAAGGACACACGTACCAGACCGAGAGAGTGAATCAGTAAAAGGCTGCCGTGTCTGTGGGGTGTCTGTTTCGTTTATGCGTTGCAACTGATTAGGATGTGAGGGTACAGGTGTGTGGACTTTCTGGGCATTAGATGCTGTGGAGGAGGGGGGGACGGACAGCTTTTTTAAATACATTTTTTAAGTCATTTTTAGCAGATGTTCTTATCCAGAGCGACTTACAGTATTGAGTGCATAGAACCCACAAGCGCCATGCTCTACCAACTGGGCCAAACGGGACCCAGCAGTACTGTAGCCCTTAATTGTGCAAATGCACCATCCATCCCAGCAGCCCCACCTCCACCCCCCTGGTTCTTTCTCTCCACATCTCACTGGCCTCAGTGCTCTGACCATTCAGCACAACCTCTCCTCACAGGCAGCACACACTGATTCTCCTGTTCAGTGACACACAAACAAGCTAGGCCTAATCTGTAAATCTTACATAAAATGCAATCAAACTGTATCACAACTTTTTTTATTTAAACTTTATTTAACTAGGCTTAAGAACAAATTCTTATTTACAATGACTGCCTAACCCGGCCAAACCGTAACCCGGATAACACTGGGCCAATTGTGCGCCACCCTATGGGACTCCCAATCACGGCCGGTTGTGATACAGACTGGAATCGAACCAGAGTCTGTAGTGACACCTCTAGCACTGCGATGCAGTGCCTTAGGGGGCTCCTGAGTGACAGCCGATTTTGAACTTGAACACCGTGCCAAGTTCAAATCACATTTTATTTGTCACATGCGCCAAATACAACAGAAAATGTTGTAAATTATGAGAAATCGATGTATTTTGAAAGACGAGATGTTGAGGATTATAATAAATACCACTTTGATGTCATACAAGCAAGCCAAACCCCTGTGAGTCCAAATCTGCACTTTACATTCCCATATAATAAAACTCATGTCATATACAGTGTTAACGTTTATGATCTCTGATGGACAGTTACAAGATGACATGGCGTCATACCCCGAGTTGTTCAGAACAGGTTCAGAACAGAATGTGTTTCTATGTTTCTCTATTGTGTAGAAAATGAGCTGTGGACCACTCATCTGAATGCACTCATGACTCCATTCTATGATCACCAAAATGACTATCTGCTTCTCTGAACTGCCCTGTGAAAGACTTACACTGTAAGATTGTATTTTATAACTTAGCCAGTCATGTTGGCAATAGAATAAACTTAGAAATGATGCCCACCTGACCCAAATGGCAATTCATAATGGTCAGTTTTTGGATTGCGTAAAAAAAACAGTAATTGTGTGAGGCCGGGGATGCAGGGTTGTGTTCCAAATAAAACAACTACAAGTGTGTTCGCTCCAGTTCCTCAACGCCACAGCTAGGAGAGCTCTAAAAACACCTTTCTAGTTGAAGACTCTTCTTTGAGTCATCAAAGTACATGGAAGTGACTTAGGAACTGTGCACACTTTGGAGACAGCAGTTAGTCCTCTCAGTCAAACCCTTGTTATTATTTTGTCTTATGTTGCACCTACCCCATATTTTCCAGGAAAATATCATGTTACTGAATGTGTCCAGAGTATTTTCAGATTTCATTTTCAACAAACGAGACGAAAAGTACATTAAATGTCAAATGCATAAAATCAACAGTGTAATGTTTGGAATCAGTCTCATATCAGGTGAACTATTGTGTCCTGAACTTTGGTCTAATAATTGCCCCATAATCTCAAAACTGTTCCCTTTCAATTGATACCATGTTTATGCATATGATTATCATATTTCTTCTGTAAGAAACATTTAAATTTAGCCCTATCCATATAGCCCAATTCTCACGAGTGTAAAGGGTGAAAACAGACCATAGTTTAGGAGTGAGGGTCAGGGAGAAACCCAACTCCAGCCCACAGTAAGCTATGACCTAAGCTATGACGCTGCTGGAGTGGGAGCTATGGTGCAGACATACAGACTAAGGTTAGTGTTATGTCAAAGATGGTAACAGAGGAGGAGAGAGACAAGCAGTTGAGGCGCAGAGGGGGATGAGCACTGAGCAGCGAACAAAAGCAGAACATTCAGGAACTATCAGGATCAGAGAGAGATCACATGGCAACACAAATAGACAAAGACACAAAACACACAAATAGAGAAGGCCTTGAGTTTGAGGTGCTTGGAATGTGTAGTGACTGACGGGAGACCATTTGGTGGTGAGAGGGATTGATGGGGGGGGGTGTAAACAAAGTGTGTCTTACTGCGTTGGGGGTGTTGGGGGTGCTGCTCCCAGGACGCCTGCGTAGGGACAGGCGCTGCTGGCTGCGCAGAGAGAACCTGCGGAAAGAGTCCCGGCTGCGAGAGGCCAGAGAACGTAACGAGTTGGCCCTCTTGAAGCCACCAGGGCTGTCCTCGGCCCCCCTGCCCCCACGTTCCACTGCACTGGACACCACGCTGAGCGCCCCCTGCAGGGAGCGGCGTACATTCCCCATCCACCCAGACACCTGGGACTGGGCCACCGACAACTTGTCCCCCAGGTACTCCATCTCAGTTTAGATCAGATCACTAAAGGACCAACGTTGCAGAATGAAGTCTGGACAGAGCGCTCAGTCAGGCGGAGGTCCAGTAGCAGTCCAGTGTGTTAATATGGTCAAGGGAGAGTCCTTGAGCCAGATAGATGTCCAGGTTCAGAGCTGGTGTCCTGGATACTGCTGAGGTGCGTAGCTAGGTTAATGTTGCAGTAGCTGGGCTGTTTGGAAGAGATGGCACAGCCAGTCAGATGGCCTAGTGTCTCCAAAAACATGCAGCAATGCAGCACTTGGCTCCGGCTACAGACTCGCAGTCCAGCGTCACTGTCCCTCGGTGCTTCTCAGTGAGCCTCTGTGCTGTCGAGTCCCACTGGTGCCTTCATGGCTCCATTTCAGTCCATCATCTGCAGCAATGGCCCTAGAATCTCGGTCTGTTCTGTGAGATGCCTATTTCCATACACAGTTATACAGAAGGGCAAGACTATGTAGCAGGGAACCCAAAATGGTATGTAAAAGCTGTTCTACAGTTCCCCAGCTGGTAGAGACTCCGGTCACAGCAGATCTACTACTGCACCGTCTGCAAACAGGTTCTTCCCAGCCACATACTGATGGTCACCCTCAGTAGCAACTACAACACCTCACACACATACCCCTCATACGTCAAACTTGACAGCGGGATCCTGAAGCCGTCGCTCTGACACGTCCGGAATCACAGAGGAAGACAATCCATGAATCTACCTCTCCCATGGTATCCACACTGCTGTCGTCTTCCTGGTGGAAAACTTTACAGGAAAACTACAGTCCAGAAGAGAACAGCTGGTGTCAGGCAGACTGAGGGAGAGCTGTACTCATTCCTATTCCCGCTGAGTACCCAGCACACTGACAGCAGAGCCGTGGGTATAGAAGCACAAACAGGAGAGGAGATTGTGACACTAATGTTGAATCCGTAGGAGACAAAACGAGACCAACCGCCCTCTGGTTCCTCTTCCCCTGCAGGTACGGGCAGGTGGAGAACAAATGCGTCAGTCTCTTGCTCCTAGTCCCCAGCGCTGCAGGATTCACGCTCAAGGAGAAACCTTTGCGAACTAAGTGAGGGAGGGGAGAGAGGAGGCAGAGAGGGAGGGAGGAGTGGAGAGAGGGAGGGAGGAGTGGAGAGAGGGAGGAGTGGAGAGAGGGAGGGCCCGGATTTGCAGTGCAGGAGGGTGATATGTTCTGCAGTGCTCTGTTTCTCTTGCCTGTTTCTGCTTGCAGTGCGAGAGAGAATTCTCACAGGCATAGTCAGCACTCGGCGGAAGGGGTGGGAAGACAGAAGGGATGGGGAACGTGTGTGTGTGATAGGAACTAAGAGTTCAAGTTCATGAGTGGATGTTTATGTTGTTTAGCCTATACCTTTAAATAGATAGAGAATGCATGCCTGAGAGAGAGTGAGAGAGAGAGAGAGAGAGAGAGAGAGAGAGGGGATGAGACAGGTGTGGCTGTGTGTGAGAGCTGAGACTGTGGCTGTCAGCCAGTCTGTCCGCAGCACAGTGAGCTCATGGTTAAAGAGAGGAATCATGACAGCGTGTCAGAGAGTTTGCCTAACAAATGGCTCCCTGACTCATGCAAACTGCATGTCAGATCAGAGTCTCTCCTTTCCCCTTTCAGAACTCCATCGTACCTACCAGAGTCATCTCTCTGAGTTAAGCCTTGGTATGTAAGATATCCTCTGCAAGACAACCGTGGCACCTCAAACTGTGCCCCCTGGTGGGCGTCTGGAGAATAGTTCTAAGGAACATTGATCTAAAGTCACCCTCCTTGAACCATTCTATAGCTAGAAAATCAGTTCTCTCCACAAAAAACATTGACTCAAGTTTCATTAACACCAACTGACTACGGAGAAAACGTTTTTACAGAAGGAACGAAAATGATAATTGTCCAGCAAAAAATATGACTCAAATATGCATCACCCAGTTTTTTTTATGATGAAGTCACACTTGCACAACCAGCCACCGTGACAAAGCATATATAGGGCTAATATAACGTGCTTTGTTCAGACATATAATAGCCAGTAGCCACACATTCCTAGCTATACGAAGGCCTCTTTTAGTCTGTCCTCTCCCTTGCTTCTAGTGATGGGGGATCAATACACTTACATATTGCAATTATTATTTTAATATTGATACTTGGGACTCCAATTATCATTGTTTTTTTTGCTAGCTAGTCGACGCTACCTGTGCCAAAACGCTGTTATAGCTTGTTCTCCAGCATCTTTGTAAACAATGAGCCAACATGTTTTCACCACTTTCATTTCCATGACTGAAACTCCCTTTCTCATGCTGTCTCTTGTCCTCTGCTGCAGACATAGTGAGAAATATATTTGGAACATCAAATTTCAACGACAGAAAATAGCAGTATTGAATCGCAATACATATATCGGCACCTAAAGTATCATGATAATATCGTATTGTGAGGTCGGTCCTTGGCAATTCATAGCCCTACTTGCTTCCTTGCTCTGATTAACGATCTCCCATCACTTACCCACAGCCAGTGTAGAAGCCTCAGACAGCAGGACAGCCTCATGTAGTACACCATGTCTCTGAGCCCGGCGACCATCTGTCTGTCTTTACCCCTCTTCACTTCCTCTGCCCTCTCTAACCATGGCATTAGTAATGATGTGATCATACCAGTGTGATCTCATGAGAGATAGACCCATAGTGCACTCTCATACCAGGCCTAACCTCCATACTGATACAGAAAAACACTAATCACAACAGCAAATCATTAACACGTGCTGATAGAAAAGCAATTTCCCATCTTTAATGAATCCCCCTGTTCCCCTAAACTGAAATGATATAAAACACCTACACCTTTTCCCACAACTTATGTCAGTAATTCAGTCTAGACCAGGTATTTCACACTGGCGTCTCCAGTTGCTCTACACAATTAAACACTAGAATCCCAGGGTTTCCATTGAGAAAATGTGGCGTCTGACATTTGACTGGCAACATTTTAATTGACTGGACATTTGAGAAATTTGCCAGACCCATGTACATTGATTGGGTGTATAACCTAATTAGGGCGTCCACCTACGGTGCTCAGAATGACAGAAATCAAATGTAAATGTCTTCACAGAACATGCAAGTCGAGGATGCAACGATGTGCGGTCCTTCTTACCGAATTCTGATGTGCACTTTGAAGATGTTAGAATAACTGTCCATATTTACTTTCCCTCCACCAACAAGAGTAACAAACAGCTAAATCAGTAGCCAATGGCAATCTACTATCCCCCATAATAGAGAAATGTACCTATACTATTGGTCAGCTTGTTAAGAAAGAAATACTCAATTCCAAACAGAATCTGGGACAGTTGTGGACGATGCATCCCAAATTCATAGAACCAGTAGGCTACATTAAAAAGAAAATAATAATTAAAAAGCTAAATGAGCCAGATCAGAATGTTTAGCTTAAAATGTTCAAACTATTATTTCTTCACATTATAAGCGCAACAATCCACTCAATATAATGCAATTAGCTAGAAAACACTGTTGTCAAAAGCACACCACATGCGAACGGTTTCATGTGACAGAGATGAAAATATCTGTTAGAAAGAAGGGAGATCTAATATGCAACAACTAGCACGGGTTGCTTAGTAATATGACTAGGATTGTGCCTCTGGCTACTGAGCAACCAAAGAAAGCTTGTATAAAATAATTGATTTTGACTGGGCTACTTTAAAGCAAGGCAAGACATGCCTCATAATATATAGTATAACGTTCAGGTTTTAAACAATTAAGTGTGTTTTCAAAATGCATATAATGCCTCCAGCTCATTGTAAAGTGCTGTGTAATGCGCTGATGAGGCCTGCCTTCCGTTGTCTATGTATTTGCTGTTTGAGATGCTGTAGCAGCAGTTCACGCTGTCTGACAGATTTTCCGCTTAAAGGCTCTGTATGTGTGTGATAAATAAGATACATAACGAATATACTGTACACACGCCCCAATTTAATTCCACTAAATTATGCAAATGAACCTATAGACCAATAAGCATGACCAGTCGTATGTATTTACAGCCGCTGATATTTCCATCAATAAAGAGGCTACAAATAATTATTTTGCAAATGGCATTTCTTTTAATAAAAAAAAACATAATACAAAAAACGGCCAAACGCCGGCTATTACCGGCTCTAGGAAACCCTGTGGTAATTGCACCACTCAGGCTCTAAACATATCGTATTACACAACAACCACAGACCAGCAGGTGGTGACAGAAACACACGCAAAAACTCATCATGGAGTAACACTGGGATGGCAGCTGTGCCTTATCAAATCAAAGCTGAATTTGTTCCCCCATTCATTTTCTTCTGATCTAATGAATATATTGGTATGCTTATAAACATTTCCCTTTCAGCCATTTACACTTGGGCTGATATAAACTTGTTTTGTTTCTGGATGGAATCCTTTGTAGCACAGGCTGATATGTAGACAGGTGCTTAAAACCTCTACAGGACCAGTGTCTCCTCTCTTCCCCCCCCAGCGGGATGGTTTAGCTAATGTAGGCTAGTGTGATTAGCATGAGGTTGTAAGTAACAAGAACATTTCCCAGGACACAGACATATCTGATATGGGCAGAAAGCTTGGATTAAAAATGATTTAACTGCCCTGTCCAATTTACAGTAGCTACTACAGTGAAAGAGTACCATGCTATTGTTTGAGGAGAGTGCACAGTTATGAACATGAACATTTATTAATAAACCAAATTAGGCACATTTGGGCAGTCTTGATACAAAATGTTGAACAGAAATGCAATGGTTTATTGAATCAGTCTAAAACTTTGTACATACACTGCTGCCATCTAGTGTCAAATCTAAGTCATATATTGGCCTTCCTCTTGCATACATTTTCTTCTTTGTATTATCAGATCTAATGTGTTATTCTGCTACATTAATATCACATTTCCACAAACTTCAAAGTGTTTCCCTTCAAATGGTATCAAGAATATCCATATCCTTGCTTCAGGTCCTGAGCTACAGGAAGTTAGAGTTGGGTATGTCATTTTAGGTGAAAATTGAGAAGAAAAAAAGGGTCCGATCCTTTTAAAGATGCACTACGCAGAAGTCGCTCGACCATTTCCTGGTTGCTAAAATTCTAATCGTTTGCCTATTTTCAGTTTATGTGACAAAACAAGCAAGTAAAGTGTAGAGAATCATTGTACCATCTACACCACTGTGAAATATATTTTACATAAACAAAAATATTGTATTTTCAGCTATTTGAAGCTTGTGTACAAAACCGAAAGTTAAAGACGGAAAAACCCAACTTAAAACGTGACGCATAGAAATAGCGCACATAGAACACATCTACCGCTTCTTAGACTTGCTTTCAATGAGAATGACAGACCTATAACTCACATTTTTATGTGAATTTTGTGGGTCACGCAAAAAGTTACATATTGTAGCTTTAAATAAAAGTAATATCAATATCACTACAGCCAATTTCACAGCAGAGCATTCCTTCAGCTATGCAAACAGGATGCTGTCAAAGTGAGCAGTACATGCATGTATTAGCTAATGACAATCCTGAATTACAGACCTGAGAACATATCTGGCCTCAATTTCTCTGCTATGTGAGGTGAAAGAGGGTGGAGATGAGTGAGACCATGCCTTTCACATTACTCATCCACTCATTACTCCCAGTGCTCCACATAGCACTCAACTCTCCCAGTGAACTAACTGCATTCCTACTCCACCCTACTGTAACAAAACACACACACAACCAACCAACAAACCCAGCAACTGAAGTTATATACAAGCTTATTTTTTTCCAAATAACTGGGGCCTTCTCTGAGAATCAGCTCGAAAGGAAACATTGATTAAACATAGAACCGAGGGGGCTCCAATCGCTACCATGTTGAAGCAGTGTAATATCACTGTAGCAGAAGCTCATTTCTGAAACTCATCCAGCTTTGAGTCAGAAATTTGGGGATTGTGTGTGTTTATACCCGTGTGCATGGAAACAGAGCATCATGACTCACCCAGCTCTGTCGGTCCCTCTCTCTATGTGCACTCCTGCTCCTCATCCTGGACAGGCTCCCCTCCACAGCACTCTCAGACGGGGCCGATCGACGGGACACACTGCGGGACCTCATCCGGTTCAGCTCCTAAGACACAGGGATAGTAGAATTAAATGGAATGTTTACACGAAAGCCCTTGTTCTGGTTATATTCACATAGGTAAAAAGGGAGATGGGTCTGCACACAAAGATTATTTTAGTGCATTAGGAGAACAACACACACCGATGTTTCGGCTTTTGCCTTCAGTGTGCAGGTTCAAATCTTAGAATCAGGTGCTTCTAATCAGGGTAGTTAGCCATTTACCAATCAGGGATGGCTTCTCTGGTCTACATGTTACAATCACACAAAACACACAGAATTATAGGATATGGAAGTGGGCACGGAAGACAATTGAGAGTACACTACATGGCCAAAGGTATGTGGAAACCTGGCCTTCGAACATCTCATTCCAAAATCATTAGCATTAATATGGAGCTGGTCCCCCTTTGCTGCTATAACAGCCTCTAGTCTGCTGGAAAGGCTTTCAACTATTTATTTGTTGGAACCTTGCTGAAGAGACTTGCTTCCATTCAGCCACAAGGTCAGGCACTGATGTTGGTAGATTAGGCCTGGCTTGCAGTCAGAGTTTCAATTCATCACAAAGTTGTTTGATGGGGTTGAGGTCAGGGCTCTGCGCAGGCCAGTCAAGTTCTTCCACACCAATCCCGACAAACCATTTCTGCATCACTCCAGAGAACAGGTTTCTACTGCTCCAGAGTCCAATGACGGCAAGCTTTACACCACTTCAACAGACCTTGGCATTACGTATGCCGAGCTTAAGCTTGTGTGCAGCTGCTCGGTCATGAAAACCCATTTCATGAAGCTCCCGCGGGAACAGTTATTGTGCTGATATTGCTTCCAGAGGTAGTTTGGAATTCGGCAGTGTTGCAACCGAGGACAGATGATTTTTACGCGCTACACACTTCAGCACTCGCCGGACCTGTTCTGTGAGCTTGTGTGGCCTACCACTTCACGGATGAGCCATTGTTGCTTCTAGATGTTTCCACTTCACAATAACAGGACTTACAGTTGACCAGGGCAGCTCTACCAGGGCAGAAATTTGACAAACTGACTTGTTGGAAAGGTGGCATCCTATAACAGTGCCATGTTGAAAGTCACACACACACACACTACATGGCCAAAAGTATCAGGAACCATTAAAGAATCAATTTATGAATCATGAACCATTAAAGAATCAACTTAATTGCCTTAGGTGTCCGCTTACTTGGGTATACCTTATAACAATTTACGAGACAGCTTTCCACAAAAGACACCAAGCTGTTCATAAATATGTGGGGCTAACTCATAAAGTACACCTAAGGTAATTGATTACTGAACGGTTCACGCCTGACACTCCCAACTGCCTTCTGCGCCCGCTCACATATCTTACAATTCTGTACTTTCTTTGTGATTGTAACATGTATACAGGTCAGGGCTCTCCAACCCTGTTCCTGGAGAGCTACCGTACTGTAGATTGTCACTCCAACCCTGTTCCTGGAGAGCTACCGTACTGTAGATTGTCACTCCAACCCTGTTCCTGGAGAGCTACCGTACTGTAGATTGTTACTCCAACCCTGTTCCTGGAGAGCTACCGTACTGTAGATTGTCACTCCAACCCTGTTCCTGGAGAGCTACCATACTGTAGATTGTCACTCCAACCCTGTTCCTGGAGAGCTACCGTACTGTAGATTGTCACTCCAACCCTGTTCCTGGAGAGCTACTGATTCCAATAATTAGCTGGTTGATAAGCTGAATCAGGTTAGTTACAACCGAGGTTCTAGCGAAAACCTACAGGAGGGTGGCTTTCCAGGAACAGGGTTCGAATGAAAACCTATAGGAGGGTAGCTTTCTAGGAACTGAGTTAGAGAGCCCTGAAACAGGTAAACGAGATTGGCAGATGACTAACCTGGTTAGAAGCTAAAGTTGTTCCTGATTGTAAGATTTTAAGCTACACTCAGAAGGCGAAAGCCGAAAGGTCTGAGTATGATATTCTCCTAATGCAGTAAAACAATACAAATTTTAAAAAAGGAGTAAGTAAGCTATGGTCCTTTTTTAATTGGCCATTATTACTGGTTGAATTCACTGAATGTTGTGCTCTGTAGATGCCATTCACTCACATAGCCTAGGTCTCTCTAGAAGATACTTTTCTTACCTGGGAGCCCTGAGATCTCCTCTGTCCTCTGGCCTCTACCCTGTGCCCCTGGGGCCCTGAGTCCTGCGGGAACCAGGTCTGCTCCATGGGGGACCTAGGGCTGTGGGGCTCTCTCCTGGGGAAGGATGCTTCACTGGGCATACCAGACCAGCGTCTCTCTGGGACCAGAATGGGGGCCGTGGCCCTGTCCAACTGCCTGTGGAGGAGCTGCTCCAGGCTGGGTTTATTGGCAGGCTTCCTGGGTGGTTCTGGTCCAGCCATGGGCCTATCCACCGATTCCTCATTGAATCCTAGCCTTTGCTCCCACAGCTCCTGCTGAGAGGGGGCCCACACTGGGCTGGGTCGCCCCATTGCACCCACCCTACGGCTAACTTCCCTCTCTGGAGTGTGGGATCTCACCCCACTACCTGGGTCTGAGCCCTTGATGCCAGCAATAGGGAACACCTCTCTAGTGGGCGAGGGCTGCGTCTGGGTCTGGGACCTGAATGAGTCTATGTCCAGGATGCCAGGCCTGTAGTGGTCCTCTCCCCGGGGAGATGGATGCTTCCATCGGGCACCAGGGGAGTGGGGACTGCCTCTGGAGTGCAGGTCACCCAGAGACACAGAGTCTAGATCCAGCACTTTAGGTCTGAGAGGTAAGGAGTCCAGCACCCCCCTCTCCTGGTTCTCTCTCCTCTGTCTCTCCAGGATTCTCTGTCTCTCTGCCTCCTGTTGTCTTGCTACCTGTCTCATATTTTCCTGCTCCTCTTTCTCCATCTTCTCCCTCAGTCTCTGCTTTTGAAGCTGTTGTCTCGCTCTCTCATTCTGTTTCTCAAGCAGTTGTCTTCCCTCCAGCTCCTTTATTATCTCCAATTCTTCTACACTCTCCCGCTCCAGCTCCCTCTGTCTCTCCCGCTCCAGCTCCCTCTGTCTCTCCCGCTCCAGCTCCCTCTGTCTCTCCCGCTCCAGCTCCCTCTGTCTCTCCCGCTCCAGCTCCCTCTGTCTCTCCCGCTCCAGCTCCCTCTGTCTCTCCCGCTCCAGCTCCCTCTGTCTCTCCCGCTCCAGCTCCCTCTGTCTCTCCCACTCCAGCTCCCTCTGTCTCTCCCGCTCCAGCTCCCTCTGTCTCTCCCGCTCCAGCTCCCTCTGTCTCTCCCGCTCCAGCTCCCTCTGTCTCTCCCGGTCTACCTCCTGTTGTCCCATCTTCTCCTGCTCCTCTCTCTCCATCTTCTCTCTCAGTATCTGCTTTTCAAGCTCCAGAAGCTGATGTCTCTCTCTCTCAGCCTGCTTCTGCTTTTCAAACCTAAACAGTTGCCTTGTCTCCATTTCTTTTATTTCCTCCAACTCTTCAACCATCTGTCTCTCCAACTTCTTCTGTCTCTCTAAGTCGAACTGTCGCTGCCTCTCCCTTTTAAACTCTTTCTCCCTCTCCAGCTCACACCGTCTCTCCCTCTCCAGCTCACACCGTCTCTCCCTCTCCAGCTCACACCGTCTCTCCCTCTCCAGCTCACACCGTCTCTCCCTCTCCAGCTCACACCGTCTCTCCCTCTCCAGCTCACACCGTCTCTCCCTCTCCAGCTCACACAGTCTCTCCCTCTCCTGCTCACAATGTCTCTCCCTCTCCAGCTCACACTGTCTCTCCCTCTCCAGCTCACAATGTCTCTCCCTCTCCAGCTCACACTGTCTCTCCCTCTCCAGCTCACACCGTCTTTCCAACTCTCTCTGTGTCTCCTTTTCCAACTCATTTTGTCTCTCCCTTTCTAACTCTCTCTGCTTCTCCATCTCTCTCTTTCTAGCATATTCTAACTGTTTCTGTCTCTCAATTTCCAGCTGTCTCTGTTTCTCACTCTCAAACTCCTTTCTCTCCCTCTGACGTCCTTTCTCCCTCTCCAATTCTCTTACTTCCTCAAGAACTTGTTTCTGTTTTTCTATTTCCATCTCATCCATCCCGGTCTTTCTGTCCCATGCCGTTTCTCTTTTCCTTTCCTGTGTTTGCTTCCTCTCCATCAGTTCCTCTTCTTGTTCTTGACCTTGGGAGCTTTTACCAAAAGTTTTGACTAGAGAGGGGTTCCTTTTTACCTTCCCTTGAGAACCCCATTGTCCAGACATCACAGAGAAATCAAAGGGCACTTCCAAGTCCCCTTTCTCTGTTCCCTCATCCCCATGGGATATGACTTCCTGAATCTGACCAGTCAGAGCAAAGTAGGTGGCCCTGGGTTTGGGTGGCTGCTCATCTGCCTCCAGCATTTTCAAACGCTTCGGTGCTGCCACTTCCTCTCTCTCCCTGTCCTGCTCTGTCGGCTTCTCCCTCTCTACAGCCATTTGCATCCTCCTCTCCGCTTCCCTCTGCCTCTCTTTCTCCTCCTCCTTTCTCTCCCTCTCCTTTTCCCTTCCTTTCTCTACCTCTGCCCCCCTATCCACCTCAGAGGTATTCCACTTCTGCAGAGCTCCAACCCTGAGGTAGCGTGGTCCCTGTTCATGTTGGGAGGCTGGTGCTCCCCTCTGAGTCGAACTGAGGTCTCCTTGGACCCGAGCAGGTCTCTTCTCCACTGGCTCAGCCCTAGCTGGCCTGTTCCCCTCAGAATGCCTGGAACGGAGGGTCATGGCCTTGTCCTCCAGCTGTGCCGAGGGGACACTCTCACTAACGGCTCTCCTCTCTCCCACCGCGTGCACCGTGTCAAACAAGTGCTCCACACGAAGCGGGCTGGAGGGAGACACAGGCTCGCGGTAGGGGGAGGTGACCAGGCTGCCGCCTTTCTCCCCATCCCCCAGTTTGAGAGAGACACTTCTCTTGGGACAGCTCTTTGTGTTGTTCTGCGCTCTGTCCTCCTCCATCACCAGCACGCTGTGTCTCTCCACCACATTCTCAAACAGGGCTGCTCGCACAGTCTGCACCCCACTGCTCGGGTGGCTCTCCTGGGCCTCAATCTCCAGCCCCCGCTGTGCCACAGTCCTTCCAGCTGAGGGGTCAGAAAAGGTCTGGGTGGGCTGCTCTTTGGACTCTCTGGTGTGTTCATCCACCTTCCTTTGGTCACTGAAGATGAAGACTGAGTCCTGCCCCT
Organism: Oncorhynchus tshawytscha; assembly: GCF_018296145.1. NCBI lineage: Eukaryota > Metazoa > Chordata > Actinopteri > Salmoniformes > Salmonidae > Oncorhynchus > Oncorhynchus tshawytscha. The sequence goes on along the minus strand of NC_056440.1, from coordinate 34,963,783 downwards.
AGAATTGGGTCATTCAAAGAGTTGGCACATGTTAATTCAGATTCTGGACACTGTCTGCATGATCATCATGAACTTAGTATTATTTGCTGTTGGTATTATATAATGACAGATAAAAAGAGAGGGTGATACAAAGACAAGTGACTGAGTGAGGCAACTGTGTCTGGGCAGACAGTGGATCCCACTCCACTTTGTTGGGCCCATGAAAGTGGGTGTGGTGCTGAGGTGGTAATCAAAGCCTCACTGTGTTGACCTTTTCCCAGTGCTTCACTCTCAGCATGTTTCATAACACACAAAGAACCACCAGAGATGACTAATGCCCTGGCTTTGATTTCAAAGCTCTTTGTACCTTTGTGGCAGTGACGTTCTCTTCGCTTGTATGCTCCAAGACAAAGACTGATTCAGAGAAAATAAATGGTGCCCAGAGTGTGAGACTTGAAATGCAAATCAGAATTTTCCCAGGAATATAGTCCTTATAATGGGCATTTTGCTTAGGCAGTTCAGGCTTACAGGGGAAAACTAAGAAACTACTATTCATTACATTAAATGTCAGAAACCTAAACATCTTATTTTTCAATTAAAATAAAGGAATATACTGTATTCACAAAGCCATCTTTAGATGTTGCTCATCAAACAAAGTGACTGTAAAACAAGATGGGGAACATACAGTACAAGCACTCCAGTCCTCCCAGTGGTATAACAGAGGCACTTCACTTAACTCAATCAAGATCATTTAACTGGTTTGTTTCATATTTTTTTTATTGAACCTTTATTTAACTAGGCAAGTCAGTTAAGAACAAATTCTTATTTACAATGACGGCCTAACACGGCCAAACCCTCCCCTAACCCAGATGATGCTGGGCCAATTGTGCGCCGCCCTATGGGACTCCCAATCACGGCCGGTTGTGATACATCCCGGGATCGAACCCGGGTCTGTAGTGACACCTATAGCATTGCGATGCAGTGCCTTAGACTGCTGCGCCACTAATGATGGTTGATTAAGTTTATCCATCAACTTAACATAACTCTGATCATTTGCTTTAAGGGCAGTAAATTAGTCAATTGCTGGAATAAGTCTCATTCTATATTTACAGCAAAATAGAAAACTTGACTTTGTTCACTGAGGACCAAGGATTTAACTGTAACCTCATTGTTGGCCTATTAAAGACAGCAGTGTTTCCTCTGGGTTTGTCTGGTTGGCACAGGAGTTAAAGAAATTCTCACAAGGCTCATTGCAATCCTTCACCAAATCACCTATATTAATCTAAGCAAATTCCACAATCTCTCTTACCCTCCCTTGAGGATCAGTGTCACTCTCATGGCGGTCTGTCGCCTTACTAGGAGAGGGACTGCAGAGGTCTGTGGACTTCTCAGAGCCAAACCTGATGAAGAGAAACACACACATCCCACAAGAACGGTAATGACAATGGGAGAGTCATAAACATGACAGAGACAGGCAGACTGAAGGTGGTGAGGAGCTCCTACCTTTTGGTCAGGTCAGGGGGCAGAGGGCGGGGTTTAACAGCCAGGGTCTGAGCAGGTGGCGTAACAGTATCTTCTGTTAGCTTCTTGATTCGCTGTTTAACACCACCCTGTGGCACATCTGCCTCTGGGACTGGCTGCACTGGAGAGGAAGACTCCGGTCCTTGGGCAGCAACACGGAGAGGAACCACAGGAGAGGAAGAAGAGGAATCGAGCAAGAGACTGATCCGTCTCTTAATGCTTCCTCCACCCTTTCCCTCATCCTTCTCTTCCTCTTTTTTCTTCTCACTCCCCTGTGCTCGTGCTGAAGGCTTGCTGTCTGGGGCCTGTGGTGTAGCAATGCTCCCCTCTGCTCCCGTCTCCCCCTCTCTCCTCCGTAGCAGTGCTCCCTCCTCTGGACTGCTGTCCTTGCTGCCAGTCTTGGCAGGAGAGCCACGGTGCAGAGACAGGCCAATGGACTCAAACTTGGAGGTGAGGTCGGCTGAAAGGGGCCGTCTCCCGACCCAGCGATCAGCTGGGGTGGACGACTCAGCCTGAGTGGGAGAGGGTAGGAAGATAGCCGACACAGGTCTAGGCCTGGAGCCTGTAGACTGGGTTCGGAGTTGAACTGTGACCTCTGGCCCTTCACCCTTCTTCCTCTCCTCCCCCTCTAGCCCTATCTGACGGAGGAAGCCCATTGACTTGGCTCTGGTCAAATAGGCTCCTCCAGCTCTGATATTGGATGCTGTTTTGCCACATTCCTTCTCCTGCTTGGTGGATCCGGACCATTCCACTGAAGGGGGTTTCTTAGGGCCTTGTGAGTGGGACAAGCCTGCCGCAGCTGGCTTCTGACGCCCCATCGGTTGGGAAGGAGTTGGTTTGCTGTGGTCCCCAAGTGTTAGAGGGGCGGGTTTGAAGGGCTGGGCTACAGGTTTGGTGGTTTGTCCCGTGCTCAACTTGGGAGAGGGTTTGTAGGAGGTAGGAGCAGGACGGCTGTGGTTGGTCGACACTGGCCTGTGTTTGCTGGTAACATTCGGCTGCTGAGGTTTTGGGCCATTGGGAGGGTCAGGTTTGTAAAAAGTAGGGCGAGTGGGCTCTGGTCGGGGCTTGGTATTAGGCTTAGGAGCAAGTATGGGCCGGATGGTGGGGGTTTTCTCCACAGCGAAAGGTTTGGGAGTGAGCCGTGGTTTGGGTGCAGGGACAGGCTTACTGGACTCTGGAGTGATGATGAGGGAGCCCTGGGTGTTGGATGGGCCCTCTGTTAGGCTCTTGTTGCTGGAGTCAGCCAGAGGGCTGAGGTGCAGTCGCCCCCCTACACCTGTCCTTCCCACCTCCCCAGTCTGTACCTCCATTTGTGCAGCCATCCCTGTGAAAAACACCTAGAGAGAAATGTACAAATCTCTATCAGCAACCTTGGCCATTAACTGTACGTCTAACAGTAAAACCATAATCCAATAAATTATGTGTACTACTTAGTGAGTCCTACTGCCACTTCTCTCTCTGATGCAATGTAATGACTGTACTAGGACTGTGGCCTTCACATCATCAGGAACATGGGAGAACCAAGGCAGATTTTACTTCCTCTATCTGGGCATCACTCTGGACTTTACCTTTGGAGGAGTCATGCACCCAGCGTTGTGGCTGGCTGCTCTAGAAGCAGATGTGCTGTTAAACAGAGGCCATTCATCAGTATGGCAGGCCTCAGCCAGGGGGAGAGGGAGAGATCCATCTCCTCTGGAGGGTTCAGTTCCCTGGATATGGGAAGGGTTCAGTTCATTGGCAGCATAGCTAGTGAACCTCAGACTACTTCTACAGGTGAGACAGCAGAAATCCTGACAGCTCAATGACTGTCTGGTGGTTGTTTTGAGGATCAACAGTAATCTGAAGATTACAGAGCTGCATCAGACAACAGTATCAGAGAGGCAGATGCAGGAAGGCTCACTCTCCTAGGAGTCTTTTCCATAGAGTCAGTGTGGTAATGCAAGACAGGTCTGGCCTATGGCAGTAAAAGGGGAATTCCATTGAAAAAACGATATGAGTAATTAAGATATTTTGCTCCTCCCCCACTAACAATATCTCTAAACTTGCTAGATTCCTGTTGTGAATGGTTATCAGAGAACTGTTCACTTGAGAGATGTGTTGTGGTTATACATAAGTATGTAATAACTATAAACACTGAGTAAAATCAGATGTTCCCTCTTATTTTATTTTACGTTTATTTAACTAGGCAAGTCAGTTAAGAACAAATTCTTATTTACAATGACGGCCTTACCCGGCCAAACCCGGATGACGATGGGCCAATTGTGCGCCGTCCTATGGGACTCCCAATCCCAGCCGGTTGTGATACAGCATGGAATCGAACCAGGGTCTGTAGTGACACCTCTAGCACTGAGATGCAATGCCTTAGACCGCTGCGCCACTCGGGAGCCCAAGGGTTATGGCCAGTACGGGTAGAAGAGGGAGAGCAACAATGTCAACAAGCAGATATTTTTGGTGGACTGCTTTATAGGTTCCTGCAGATCTCATAATGCATTCCACATGTTCTTCTCGAGTTAGGCTACTCTGTAACAGATTGACTGCTCGCCCACATTGAGAGGGGAACAAAGTAGTCGTGCACGGGTCAGCTTTTTATTCACCCACACCCGCAATTGCTAATAAACCATCCACAACCACCAGACTATAAGTGATAAAGTGAAAATCTGAGACGCGAACCCAACACTAACTCGCTAATATAGAAAATGTGCTGTAAACTACAGTCCAAGACAGCAGAACACATTTTTGACTGGGGATGCAGGACTGTTTCTGACAAATTTAGATATGTTTCTGCTTATAATTTCCTACATCTTGGTAGGCTATTTGTTAGTCAACTTGTCTATAATTAGATACATGAAGCTTCTCTTCTGTCATTATATGTTGCCCTAGAAGACTAAATAAACTGGTGCTCAGCAGAATGTCAGAAATCACTAGACTGAAGCTAGATTGAAGCTTTCAATCTGTAAAGTTCTCTGTCATCTCTGTTTATTTCACGGAGCAAAGACGTTTAGGGACCTGGGAGAAAATGCAGTTAAAAAAGTTATTTATGTCCCAATTTCCAAATGACATCAGTTTGACCGGTCGTAAGAATTATGCAATTACAACAGAACTGTATTCAACCCGCCCTACGTCTACACAATATTCAATGACCCTAAACCCGCACTAAAATTGCAGGGACTGCGGGTTATGAGTCAACCCGTGCATCACTAAACGCACAGAACTAGTTGGTGGCGAAATTATCTAATTCTGCTTTGGCAGCAATTTCTTCTGAGTAGTTGTTATGGGCAATCCCATCCTCACTCACCTGACTGGCTGTCAACCGTCTGAACTGAGCCCTGGTTTCTGTGGTAACCATGCAGTGATGTCATATCACACGAGTAAGGAGTAGGAAGAGCCTGAGAAGAGAACACAATTTGGTGTCATTACGAAGGAAGGAACTGTTTCCTGTAGACCCTGAGGCTGCATACATCAAAGTATAGCATAGACCTCCACACTCTCATACCTCCCACCGGAAAACCATTTAGTATGTTTATATTTTTGCAAACACACAGAATTAGACACAGAGAAATAACATAATACACATTTTAAAAGACGAAAAACAGACTAACACAAAAATAGTAGAATTTACAACTTGGATAACAAATAAAACATGGAGAAGAAAAGAAGGAATTAGAGTAAAAGGAAAGAGTGTTATACAGCCAGCAGGGGTCTGATAAATTGAGGCAGTGGTTGTTGACAGGAAACAGCTTTGCTAAACATGCACTGTTAATGGAGGGTCCAGGAACAGCAGGGAGGAGAAACCACTGGCTGTAAGAATTGCATTGCACAACCGTCATTGCCTTTGCAAACAACTAATTTGCCTTTTAAATTACAAATAACAAATTCTAAATCTGGATGAGATTTCACTCAATTAAATTGAGTAGGGACTACCTTTCAGATAGAGACAAATGAGGCACAAAAAAACTGAATGAGCTCTGCTATGAGAGATTCAAAATAAGTTAATCATAACTGGGGAAGAGAATACAGTAGACATAATTTAGAATGACGAAATCATAGCTTCTGTGAGCTCTGATAGAATGTCTTCAAGTAGAGTACAGTACACCTGCACAGCAAAGGTTGAGATGAGCCCTAGAATGCATTTTGTTACCTTACAGCCTTATTCTAAAATGACAAAACAAAAATATTATTTTTTAGCTCATTTATTAGAAATAAAAAAACTGAAATATCACATTTACATAAATATTCAGAACCTTTGCTCAGTAATTAATTGAAGCACCTTTGGCAGCGATTACAGCCTCGAGTCTTCTTGGGAATGACGCTACAAGCTTGGCACACCTGTATTTGGAGAGTTTCTCCCTTCTCTGCAGATCCTCTCAAGCTCTGTCAGGTTGGATGGGGAGCGTCGCCGCACAGCTATTTTCAGGTCTCTCCAGAGATGCTCGATCGGGTTCAAGTCCGGGCTCTGGCTGGTCCACTCAAGGACATTCAGAGACTGGTCCCGAAGCCACTGCTGTGTTGTCTTGGCTGTGTGCTTAGGGTCGTTGTCTTTTTGGAAGGCGAACCTTCACCCCAGTCTGTGGTCCTGAGCGCTCTGCAGCAGGTTTTCATCAAGGATCTCTCTGTACTTTGTGCCGTTCATTTCTCCCTGGATCCTGACTTGTCTCCCATTCCCTGCCGCTGAAAAACATCCCCAAAGCATGATGCTGCCCCCACCATGCTTCACCGTAGGGATTGTGCCCGGTTTCCTCCAGATGTGACGCTCGGCATTCAGGCCAAAGAGTTCCATCTTGGTTTCATCAGACCAGAGAATCTAGTTTCTAATGGTCTGAGAGTCCTTTAGGTGCCTTTTGGCAAACTCCAAGCGCACTGTCTTGTGCCTTTTACTGAAGAGTGGCTTCTGTCTGGCCACTCTACCATAAAGGCCTGATTGGTGGAGTACTGCAAACATGGTTGTCCTTCTGGAATGTTTTCCCGTCTCCACAGAGGAACTCTAGAGCTCTGTCAGTGTTCCCATTGGGTTCTTGGCCACCTCCCTGACCAAGGCCCTTCTCCCCTGATTGCTCTGTTTGGCCGGGCGGCCAGCTCTAGGTAGAGTGTTGGCGGTTCCAAACTTCTTCCATTTAAGAATGAGGGAGGCCACTGTGTATTTTTGTTCAGTATAGCTTTGAAGCTGCAATTTCTTTAAGCCCCATGGCAAAATGTGTAGAATTACAGGAAATTAGCATTAAAACGGCAATTTCTCTCAGTCCAGAACTGCCAACCATGAAGAATAATTACGAGTATCACTTCATCACTGCAGTGGCACCTCAAGACAACACATTTTGCATTATTTTAAACCTGTAACTGCCACTTCCTGAAACCTATAGTCTTTAATGACATCAAACAATGTTACCCAACACAATAGTCTCGGTATTTGGTCCATAATGAAATTGAGATGGTCTCAATTACACGTTCAATCTTTTCTAGGTTAAATTTTTTATGATTTTTGTAATGATTATTGTAATTAATAGGAGTCTATGTGGATAGTCTAGTGAAAATGTAAACTGGCTGCTTAATTTTGGTTGGGGCTAAAATAATAATTAAATTACTAGATGCAATGTAGTAGTTAATCCTACTGTATTTAGAACATGAAACAACTGAACACAGCCTATAAACTTGTTTCAGATCTCCATCCCTGACCTCATCCATCAAGTTAGGTCTGACTACTAGGCTACCATTCATTGGTGAACTGACTAGGCTATTATCACATCATTAGCAGGCTACTGTTGACACACGCCGATATCATGAGGACAGATCAAGAACTGATTAATTAAACATAGGCCTACTAATCTTTAACAGTCCAACACATTTCTGTGAAGGACGGTATTAGAAGAACAGCTCTCTGCCATGTCTGTTTCAATCCACGCAACGCAGCACGTTTCCTTGCTAGTCAATGTCTCGCGCCTACTACTGTTGCAGAGATCAAAGCATGTGCGGGCAAGAAAGTGTTCTTGCTTAGTTGACTAAACGCTTTAGCTAATTACCTTTGTCATAATGACGATTTAGCTAAGGAGCTAACTTCGAAATAATATATGTGCTTGACTAACACAAAATAATATATGTGCTTGACTAACACAAAATAATATATGTGCTTGACTAACACATACAATTTTGGAAAATGTATTTGGCAAACAGTTCGTTCTCCATTTTCCCTACCCTTTTCGCTCACACGTCAGTGGTATCAACAGAGAGTGGAGAGCTACCATCCAGATCGGTGTAGTAAAATAGTACTAAAGAAAACTCTGAATGCTACGACTATGAAAGCCCAACTAGAATACTTTTTGCTTATTTTAGGGTAGTTTTCATACCAGCTACTATAGACCTCAAATTGTGGGCTTGATCCGCAAAATGCGTGCAGGTTGGCACGTCTGTCAGTCCCGTGACAAAATGTGTAGACTTGCAGGAAACTAACTTTAAAACTGAAATATTCTCTCTGCCCCATTGCAAAATGTGTAGAGTTGCAGAAAAGTAGCTTCAGAACAACAAAAGAATCCCCCCCCCTAACTTTGCCACCGCCGCTGAAACAAAATCCTTGAAGAAACACTGAGTATAGACAACACCTTTAGACTTAAGTCTAAAGGAGGACATTAGGATATATTTGTCAGTGTGGTCCAGATACACATAGGCTAGCCAGTAGCTAAAGTTACTGTACTCACACTGAGCAACACTAGAGTAGTTCATGTAGTAAAAAAAGTTACCTGGAATGTGCCAAATAAAACCAAATTTCCTGTGTTGTGCCTTGGTTTTTGTGCCAAATAAAACCAAATTTCCTGTGTTGTGCCTTGGTTTTTGTGCCAAATAAAACCAAATTTCCTGTGTTGTGCCTTGGTTTTGCGTGGGTGTGTTGGTAACTTTTATGTCAATGACAGTCTGGTTTAGCCCGTTTTGCAGAGGAAAAATATTTCAAAAACTGTCTTAAGGGAACAAAGACAAACTTCAACCTCGGAATACAGAAGTTGCTGTGTAAGACTTTTTTGTGTGGGGGTGGGGGGGGGTGAAAAAAAAAAGTGTAGCCTATCTACTCATGAATGTCCTGTCAGATGGTGGTTAATTGGAGCACTCATTGCCCAGGAAAGAGAGAAAAACATCCTCTATCATAAGACTTATTTCAACAGCCAATCTAGCCCTGACACACCAACGTTAACTAGGTAACGTTACCTACGCACCACGGCATGAGTACAAAGAAAATTTAACCAGGCGTACCAACTTTTTGAAACACTTGGTAAATAACTTCGATTCCTGAATAAATTCTTGGAAATGCAGTAACGAGTCATTTGGCTGCAACGTGGTCTCAGGCCAGGTCAATTCGTATTACTATTCTGACATTAGCTTGTTAAATAACGTTCGTTATTCTAAGAATTAGCTGACTGTCTAACGTTAGTCTCAGGGACCCAAGTTACTATATAGACTGAAGTCAAGACGCCGAGTTAGCAAAACAGACAACCAGCTAACATACACATTGCAATATTGTAGAATGTGAAACCATAAGCGGATCAGAGATCGATAAAAGAAAATACCAACTAGCTAATTTACAGTAACTAGCTGACAATTAGCTCAATGTAGCTAGCTAACGTTAGCTGATGGCTTACTTAAACTGCGGTAACGTTAGTCTACACACCAAGCCATATCCTTACGTTTTCATCTGAAACTGTGAGTTTAACGTTAAACAAGCACCAGTTAAACTGAGACAGCCAGCTTAGTAACGTTAACTGTTCTAGCAAGCTAGCTAACATTAGCTACCATAAATACAAAAGCGGTCTGGCTTGAATGTTTATCCTGTCTAAGCCTTTAACGTTAGTAGTTAACGTTAGCTAATATAAGAAGCTACTAACAAACTTACTTAACTGAAAATCCACCCACCTGTCGTGTTTATGCTTATTCCCCTCCAGGGACCTAGCGAGCTAGATAACTATTTTCTTCAACCAAAACCCGGTCAATCGCACTGCGGTGTGGGATGTGGTCGGTCAGTCAGAGGCAAACCTGTTGCTAACACGTCACTAGCCAGGTTGTTCGGACTACTTCGGAGACATGAGCTTTCACAAGGTAGACGTGCAAGTTAGCTAGCTGAGGTTACTAGCTAAACAAGTTGATTTCATAGCTATCTGTAACGTTATCTAGTAGTTGACTTTACTTCCCTCTGCTCTCACACCCTTGCCATCTGGCTCACTTAACATGATAGCTAGTAGACGTGATACTGTAGTGTAATGTTAGAACTATTTTTATTAACAAATATAAACAAACAAATGAGGAATAGTCACATGCAAACAAGCATACATACAAACTATTTACATTGTCAGGAATCCTAAACAAACAAATTATATTCATTAATAATACAACAAGTTAATTGTTTTTTCATTTTTCATTTTAATTGTAGTGCCATATTGTTTAAATTAACTTCTAAAGTGAAAAAAGTTAGGTTTTGAATTAGACCATTTGCATTTGTGAATGTGAAATTTACCTGATATTATTAGCAGTTGAATTAAATATACCACATCTTTATCAATGTCAGAATTTCAGAAATGAATTATTATATCAAAACAATTAAATAGTACCACCGGTGCTATTTTATTTGTAACAAAATTATGTTTATCAATCCAAAAAATTCCACCATAAATACAGGCAAAAAACAAATGCAAAATAGTCTCGTCCATTCCAGAAATGACATTTATAGTCAATATTCAGCTTGAATCTTTCCAAAACAAGTTTCACAGGATAAATTCTATGTAACATTTTAAATTAAACTTCCTTTACCTGGTTACTGATACAATATTTGTTAGCAATTTTCCATGCTTTCCTCCATTGTATATCGCCATAGATATTTGACCAAAATAATCTTGCTGAGGGAATTGTAGTAATGTTAGCACTAGTATTTTGCCAGCAGCACAGCTGATGACGTCACGTTCGTACGGCAATGAGGAAACCTAAATAAAAGCCGATTTCAAAACAGCATCAAAATATATTGAATTTTAGTCAATGGCCACTTTTATTGTGCCAACAAGAAAAGGCAGTAAGTAATTTATGAAATAAAAAATAATAATACATATTTGTATATATGTGTGTGTGTGATTATATATACATATATATGTGTATGTATTTATATATATACATATACACACATATGTGTGTGGGTCCGCGGTCAAACAACCACCCCTCATCACTGTCAAACGCTCCCTAAAACACTTCAGCGAGCAGGCCTTTCTAATCGACCTGGTCCAGGTATCCTGGAAGGATATTGACCTCATTCCGTCAGTAGAGGATGCCTGGTTATTCTTTAAAAGTGCTTTCCTCACCATCTTAAATAAGCATGCCCCATTCAAAAACATTAGAACCAGGAACAGATATAGCCCTTGGTTCACTCCAGACCTGACTGCCCTTGACCAGCACAAAAACATCCTGTGGTGTACTGCATTAGCATCGAATAGCCCCCGCGACATGCAACTTTTCAGGGAAGTTAGGAACCAATATACACAGGCAGTTAGGAAAGCAAAGGCTAACTTTTTTAAACAGAAATGTGCATCCTGTAGCACTAACTCCAAAAAGTTCTGGGACACTGTAAAGTACATGGAGAACAAGAGCACCTCCTCCCAGCTATCCACTGCACTGAGGCTTGGAAACACTGTCACCACCGATAAATCTGCGATAATTGAGAATTTCAATAAGCATTTTTCTACGGCTGGCCATGCTTTCCACCTGGCTACCCCGACCCCGGTCAACAGCCCTGCACCCCTCACTGCAACTTGCCCAAGCCTATCCCCATTTCTCCTTCACCTAAATCCAGATAGCTGATGTTCTGAAAGAGCTGCAAAATCTGGACCACTACAAATCAGCAGGGCTAGACAATCTGGACGCTCTCTTCCTAAAACTATCCGCCGAAATTGTTGCAACCTCTATTACTAGCTTGTTCAACCTTTCTTTTGTATCGTCTGAGATCCCCAAAGATTGGAAAGCTGCCACGGTCACCCCCCTCTTCAAAGGGGGAGACACTCTAGACCCAAATTGCTACAGACCTATATCTATCCTACCCTGCCTTTCTAAGGACTTTTCGAAAGCCAAGTTCACAAACAGATCACAGACCATTTTGAATCCCACTGTACCTTCTCTCCTAAGCAATCTGGTTTCCGAGCTGGTCATGGGTGCACCTCAGCCACTCTCAAGGTCCTAAACGATATCATAACCGCCATCAATAAGAGACCTTACTGTGCAGCCGTATTCATCGACCTGGCCAAGGCTTTTGACTCAGTCACCACATTCTTATTGGCAGACTCAACAGCCTTGGTTTCCCAAATGAATGCCTCACCTGGTTCACCAACTACTTCTCTGATAAGAGTTCAGTGTGTCAAATCAGACCTCTGGCAGTCTATGGGGGTGCCACAGGGTTCAATTCTCGGGCTGACTCTTCTCTGTATACATCAATGATGTCGCTCTTGCTGCTGGTGATTCTCTGATCCACCTCTACGCAGACGACACCATTCTGTATACTTCTGGCCTTTCCTTGGACACTGTGTTAACGAACCTCCAGACGAGCTTCAATGCCATACAACTCTCCTTCCGTGGCCTCCAACTGCTCTTAAATGCAAGTAAAACTAAATGCATGCTCTTCAACCGATCACTGCCTGCACCTGCCCGCCCATCCAGCATCACTACTCTGGACGGTTCTGACTTAGAATATGTAGACAACTACAAATACCTAGGCGTCTGGTTAGACTGTAAACTCTCCTTCCAGACTCACATTAAGCATCTCCAATCCCAAATTAAATGTAGAATCGGCTTCCTATTTCACAACAAAGCATCTTTCACTGATGCTGCCAAACATACCCTCGTAAAACTGACCATCCTACCGATCCTCAACTTCAGCGATGTCATTTATAAAATAGCCTCCAACACCCTACTCAACAAATTGGATGCAGTCTATCACAGTGCCATCCATTTTGTCACCAAAGCCCGATATACTATCCACCACTGCGACATGTATGCTCTCGTTGGCTGGCCCTCGCTTCATACTTGTCGCCAAACCCACTGGCTCCAGGTCATCTACAAGTCTCTACAGGGTAAAGCCCCGCTTTATCTCAGCTCACTGGTCACCGTAGCAGCACCCACTCATAGCACGCGCTCCAGCAGGTTTATCTCTCTGGTCACCCCCAAAGCCAATTCCCACTTTGGCCGCCTTTCCTTCCAGTTCTCTTCTGCCGTTGACTGGAACGAACTGCAAAAATAACTGAAGCTGGAGACTCCTATCTCCCTCACTAGCTTTAAGCACCAGCTGTAAGAGCAGCTCACAGATCACTGCACCTGTACATAGCCCATCTGTAAACAGCCCATCCAACTACGTCATCCACATACTTTATTTATTTATCTTGCTCCTTTGCACCCCAGTATCTCTATTTGCACATTCATCTTCTGCACATCTACCATTCCAGTGTTTATTTGCTATATTGTAATTACTTCACCACCGTGGCCTATTTATTGCCTTACCTCCCTTATCTTACCTCACTATATAGAGACGGTTTTGTTGTTTTCTTCTTCTACTGTATTATTGACTGTGTTTTTTTTATTCCATGTGTAACTCTGTGTTGTTGTATGTGTCGAACTGATGTGCTTTATCTTGGCCAGGTCGCAGTTGAAAATGAGGACTTGTTCTCAACTAGCCTACCTGGTTAAATAAAGGTGAGAAAAAAAATCCCAGTGGGTCAGAAGTTTACATACATTCAATTAGTATTTGGTAGCATTGCCTTTAAATGGATTAACTTGGGTCAAACGTTTCAGGTATTCTTCCACAAGCTTCCCACAATAAGTTGGGTGAATTTTGGCCCATTCCTCATGACAGAGCTGGTGTAACTGAGTCAGGTTTGTAGGCCTTGCTCGCACACGCTTTTTCAGTTCTGCCCACAAATTGTCTATAGGTTTGAGGTCAGGGCTTTGTGATGGCCACTCCAATACCTTGACTTTGTTGTCCTTAAGCCATTTTGCCACAACTTTGGTAGTATGATTGAGGTCATTGTCCATTTGGAAGACCCATTTGCGACCAAGCTTTAAACATCCTGACTGATGTCTTGAGATGTTGCTTCAATATATCCACATAATTTTCCTTTCCTCATGATGTCATCTATTTTGTGAAGTGCACCAGTCCCTCCTGCACCAGTCCCTCCTCAGTTACACCAAAGCACCCCCACAACATGATGCTGCCACCCCCGTGCTTCACGGTTGGGATGGTGTTCTTCAGCTTGCAAGCCTCCCCCTTTTTCCTCCAAACATACGATGGTCATCATGGCCAAACAGTTCAAATTTTGTTTCATCAGACCAGAGGACATTTCTCCAAAAAGTATGATCTTTGTCCCCATGTGCAGTTGCAAAACGTAGTCTGTCTTTTTTTTATGGCAATTTTGGAGCAGTGGCTTCTTTCTTGCTGAGCGGCCTTTCAGGTTACGTCGATATAGGACTTGTTTTACTGTGGATATAGATACTTTTGTACCCGTTTCCTCCAGCATCTTCACAAGGTCCTTTGCTGTTGTTCTGGGATTGATTTAGGCTTTTCGCACCAAAGTACGTTCATCTCTAGGAGACAGAACGCATCTCCTTCCTGAGTGGTATGATGGCTGCGTGGTCCCATGGTGTTTATACTTGCATACTATTGATTGTACAGATGAACGTGGTACCTTCAGGCATTTGGAAATTGCTCCCATGGATGAACCAGACTTGTGGAGGTCTACAATTTATTTTCTGAGGTCTTGGCTGATTTCTTTTGATTTTCCCATGATGTCAAGCAAAGAGGCACTGAGTTTGAAGGTAGGCCTTGAAATACATCCACAGGTACACATCCAATTGACTAAAATGATGTCAATTAGTCTATCAGAAGCTTCTAAAGCCATGACATCATTTTCTGGAAATGTCCAAGCTGAGTTAAAGGCAGTCAACTTAGTGTATGTAAACTTCTCACCCACTGGAATTGTGACACAGTGAATTATGTGAAATAATCTGTCTGTAAACAATTGTTGGAAAAATTACTTGTCATGCACAAAGTAGATGTCCTAACTGACTTGGCAAAACTATAGTTTGTTAACAAGAAATGTGTGGAGTGTGGAGTGGTTGAAAAATTAGTTTTAATGACTACAACCTAAGTGTATGTAAACTTCAACTGTATGTGTCACATATACAGTGCCTTGCGAAAGTATTCGGCCCCCTTGAACTTTGCGACCTTTTGCCACATTTCAGGCTTCAAACATAAAGATATAAAACTGTATTTTTTTGTGAAGAATCAACAACAAGTGGGACACAATCATGAAGTGGAACGACATTTATTGGATATTTCAAACTTTTTTAACAAATCAAAAACTGAAAAATTGGGCGTGCAAAATTATTCAGCCCCTTTACTTTCAGTGCAGCAAACTCTCTCCAGAAGTTCAGTGAGGATCTCTGAATGATCCAATGTTGACCTAAATGACTAATGATGATAAATACAATCCACCTGTGTGTAATCAAGTCTCCGTATAAATGCACCTGCACTGTGATAGTCTCAGAGGTCCGTTAAAAGCGCAGAGAGCATCATGAAGAACAAGGAACACACCAGTCAGGTCCGAGATACTGTTGTGAAGAAGTTTAAAGCCGGATTTGGATACAAAAAGATTTCCCAAGCTTTAAACATCCCAAGGAGCACTGTGCAAGCGATAATATTGAAATGGAAGGAGTATCAGACCACTGCAAATCTACCAAGACCTGGCCGTCCCTCTAAACTTTCAGCTCATACAAGGAGAAGACTGATCAGAGATGCAGCCAAGAGGCCCATGATCACTCTGGATGAACTGCAGAGATCTACAGCTGAGGTGAGAGACTCTGTCCATAGGACAACAATCAGTCGTATATTGCACAAATCTGGCCTGTATGGAAGAGTGGCAAGAAGAAAGCCATTTCTTAAAGATATCCATAAAAAGTCATTTTAAAGTTTGCCACAAGCCACCTGGGAGACACACCAAACATGTGGAAGAAGGTGCTCTGGTCAGATGAAACCAAAATTGAACTTTTGGCAACAATGCAAAACGTTATGTTTGGGGTAAAAGCAACACAGCTCATCACACCATCCCCACTGTCAAACATGGTGGTGGCAGCATCATGGTTTGGGCCTGCTTTTCTTCAGCAGGGACAGGGAAGATGGTTAAAATTGATGGGAAGATGGATGGAGCCAAATACAGGACCATTCTGGAAGAAAACCTGATGGAGTCTGCAAAAGACCTGAGACTGGGACGGAGATTTGTCTTCCAACAAGACAATGATCCAAAACATAAAGCAAAATCTACAATGGAATGGTTCAAAAATAAACATATCCAGGTGTTAGAATGGCCAAGTCAAAGTCCAGACCTGAATCCAATCGAGAATCTGTGGAAAGAACTGAAAACTGCTGTTCACAAATGCTCTCCATCCAACCTCACTGAGCTCGAGCTGTTTTGCAAGGAGGAATGGGAAACAATTTCAGTCTCTCGATGTGCAAAACTGATAGAGACATACCCCAAGCGACTTACATACCTTAAGGGAACATTTTGACATTTCGTGTATAGTTAGTTCGTGAGAAAGTCCATATTGGAAATGTATGGTCCCTTACTAGACGTCCGAAAACGTTTGTAAAATTCGCGGACGGCGTCGGGCCGAGTCATCAAATGAACTTTGTCGGAAATTCGGTTTCCGTTTTATAAAATAATCAAATTTTGGTCATTTTTCCGCTGCACCGGAAAATCCCACAAGAGGGCATAAGCAATCATATTGCTATTGGACAAAACATCACGAATCACGACGGGGCCTTATCTCGAAAACGGAAAATATTTCGAAGCCGAAACTCGGTGAGCGTAGGTTTGGCATAATGGGCAGTTGGCCCCGAACAAGATGGCGTCCAGGCCTCAACGGTTTTTGAGTTATGGCCATTTTTCTGGGATTAAAGGTCCAAAATGAAAATAGAGAAATTATTTTTCCACTTCACGTCAAAGTCAAGGAGCCTCCGGTGTCAATAAAAAAAGAACCAGCCATTTATCTATCGTCATTTAAGAGAAATCGTACAATGACAGATCGGTGATGTTCAAAGATAGGTGTTTTTTTTTCAACGGTTACAGATCCAGTTGCAGGGTGTTCATACGAATCTTTTTAAAGTGTGCTGCGGAGCTCTGTGAGATTTCTGTGATTTTCTATGATTTTCTGAAATAACACACACTCACTAAACCCTCCGTAAATAACTCAGTTCTTAACGTAAAGACTTAAAACTCAGGATTCTGTAAAGGCATACCCCAATCAAGATATGAGTTTATTTATAGCTTCCTGTGCCAACCGGAAGTGCCTTAAATGGTGTCATAGTGGCAGTTTCCAAGGGTTAAAAAGGTCAGATCTTTTCAAATCTTCATTTGTGTGATTAGGCAACCCCCATAAACTGTAAGTCAGTCATTTCACCCAACAGATGTCAAAGAAAAGCTCTCACACACACACACAGCAAGGATGGAGTGGCAAAGTGCGGTGCTTAAAGACACAGAGAGCAGGCAATGGCATTACCATAATCCCTAGGCCGTGCCGAGTTCAACGAGATATCCCGCTTGACCGTAGCTCGCTCGGTCTGAGCGCAGCGACCATTAGAAAAGTAGGCCCAAAATGAAGCCTGCCCCACAACGTCATTTGCTTTTGGGTGACAGCGGCAGAACCGTTAGGTTTAGAAGGAAAATTCAACCACAGGAATGTTCCTAAGGTCCTTCCGATCCGTGCAAGCCTAACCTTGACCGTGTGGCATTAACCCTTAACAGTTAAAAGAAGGTGTTTACATCAAACAGTTTGCATTGACTTCTCTCCCCATAGGAATACATTGCCTGCACCCCTAAATTCAACCTGAAGCCTATATGGGTTATGAATGCCGTATGAACCTGTCTTCAGTAACAGTCCATCAGGCCACTATGAGGTCTACCTGTGTTGATTCTAAGCTTCCTTGAGCAACCGGAAGTGGTTAAAATCACCCTAAAAGTGTATACCCATACCCTGCCTGCAGTTTGATAGACATAGTGCATTCAACCCTGTGGAAATCAGTCAATTCTTAACGTAAAGACTTAAAACTCAGGATTCTGTAAAAGCATACCCCAATGAGGATATGTGTTGACTTATAACTTCCTGTGCCAACCGGAAGTGCCATAATTGGTGTCTCAGGGGCTGTTTCGAAGGGTTAAAAAAGTCAGATCTGTCCAAAACTTCATATGTGTGATTAGGCAACCCCCATGAACTGTAAATCAGTCATTTTTCCCATAAAATTTCAAAGGAAAAATAAATCACACTAAAACACAACTTGGATGGAGGGACGTATTGGGGTGCGTAGAGACAGACAGTGACTGCAATAGTTAGCTTTGTTCGAGCTAAAAAAGGACCGTCAGACCTAGAGTTCCGAAACTTTAGAATCCTGTTCTAGACCTCCGGTCGATAGTGCGTGGTGAGTTACGTGGCTCTAGAAGGTTCTCGGACCGAGAAACAGCCTCGTACATTTGCAATGACTTCAATTCATTTTGACGATTACGAAAATGGCGACATTTAGAAAAGTCTCAGAGACACAAGACTAGGTGCATTGCGACCGTCTCGGCCCATAGAGACGGACCCCAACGTTTCTGTCCGATAGCTCATTCAAGGACCCCGTAGCAAGTCATGGAAAAAAGTGGATTTTCAGCACCAATTAGGGTTTTGCTCGGACACCAAATGACCGATCGAGCCGAAACTTGGGATTCGGGGTCGCCTCAGCTAGGCCTACACATAACACAAGAAATGGACCCGCAGCTAGAACGTAACTACGTGTTTTATGTTTTTTTTATGGTTTGAACCGAAGGCGTTGTGAATTTTGGGCCAGCTCTGAAGTATGTGATAGTTGGCTACTAAACAAGTTGGAAAAAGTGGGTTTGGTGTCAGTTTGTATCAGTTTGGTATCAGAATGATATCTAATTGACTGATGGACGGTGACTTGCTGGTGACTCTTGTCCATTTGCAATATGTTTAAACAGTGAGGTACCATTACCAAAGTGACATTCTGAAATCAACCCTAACGAGCGACTGAGATGAACCAGAATCACTGCCCAGCCATCCCGAGTTCATCAGGCCAGTCAATTTCACATTCCTGCAGGATTTTTATAGCATGACAAATTTGTGATGGTACCTGCCCATTGAACCATATTGCAAATGCACAGTGACTTTGCAAAAGTAAGAAAACATAAACAAATGGACATAATGAAATCAGCATATTTTTATTTTTGGGTTACCAGTTGCACAACAATGCACGTGCATTTGCAATATGATTCAACAGTGAAAAAACATCACCAAATGGACATGATGAAGTCAACACAACGAGCGATGGAAAGGAGCAACTATCACTGCCAGGCCATCCCGAGTTCATCAGGCCAGTCAATTTTGCATTTCTGCAGGATTTTTGAGCATGTCAAATTTCTAATGGTAAATGCCCATTGAACCAAATTGCAAATGTACATGCACTTGCAATATGATTCTATAGTGAAAAAACATCACCAAATGGACATGATGAAATCAACACAACGAGTGATGGAAAGGAACAACTATCACTGCCCGGCCATCCTGTGTTCCCATAGCGGGCATTAATATCAGAATGACCGGTAAATGCATTTTACAACCATATTTTTATTTTTGGGTTACCAGGTGCCTATTTTAAACAGTCCATAAAGCACTCAGGACGGCCCCCATGGATAGAGGGCCATAGTAGGGTACTCCCATAGCGGGCATGGACAATGGGAGTCCCGGTAAATGCATTTACAACCAAATTTTTATTTTTGGGTTACCAGTTGCACAACAATGCACGTGCATTTGTAATATGATTCTATAGTGAAAAAACATCACCAAATGGACATTCTGAAATCAACCCTAACGAGCGATGGAGATGAACCAGAATCACTGCCCAGCCATCCCGAGTTCATCGGGCCAGTCAATTTCACATTCCTGCAGGATTTTTGAGCATGTCAAATTTCATATGGTAAATGCCCATTGAACCATATTGCAAATGCACGTACACTTGCAATATGATTCAACAGTGAAAAAACATCACAAAATGGACATGATGAAGTCAACACAACGAGCGATGGAAAGGAGCAACTATCACTGCCAGGCCATCCCGAGTTCATCTGGCCAGTCAATTTTGCATTTCTGCAGGATTTTTGAGCATGTCAAATTTCATATGGTAAATGCCCATTGAACCATATTGCAAATGCACGTGCACTTGCAATATGATTCAACAGTGAAAAAACATCACAAAATGGACATGATGAAGTCAACACAACGAGCGTTTGAAGGCAGCAACTATCACTGCTCGGCCATCCTGTGTTCATCAGGCCAGTCAATTTTGCATTTTTGAGCATGTCAAATTTCATATGGTAAATTCCCATTGAACCATATTGCAAATGCACGTGCACTTGCAATATGATTCAACAGTGAAAAAACATCACAAAATGGACATGATGAAGTCAAAACAACGAGCGTTGGAAGGGAGCAACTATCACTGCTCGGCCATCCTGTGTTCATCAGGCCAGTCAATTTTGCATTTCTGCAGGATTTTTGAGCATGTCAAATTTCTTATGGCATTTGGCCCCCAAAAAAGTGACTTTTGACTTTGACTTTTGACTTCCTATGAAATCATATTGTAAATGGACAAATCATATTCCTTTAGCACAAGTAAAAAAAAATTAAAAAAATAATGATAATAAAATACAACTAAAGTATGTTGATACAGTTCTTATACGTGTGTAATTGACACAAAATTTGAAAGAATTTCGAAAAACAGTCCAGAAAGCACTTTTTTAAGGGTGTGTGAAGTTTTTTACAAAATTTTGACACTTTTGACTTTTGACTTCCTATGAAATCATATTGAAAATGGACAAAACATATTACTTATGCGCATGTAAAAATATATATATATATGATAATAAAATTGGACAAAAGTGTATTCATACAGTTCTTACACATGTGTAATTGACAAAAAAATTCGAAAGAATTTCGAAAAACGGTCCAGAAAGCACTTTTTTAAGGGTGTGTGAAGTTTTTTACAAAATTTTGACATTTTTGACTTTTGACTTTTGACTTCCTATGAAATCATATTGAAAATGGACAAAAAATATGACTTATGCGCATGTAAAAAATAAATAAAAAATATGATGATAAAATTGGACAAAAGTATATTCATACAGTTCTTACACATGTGTAATTGACAAAAAAATCGAAAGAATTTCGAAAAACGGTCCAGAAAGCACTTTTTTAAAGGGTGATAAGTTTTTGACTAAAAAAATCATTTTTTCAAAATGTTGCTTTTGGATGTTGACTTGGGTTACATTTCCAATATGAAAAACCATGGTGGAGCGGATTCGCCACCTGTTGAATTTTTAAAGTGTTACAACTGGCAATTGCCATATGGCATTTGCAATACACTTTGCATGAATCAACGCCGAATTGGGTGGTAATGGACAATGTGTATATGGTTTGTCCGATGCCAATGACTTCCCATCCATTTTTGTCCAATACAGGGGGGTCTTCCCTTACAGCTGTAATCGCAGCAAAAGGTGGCGCTACAAAGTATTAACTTAAATCAAATCAAATCAAATCAAATTTTATTTGGCGCTACAAAGTATTAACTTAAGGGGGCTGAATAATTTTGCACACCCAATTTTTCAGTTTTTGATTTGTTAAAAAGTTTGAAATATGCCAATAAATGTCAGTTCCACTTCATGATTGTGTCCCACTTGTTGTTGATTCTTCACAAAAAAAGTACAGTTTTATATCTTTATGTTTGAAGCCTGAAATGTGGCAAAAGGTCAGCAACAGTTCAAGGGGCCGAATACAGTGCCTTGCGAAAGTATATGTGTGATGTGTATATATATATATATATGTATATATGTGCAGAGACGACAGATTTTTAACTTGTCAGCTTCAGGGTGATTCAATCTTGCAACCTTTACGGTGTACAAGCCCAACGCTCCTAACCACCTGCCGCCTCCCTGTAATACATACACATAAACTATATAATATCTAAATATATATGTTGATATACTGCTCAAAAAATAAAGGGAACACTTAAACAACACAATGTAACTTCAAGTCAATCACACTTCTGTGAAATCAAACTGTCCACTTAAGAAGCAACACTGATTGACAATAAATTTCACATGCTGTTGTGCAAATGGAATAGACAACAGGTGGAAATTATAGGCAGCTGGTCTGCGCATTAGGCAAGACACCTTACTCAATAAAGGGGTGGTTCTGTCAGTGGCACTGGTTACCAAATAAAATAAAATTTTATTTGTCACATACACATGGTTAGCAGATGTTAATGCTGCACTGTTTGTAGCGAAATGCTTGTGCTTCTAGTTCCGACAATGCAGTAATAACCAACAAGTAATCTAACTAACAATTCCAAAACTACTGTCTTATACACACAAGTGTAGGGGGATAAAGAATATGTACATAAAGATATATGAATGAGTGATGGTACAGAGCGGCATAGGCAAGATACAGTAGATGGTATCGAGTACAGTATATACATATGAGATGAGTATGTAAACAAAGTGGCATAGTTAAAGTGGCTAGTGATACATGTATTACATAAAGATGCAGTAGATGATAGAGTACAGTATATACGTATACATATGAGATGAATAATGTAGGGAATGTAAACATGATATTAGGTAGCATTGTTTAAAGTGGCTAGTGATATATTTTACATCATTTCCCATCAATTCCCATTATTAAAGTGGCTGGAGTTGAGTCAGTGTGTTGGCAGCAGCCACTCAATGTTAGTGGTGGCTGTTTAACAGTCTGATGGCCTTGAGATAGAAGCTGTTTTTCAGTCTCTCGGTCCCAGCTTTGATGCACCTGTACTGACCTCGCCTTCTGGATGATAGCGGGGTGAACAGGCAGTGGCTCGGGTGGTTGTTGTCCTTGATGATCTTCATGGCCTTCCTGTAACATCGGGTGGTGTAGGTGTCCTGGAGGGCAGGTAGTTTGCCCCCGGTGATGCGTTGTGCAGACCTCACTACCCTCTGGAGAGCCTTACGGTTGTGGGCGGAGCAGTTGCCGTACCAGGCGGAGATACAGCCCGCCAGGATGCTCTCGATTGTGCATCTGTAGAAGTTTGTGAGTGCTTTTGGTGACATGACGAATTTCTTCAGCCTCCTGAGGTTGAAGAGGCGCTGCTGCGCCTTCTTCACGATGCTGTCTGTGTGGGTGGACCAATCAGTTTGTCTGTGATGTGTATGCCGAGGAACTTAAAACTTACTACCCTCTCCACTACTGTTCCATCGATGTGGATAGGGGGGTGTTCCCTCTGCTGTTTCCTGAAGTCCACAAGCATCTCCTTAGTTTTGTTGACGTTGAGTGTGAGGTTATTTTCCTGACACCACACTCCGAGGGCCCTCACCTCCTCCCTGTAGGCCGTCTCGTCGTTGTTGGTAATCAAGCCTACCACTGTTGTGTCGTCCGCAAACTTGATGATTGAGTTGGAGGCGTGCGTGGCCACGCAGTCGTGGGTGAACAGGGAGTACAGGAGAGGGCTCAGAACGCACCCTTGTGGGGCCCCAGTGTTGAGGATCAGCGGGGTGGAGATGTTGTTGCCTACCCTCACCACCTGGGGGCGGCCCGTCAGGAAGTCCAGTACCCAGTTGCACGAGCTTGGAGGGTACTATGGTGTTAAATGCCGAGCTGTAGTCGATGAACAGCATTCTCACATAGGTATTCCTCTTGTACAGATGGGTTAGGGCAGTGTGGTTGAGATTGCATCGTCTGTGGACCTATTTGGGCGGTAAGCAAATTGGAGTGGGTCTAGGGTGTCAGGTAGGGTGGAGGTGATATGGTCCTTGACTAGTCTCTCAAAGCACTTCATGATGACGGAAGTGAGTGCTACGGAGCGGTAGACCACTTCTCAGTTCCTATGCTTCCTGGCTGATGTTTTGGTCACTTTTGAATGCTGGCGGTGCTTTCACATTAGTGGTAGCATGAGACAGAGTCTACAACCCACACAAGTGGCTCAGGTAGTGCAGCTCATCCAGGATGGCACATCAATGCGAGCTGTGGCAAGAAGGTTTGCTGTGTCTGTCAGCGTAGTGTCCAGAGCATGGAGGCGCTACCAGGAGACAGGCCAGTACATCAGGAGACGTGGAGGAGGCCGTAGGAGGGCAACAACCCAGCAGCAGGACCGCTACCTCCGCCTTTGTGCAAGGAGGAGCACTGCCAGAGCCCTGCAAAATGACCTCCAGCAGGCCACAAATGTGCATGTGTCTGCTCAAACGGTCAGAAACAGACTCCATGAGGGTGGTATGAGGGCCCGACGTCCACAGGTGGGGGTTGTGCTTACAGCCCAACACCGTGGAGGACGTTTGGCATTTGCCAGAGAACACCAAGATTGGCAAATTCGCCACTGGCGCCCTGTACTCTTCACAGATGAAAGCAGGTTCACACTGAGCACATGTGACAGAGTCTGGAGACGCAGTGGAGAACGTTCTGCTGCCTGCAACATCCTCCAGCATGACCGGTTTGGCGGTGGGTCAGTCATGGTGTGGGGTGGCATTTCTTTGGGGGGCCGCACAGCCCTCCATGTGCTCGCCAGAGGTAGCCTGACTGCCATTAGGTATCGAGATGAGATCCTCAGACCCTTGTGAGACTATATTCTGGCGCGGTTGGCCCTGGGTTCCTCCTAATGCAAGACAATGCTAGACCTCATGTGGCTGGAGTGTCAGCAGTTCCTGCAAGAGGAAGACATTGATGCTATGGACTGGCCCGCCCGCTCCCCAGACCTGAATCCAATTGAGCACATCTGGGACATCATGTCTCGCTCCATCCACTAACGCCACGTTGCACCACAGACTGTCCAGGAGTTGGCAGATGCTTTAGTCCAGGTCTGGGAGGAGATCCCTCAGGAGACCATACGCCACCTCATCAGGAGCATGCCCAGACGTTGTAGGGAGGTCATACAGGCACGTGATGGCCACACACACTACTGAGCCTCATTTTGACTTGTTTTAAGGACATTACATCAAAGTTGGATCAGCCTGTAGTGTGGTTTTCCACTTTAATTTTGAGTGTGACTCCAAATCCAGACCTCCATGGGTTGATAAATTTGATTTCCATTGATCATTTTTGTGTGATTTTGTTGTCAGCACATTCAACTATGTAAAGAAAAAAGTATTTAATAACAATATTTCATTCATTCAGATCTAGGATGTGTTACTTTAGTGTTCCCTTTATTTTTTTTAGCAGTGTATATTATTTATATGTGTGTGTATGGGGCGGCAGGTAGCCTAGTGGTTAGAGCATTGGACTTGTAACCGAAAGGTTGACGTTAAAAATATGTCGTTCTGCCCCTGAAACAAGGCAGTTAACCCAGTGTTCCTAGGCTGTCATTGAAAATAGGAATTTGTTCTTAACTGACTTACCTAGTTAAATAAAAATAAATATGTATGGTTTAAAAAAAATACAATGTTGACACTGGTATGTTGAGAATATTGGACTGTAAATAGAAACTTTTCTACCTGTCTCAGCTAAAGTGATGCCCTCCATAGCCTCCAATGTAATAGACTGTACATGGGATACATATAAAGAGAAAACGTTTCTATCTGTCTTAGCTAAAGTGGGGTGGAACATAGTCCGTATGTGGTTAGTTTTGAAGGGGGACTTTGTCATACATATCCAGCAACACTTAGTTCTCCATGCCTTTGATATGATACATATTGGCTTGTAGAGAAAAAACATTTCTACCTGTCTCACCTAAAGTGGGGTGGAAAATACTCAGGAGGGTCTCTAATAACCAAATATGTATGTTATAGACATATGCATTAAGTCCTGGATGTTACATTAATTCCAAAACAATAAATTAATATACTATTGTGTTGAATATCAGTTGGAAAGACAAAACACCTTAACACTTTTTTTTATTACCCCATTTGCTTCCAGTGTGAAATAAGATGTTGTGTAATGCTATCGTCTAGCAACTCAAAGGTTGCGAGTTTGAATCTCATCACGCACAACTTTAGCAACTTTTCAACTACTTACTACTTTTGAGCTACTTTGCAACTTCTTAGCATGTTAGCTAACACTTCCCATAACCATAAACCTTTAACCTAGCTCCTAAACTTATCCCTCACCCCTAGCCTAGCTAACATTAGATACCTAGCCACCTAGCTAGAATTCTTAACATATCATACGTTTGGCAAATTCTTAACATGTTGTACGTTTTGACAATTTGTAACATATCATTCGAAATGGGTGATGGACATCCACAAATGAATACATACCATATGAAAGGTAACATATCATACTAAATGGAGTCCCTTGGATTTACAGACGGAATAATACGAAGTGCACTGAGACCAGGTTGAATGTTCTCCATTGTTACTCTGAAAGCTTGTTTATACTGTGTACTGATAGCCTTGTCTCTTGTAATACATTTTGCACTCTACAAAAAGTGCCTTTGCTGGCCTTTATAATCATGACAATATAGCTTGTAAATAATCTTGTCTGTTATTATTTTTGACAACTAGGTAATAGGCCATCACTGTATACAGCACACCTTGATAGATAAGCAGTATATAGTCATATCGTCCTAAAACTTGTAAATAATTGTATCCATTGCTGTTCAGAAAGATTTATTATACTGTGTCCTTAATAGCCTGGTTAATATTCATTACATTGAACTTGTAAATAAATTCTATTTTCGTTTTGATAATAAAGTTTAGCTTTTGTGTTTTTGTTGTTGAGTGTGTATTAATTTCCAGACCATGAATAGGGGAAAGAATTGGAGGGCGCTCCACCAATGTAAGTCGAAGTGCAAACAAAAAAATTGAATCATCATTGAAAAGAAAAAGGAGCAACGCATTCTCACCATAAAGTAAGTTTTATTTAAGGTAAAAAGATTGATGTTTTGGCCTTCAATGGACCATGGATAGTACCAGGTTATTTAAAGCTTTGTTTCTGGATATTTACGACACAGTCCCACTCCAAAACTTCACATATTTGTTTAGTAGAGACCCTTGTGAGTATTTCCCACCCCACTTTAGCTGAGAGTATAAACGTATCTTTACAAGCCAATATGTATCCCATTTACAGTGTATTGCATTGGGGGTTATGGAGGGGTGGAGTGAAAATCCAGCCACAGGCCATACGACCAGTGGTTGAAAAAGTACCCAATTGTCCTACTTGAGTAAAAGAATAGAAAATTACAAGTAAAAGTGAAAGTCACCAAGTAAAATACTACTTGAGTAAAAGTCTAAAAGTATTTGGTTTTAAATATTCTTAAGTATATTTTAGCTATTACATTTACTTTTGACACTTAAGTATTGAAAGTAAAAGTATAAATAATTTAAAATTCCCTATATTAAGCAAACCAGACGGCACCATTTTCTAGTTTTTATTTATGGTTAGCCAAGGGCACACTCCAACATAATTTACAAACGAAGCATTT
This sequence comes from Oncorhynchus tshawytscha, assembly GCF_018296145.1. NCBI lineage: Eukaryota > Metazoa > Chordata > Actinopteri > Salmoniformes > Salmonidae > Oncorhynchus > Oncorhynchus tshawytscha. The sequence continues at coordinate 34,936,797 of NC_056440.1, read as the reverse complement.
GTGTTTAGTGAGAGGCAATACGGATGACCAGGGATGTTCTCTTGATAAGTGTATGAATTTGACCATTTTCCTGTCCTGCTAGCCATTCAAAATGTAACAAGTAGTTTTGGGTGTCAGGGAAAATGTATGGAGTAAAAAGTACATTCTCTTCTTTAGGGATGTAGGGAAGTATTATTATATATATAATATATTATATGTATTATTATTTGACCATGCTGGTCATTTATGAACATTTGAACATCTTGGCCATGTTCTTTTTTAATCTCCACCCGGCACAGCCAGAAGAGGACTGGCCACCCCACATAGCCTGGTTCCTCTCTAGGTTTCTTCCTAGGTTTTGGCCTTTCTAGGGAGTTTTTCCTAGCCACTGTGCTTCTACATCTGCATTGCTTGCTGTTTGGGGTTTTAGGCTGGGTTTCTGTACAGCACTTTGAGATATCAGCTGATGTACGAAGGGCTATATAAATAAATTTGATTTTGAGTTTTGATTTGAAGTAAAAGTAGTCAAAATAATAAATAGTAAAGTACAGATACCACAAAAAACACCTTAAGTAGTACTTTACAGTCCCCCTCCAAGACTAACCTTAGGATAGTAGAGACCCTACTGAGTATTTCCCATTCCACTTTAGCTGAGACAGAAAATGATTTCCAATCCTCTCTACAAGCCAATATGTATCCCATGTACAGTCTATTAGTGTTTTGCATTGGGGGCTATGGATGGGGCAGCGCGAACAGCCAGCAGCAGGCAGTGCGACACAGTCCCCTTATAAAAACGGACCATATTTGGTTAACAGAGACACGACTGAGTATTTCCCTACCCAAGTTTATATGATACAGGTAGTAAATTTCTCTTTACAACGCAATAAGTATCCCATATACAATGTAGTGTATTACATTGCAGTGAATGGAGTGGGTGGAGTAAGGAGTCGCCAGCACTCTGTATTTGTATAAACCCGTTGCCCAGCACAAGAGACCAATTTAAGTTTTGCAGTCTGAGTAATTCCAATAATATATATTTAAATTGGATAAAAATTGTATTTCTTTAAATGTAGCATACACAATAGCTTTTAACATACCAATGTGTAAACTTTTTTTAAAAAATGCTGGTATAAAAAATAAAATTATCCATGTATTTTTTCAAAGGTTGCAATGCTGTGAAAATCAGTTGTACCGCACAAGTGCAAAAAATAATCGATATTCGAGTATAGCGTGTCTTTTTAGGGGGCTATTTAAAAAAAAAATCCGCGATCATAATGCCAGCATAACAGCCTAATGCTAGGATTATGTTAATGTAGATGGTTGCACTTGGCTGGCTGTTAGCTACAAATGGGTAGGTATGGTGTGCCACCCTTTGAACCGTTTTCATGACTACACTGACACGGTCGGTGACAGGTTAGAATCGGCTGCTGCTTGTGTCCTCCTGGGCTGCGTTCAATACGAAAAAAAAAACAGTCTGCTTCGTTCAATTAAACGGAAACGGTGCTGTTCTGAACGACCAGTTGAAAAACGGGGAGGGATTAGGTTATGGGTTCAAAATGCAACGCTGCCAACCACTGCCATTTAAATACGCCACTCATTGCATTAAGCCATACCCACCAAACGGAGGAAACGTACCTCAGTATCATCAAGAACGTTTTGGGAAAACATGACGTTAATACAAACCTTTGCTACGTTGCAGAAAGAACCCCTGGGATAAATTACAATATCCTTTGCGTGTACGGGCCATCTAGCGGTCGGATTCCCACCCCCAATTGTTAAAAAAAAACATTTATTTCGAAATGGTTCTTGATAGGTAGGTTCTAATTTATTAAAACATTTTCAGATACAGTTTTCATAAATCAAACCATTCACTAGGCAGATCGCCTAGTGGTTAGAGCGTTGGACTAGTAACTGGAAGGTTGCAAAACCGAAACCTGAGCTGACAAGGTAAAAATCTGTCATTCTGCCCCTGAACAAGGCAGTTAACCCACTGTTTCTAGGCCGCCATTAAAAATAAGAATTTGTATTTAACTAGGCAAGTCAGTTAAGAAAATGTTTTTAAAAAATGTAAAAAAAGATTTCCAGTACACTCAACTAGCTTTCTCCTTCTGACAGCCAAGTGTCAACTAAAGTAAAAAATAATAGTAACAAAATAACAATTGTGCATCAATACCCTCTCATTTTGCTGCAATAGAAAAAATAACCAGACAATTAGTTTGATTGTGCATAATCCTTTATTCCAATGTCAGGCCAGTTGACATTTAATGTTCATGTTCACTACAAACTTAAAAAAAGAACAAAAGGAACCCTCAAAACTTCTATATAGTATCTTTACATCCCACCTTTTCACTCCTTATATAGCAAGTAATCAAAAGTCAGCAGATCTCTAGCTTCACACATAAAACATATTTGCAACACTGAATTGAAACCAGGGGGGTAGAGTGCCAATGTTACAAATTAGACTAGGAAGGACAAACAAATGACTATGGTAGAAGGGGGAAAATGAATAGATCAAAGAGAAGAAACTGCATATCCATGGTCTAATAATTCTAACACAAGGTCCACAGTGCATTTGAGTTGTCTGCCATCAACACACAAAAGATTTCCAATCCTTTCTTTAATACTAGCTACACTGTATTCCTTGCATTTCCTCCAGACCGGTATGAGAATCAGACTCATGCATAGAGGTTGTGCTATGTTCAGGCCAAATCAGAGTAAAAACGCAAGCAGAACATACAACTTGCAGTGGATGAGTTTTTTGTTAAGAAGACATTTTTTTTAAAGACCAAATTCAGGGCTGACAGTGTTTGCGACTTGGGATTGGAAATCTGGGATGGTTCAGAGGGTGTGACGTACCTGCAGCTGGCTGACTGCTACCCCAAATAAAATGCACCCCTCAAAACAATTCCATTCAACCCAATGTAGATCCTAATATGGTCTCTATAACAATTGTAACTTATTCTACCCTCCATCCTTACAGCAGATTTTTATGTTGCAGGAAGTTGGAACAAATCTTTGTAGAACACATAATAAACCAATTGCACAATGTAAGAAATTGTGAGTGGGACTGTGGTGGAGGCATTACTTACCTGGGCTACATACAACAACAAAAATTCTCCATTGTCTGTCATTCTAAAATAGAGCTGCATGGAAAAATGACAGTGATGGGAGACGGATCAAACTCAAATCTGAGCAGGTGAAGGGATACATTTCAACTTCAGTGTCATCTACTTTGTGTGAATCATAGAGGTGCTGAACAGAAGCTTCTGTTTCTGCTTCTTCTTCTTCTTTCCCCCCTTTTCATCTGAGAGAGAAGGAATAGGATAAGTATGCAGTATTCTAACTCTACAAATAAGGCATCACTTACACAAGCTAAGACACAGACAAACACAGTGAAAGACTGACCAGGGATGACCACTGGCTGTGGTGGAGCAGTTGGACCATGGTCCAGCTGCAGGAGTGCCTCCTCAAAGGCCTGGCTGAAAGAGTTCTGGAAACTGGGCACTGGGACCCGGTCCGACACATCACTCTCTCCATCACTGTCTGCCGCTGGAGGAGCCAGAAGCATTTCTGAGGCAGCAGCACAAGAAAAACAGGAGTCAAACATGGACCAACACTGTTGAATACTGACACTCTATGGTCCAAACAAACATAGGGTTCAGCTGACAATGCTCGCCTTGCCAACTGATTTGAGCAAACAGAAACTGAGGAGAAGTGGAGTTGTCACCTTTCTTTGGAGTGGTCCATGGCCCAGCATCAGCCCTGGCTTTCCCATCCCTCAGCATCTTATCAGGGAGAATAAGGGGTGATGAGAGATAAGTCATCTAAATTGTCTATATCCAAAAGTTGTGACATCCTGACATCCAAGGTAATCAGTCTGTAATAAAAAAATTGTAGGTACAGACATGTAGGAGTGACTAAATGAATGAGTTAGGCCTACAGACCTGAGCGAAGGACATGCAGTGAGAGTCATCCTCCACACAGCCCACGCTGGGCGCAGGGCTGTCTCCAGTCAGACTAGGGAACATCATCCCATCTACAACAAGATGGAAATGGCGTTTCAGTTTACAAGACACCGTTTGTAATGTGCTATATTTGGGGCGGCAGGTAGCCAAGTGGTTAGAGTGTTGGGCCAGTAACAGAAAGGTTGCTAGATCGAATCAAGGCAGTTATCCCACTGTTCCTAGGCTGTGCTTGTAAATAAGAAATTGTTCTTAACTGACTTGCTTAATTGAATAAAAAACAAATTCCATGGCACAAAATACAAACATTACTATCAGGAGTCCATAAAACAGTGACACTTTAAAGTTCCAAGCCTATCAAAATAAAGGACAGTTGAAAGAGCTGGTCTCACCAGAGCCAGCGCTGCTGGTGAGGGCTGAGGGAGGGGCCAACAGAAATTCAGGATACACTTGTGGACTGCCGTTGTGAGGTGGTGACCCAAATGCAGGGAACTGCTGAAGATTCTCCAGCCCAATATGCACCTCTGGATCTGAGAAAAAAACATTCATATGAAGATACTTTATCTGATGACAATTTTTCAGTTACACATTCTACATTGAGAAACAACCAACAGTGATATGGACTCACATTTCCCCTGCTTCTTGTTCTCCTCCATCTCAATACGCCTCTCCCTGCGCTTCTCATCCCTTGCTTTCTTTTGTCTGAGACGCTTTCTTTTCTCCAAATCATCTGAGAGTCAGAATTGAAAAAAGTGATGGAGAAAGAAGATCATTATTGGATTAGTATTTACTCTAAAAAGCAATGTACATGACTAGAATAGAGAGTATGTTAGGTTCTGACCTGCAAAGCTGTCCAGGGTCTCTTTGGACAGGGTGGGGGGCTGCAGGGCCAGCTCACAGATACTGAACTCACAGGTGAGCGGCAGGTGAGCCAGGTAGCGGTGTCGACGGCGAATCTCCTGTAGCCAAGAGAATCAAAACCTGAGATATTGCACATGTTCCTGGGATGAAGCAGAAGAAATAAAGTCTTGGTACATTTTTCAAGAACAAACATGGTTTAGATCTAATGACTTACCTCAGTGATAGTTTGCCCCTCAATCTCCACCACAGTGGCCGTGATGGTGTGGGGGCTGGCCTCTAGGCTGCCGTACTCACGTTGCAGACAGCGCACGTTCACTGGGTGCAGGAACATCTGCTGGCAGTCCTCCGCTGGAAGAACAAAGGAGTAAGTGCAGAGACTGGACTTTTGAATGTAATAAAGAGGACAAGGTAGATGTTAAGTGGAGAGACACGGATAAACCGTAGTTCTGCTAAAGGGTATCCTACCTTGGTAGAAGTAGTAGGAGGGGCCATGCTCTGAGGTTTGGGGGCGCGCCGTTTCCTCAGCAGGCTGGGGCGCTGCATCCTCAGGGGACTCCTCCAGCACTCTCTCCAGGAGCCCTTCAGGGAGCTGTGGTTCCTCACCGGTGGCCTCCTCAGGGTCCTCCTCTGGAACCTCTGCCACCTCATCATCAAATGCAGAGGAATACTGCAGAACTGGCTGGAAAGAGTAAAACATGGAGAATCTCTCAGAGCCAATAACACGGGCAAGTTTGGAGAGTATATTAATAGGTTATAAATGAAAACACTTACCTTGGTACTGCTAAAGGTGGTCACCACTTCCTCCTCAGGGGAGGTGGGATCTGCCAGGGTGAGATTTGACAGTTCCAGGTTGTCCTCAGCACATGCCTTCTGGTGCTTCAGCAGAGCTTCCACTCGCTCCTGGACCACAGCAGAGGAAAGAGAGGGGGTCAGTTCATGCTATATAGGCATATTATATGACTTGACCTAAGTTTGTGTAACAAGTCAAACTTCACACACACACACACACACACACACACACACACACACACACACACACACACACACACACACACACACCCCTTCTTGCAGTCGAAGCTGCCTGTATTTTAAATGACAAGCTGCTAGTTTGTCAGTATTACCTGCAGATTGCACAGGGCACTCTGGATGAAACAGGCTGTGGCATCCTCTCCCTGGGTGAGCTGACCCTGCAGAGCGGCCTTCTCCTCGGCCACTAGGCCCAGCACCTGCTCCCGAGAGGCCAGCAGCAGTTTGGAGTACGGGCTCAGATGCACATCTACAGCACAGGGGTACAGCAATGTCACAACGACGCACATATACCATACCACAGAAACAGGTATATGGTAAACAGTGTCGCACGGTACACTAAAACGTTGGTACTTTTTCAATACTACAAACTAGGACTGTGTCAGTCATGACATTTTGTTAGCCGGTTATTGCCATGCAAATGTCTGCTGATCCCACGGTAATTGACTGTTAATGAAAAAATACGTTTAGCATCTCCAGGCATACAAGTCACTGATGCAGACCTTTGGAACATTTTTAAAAGGTCTAATAAATCCATTTAATATACACCATCACAATAAATTCATCATCTATTTTAGGCAGATCTACAGAAACATTCAACTGAAAAAAGTATATTTCAAAAGGAACCGAATATGAGTTGGCCTACTACCGACTACGCGCCATGTCAAAGGCTGTAGGCTAGTTTATTTAGCAGACACGATATGCTTATGAGTGCCATTATTTTGTATGATTTTATTGTATTAATAACATAATTGAACTTGGCGAAATAAAATAGAACATATATTTATCAATTTCGGAGTGGGTGAGCATATGAAGCGGCTATGTTGAGCATAAAAACGGCTCCTATTACGCAGGATTTAGAGTTATTTGGCAACTTTAGTTGTGAATGACACAAACCTTAGAATGTCTTACAAATCCAAACATATATGGGCTCCATGACACGACTACAGGCTATTAACTATTTGAAAAAGTCGCAAAAAAGGGCAGGACCAGGGACAGAGGAAACTGTAATCCGTATGCACTCGAATAACGACTGGCAGCCACTTTCCCGCAGTGTAAATCATGCTGGGTAGGCTACTATAGTAGCAGCTGGGATCCTCTTTTTAGTGGCAACCATCAAAACTCTGCTTTCACATGGTATTGCATATAGAAATGTCTGTTTATAAAAACACTAATTTCAATTCACACATGTTTGTCATGGGCTCTCCAACCATGTTCCTGCAGCTACCCAATGCTTAATTTTGGAAACGTCGATAGTAACAAGTTTTCACAACAAAACATTTCAATAAACTGTTGACAGCCCCCATCTCTGCGCGATCGAGAAAGCAATGGAGAGGAGATGGAGAAACGCAGTGGTGAGATATTCTATAGCTAAAAAAGGTAGTGTCAACCTATTAATTATGAAAATATTAAAACGTGCCCCATTACTAGGTTATTCAAAATCAAATTCACTATATAATGTAGGCTAACTAAGCCACCCTGCACAATCAGTGAACCAACAGCATTGCCTAGGCCTATATGTTCTCTCCCAGACTCATGGATAGAAAGACTGGAGCGTAGCATGAGGTACTCAATCCATCCAGAATGCATAATACAGTCCACACTCAAAGGAAATTACTAGATTGTTTAGTTTTGGGTTATAGGCTAGACCAATTAAGTACCAAAGACATCTTAAATGTTATTTTTTTATATGCGGTAGGTAATTTATCATTATTTTGATTCAGTTTTTTGGGGGTGTGGCTTGGGCTCATATACAGGCGAATGCATAAGCTGTAATATGCGTATGGATGTTCTACATGCAATGTCTTAAATGCTTTGAATGAAATCCCCTTAAAGCGCTGTCCATTTTGTTGTTTGGCTTTGAAACAACATCCACTACAACCATGTTTCCCACTCAGTTTCAACCTGCTGTCGTCACAGTGAGGTGAGTTTTAAAATCATGATATTATTTTGATAAGTGGTTGATGTGATTTCGATAACATTTGCATTGATGTCAGAGTGGTTAGAGGGACAATCGAGCACTGAATATCAGGCCATTAGGACCTGATGGTAGTTAGCAAGTTGGTTACTACAAACACATGTCAAGAGATTACTTTGACTGTGGTCATGACTGCCGGTATGGCGGTGTCACGAGAATATTGTCCCCGCAACAGCCCCAACTACAACATGAAAAACTATTAGATATAATTGTGTTACTTCCGGTTTGTCTATCAAATGTCTCACGTTTGGAAACCAACTAAATGTATTTTACTTATTCTAAAATGTATTAATTAGCCTAAGTCTAAGACAAACAGAATCCATCACCGATTCATATTCCCTGCAACTTTCTGAAGACAATACGACACAGGAATGCGTTCTGTGCGTGCATGTCAACCACTTTGTGTAGCCTTTAGCATGCTAATGCTAACCGTCTTCAGGTAGATGGAAAGGCTTCCCCCAAACTGAAAAAAGGCTTCCCCGAAACTGAATAAAAAAATGTACTGCAGAGTAATATAGTTCGACTGTCTAAATACCCTTGGAAGGGGATAGTCAGATCTTTAGGGGGCGCACATCTAGGTCTGATTATCCATTGAAGGAGGGAAGCCTAATATAGCGGGGTGAGATACGAGATATTAACGAGTCATAACTCACAAGGAACAACAGAAAAATAGGCTGTTAACTAGGACCTTACAAACCCTGGGATATACCTTATAGTTGTATACGTGTGAGACCTAATGTCCGATCGAAAGACACCTCTATAGATACAGTTTCAGGAAAGGAATAAGCACACACGTCGACTGTGAGAAGAGATACACAGAAGCAATTGGATCAGAGTTTTAAAAACACACACAAAGTTTTGAACGAGGATAAGGTAATTATTTGAGCGCGAGATTGATATATTGATACAGTCAAAAGTCATAAGGAACAAATGAAAGTATGAACTTATTTTTGTATACGTGTGAGACATAAACCATATATCAAAAGTCTTCCCAATAATTATTCCGGAATTCTAGGAGAGATTAACGGGAGGTATTTATCAACATAGGTTAAGGGTAATAGAAAGCACACAGAGATTAATAGTACATGCACATAGATTGCGAGAAGAAGCATAATAACAACAATAATAGTAATTGAATAAACATGGGTAGTAAATCCTCTAAGGGGATTCCGGAATTAACCAGAGATGAGAGATATATATGCAGGGAAAAGATAAAAGAAACATCTATTTTGGCCCGAAATGGAGAAAAAAAAAGTATGAATTTGATGGATATTTAAATATAGAAAAACTGGAATCAATGATTAAACAGATACATAGGGTATGTGGGGACAAGGCACAGAAGCAACAGGCAGAAGGGCTCGACACCGCTCGCGTTTGGCTGGCTGAAGCTAGAAAAAGAGCGGAGGGGGCCAAGAAAAAGGGAGCTACTAAGGAGGAAGGATTAGGTAGCCAGGAGCAGACAGGGAGGACTCCCACAGCTCCCACAGAGACACCACCCAAACCCAAATTATACACCTCTCTGGTAGATCAAGCGTGAAGGGAAAATCCAGACGACGAGGTGGTGATGAAACAGGGGCAGAAAAACCCGGTGCCGCCTGTCCCGTCACCACCTCCCCCATATGCTGGTCCTCGGGGAGCTGCGGGAGGGAGGGACACAGAAAGGAGGACAGGATTTAGCAACCTTATTGAGAAAGTGGATAGAGGTAGAGAAAGGGAGAAAGTCGAGGAAAGTGGATAGAGACCGTCAAGAGAAAGGGGGAGATAGATACTTTAACTGTCACAAACTGGGTCATGTTGCTAGAGATTGTGAGGCGGCGTGTAAACACTGCAATAAAGTAGGCCATAATCACAGAGACAGTAAAAAGAGAGAACAGAAAGGAGCAGAGCATCGAACAGTAACTATCGGGGTAATTGTAGATAAGCACAAAGGAGGCTTTAAGGGAAATGGAGAGACCTGTAAACATTGTGACCGAGTAGGACACAACCACCGCAACTGCAAACAAAGGGAAAGGCAGGAGAGAAGATAAGGAGATGATTGTGGACTTCAGGAAACAGCAGAGGGAACACCCCCCTATCCACATCGATGGAACAGTAGTGGAGAGGGTAGCAAGTTTTAAGTTCCTCGGCATACACATCACAGACAAACTGAATTGGTCCACTCACACAGACAGCATTGTGAAGAAGGTGCAGCAGCGCCTCTTCAACCTCAGGAGGCTGAAGAAATTCAGCTTGTCACCAAAAGCACTCACAAACTTCTACAGATGCACAATCGAGAGCATCCTGGCGGGCTGTATCACCGCCTGGTACGGCAACTGCTCCGCCCTCAACCGTAAGGCTCTCCAGAGGGTAGTGAGGTCTGCACAACGCATCACCGGGGGCAAACTACCTGCCCTCCAGGACACCTACATCACCCGATGTTACAGGAAGGCCATAAAGATCATCAAGGACATCAACCACCCGAGCCACTGCCTGTTCACCCCGCTATCATCCAGAAGGCGAGGTCAGTACAGGTGCATCAAAGCTGGGACCGAGAGACTGAAAAACAGCTTCTATCTCAAGGCCATCAGACTGTTAAACAGCCACCACTAACATTGAGTGGCTGCTGCCAACACACTGACACTGACTCAACTCCAGCCACTTTAATAATGGGAATTGATGGGAAATGATGCAAATATATCACTAGCCACTTTAAACAATGCTACCTTATATAATGTTACTTACCCTACATTATTCATCTCATATGCATACGTATATACTGTACTCTATATCATTGACTGTATCCTTATGTAATACATGTATCACTAGCCACTTTAACTATGCCACTTTGTTTACGTACTCATCTCATATGTATATACTGTACTCGATACCATCTACTGTATCTTGCCTATGCTGCTCTGTACCATCACTCATTCATATATCCTTATGTACATATTCTTTATCCCCTTACACTGTGTATAAGACAGTAGTTTTGGAATTGTTAGTTAGATTACTTGTTGGTTATTACTGCATTGTCGGAACTAGAAGCACAAGCATTTCGCTACACTCGCATTAACATCTGCTAACCATGTGTATGTGACAAATACAATTTGATTTGATAAGGAGACAAGCGGGAGAGAGAGACAACGAGAGTGAGAGTAATGAAAATCATCGCCGGAGAAATGCTTGGACATTTTAAATTAGGGCTGTTTTCTGCGAATTGTCTCAGTAGTACGTGCCTGATTTTACGACTACAGACAATTATAAATAGGGTTCTTTGCGAGGAGTCTTCGTCATTTCACTAGCTTTGGTGGTCCAGTCGTATAATTTTCGCCTGGCACACGGGAGGCTCGGGTTTGTTTCACAGCCTATGCATCAATTGACTAAAATCTGGGTTTCTGATTGTAATTCAACTATTGATATGTTTTTCCTGGAAAGATACGGTCGTTAGTATTTGTTTAAGATATAAACTGAACGATAATAGCTTGTTTAAGTTAAATTGAAAGACTAATTCATCCAAAAGAATAGCGAGGCGATTTCGATGTAATACGTTGTCTGTTGCCTAAATGGTCTGCTGGAATAACGTATTGAGAATAGGAGAATAACAGAAGAGACAGTTGCCTAAAATCTATGAATCCTAATAATAAGCAGATAGGTAATGGCGATAGAGTTGTGCCCACCGAAATGTTTTTTATTCTAAAGGGTTGAATGATGTGTGTTATAAATTTGGTGATTTACATGTTACTTTTAAGTCTTGGACATTTCATAAGTGTGAAGCCAAAAGAGAAGGGAAAGTTTGGTTTTAATCTTACGATAGAGGTTCGGCAGAACGTTATATTTTTGCCTACTGGTAAGAATAGGTCAGTTGTGCTCGCAGGCTATATTTTGCTGTAAGGGATTCAGGTCTGAATAGTTTAATTGTAAAAGTTGTGTGATAGTTTCTGATTATTGTTTATTGAAATTTTGTTTTATCTTTTGACCAGTAGTAAGTAGTAATATTTTTTTTATACATTACTCTCATGGAAAGATGTGTTTTAAAAAAATGGGGCGAGGTGGGTTTATAAAAAAATTGTCATAAGGTTATTTTGAAAAATCCCACTATTTTGGCTTAACATTTAGTAACCTAAGTTTATTTTCCCTTAGCTGTTGTTGTATGTAATGTAAGAAATTTAACACAAGGCTGTAAAATTGATATTATAGTATTATCTGATTTTTTTTATTGAATAAGGTTATAAAGCCAGTAAGAATAGGTTTTAATTATGGTAGACTTATGTTAAGTATTTAGGACATATTTTAAGCCTGAAGGAGTAAGGGACAGGGCAGGGTAGCCTAGTGGTTAGAGTGTTGGACTAGTAACCGAAAGGTTGCAAGTTCAATCCCCCGAGCTGACAAGGTACAAATCTGTCGTTCTGCCCCTGAACAGGCAGTTAACCCACTGTTCCTAGGCCGTCATTGAAAATAAGAATTTGTTCTTAACTGACTTGCCTAGTTAAATAAGAATGTTCTTAATTAACTGACTTGCCTAGTTAAATAAAGGTAAAATAAAATAATAAAATGGGGAAAAGATTGTCAGTTCAGCTTCGGGACATCAGACAGTGGAAAGACTGTCTGCTCCATTGGTGATTAAACATGAGATGTCAGGAGGGCAGGCATGCATTCCAGTCCTCAACTCCAGGTTATGTCTAGTTAATCTGTTGGGAAGAGATAAGTTGGGATGACTACTGATGACTACTGATGACTATTGATGACTATTGAATGTGGCGGTCACCCCCACAGAGAGGGGGGTGTAATTAGAGGAAGAGATGCACAGTGCAATTCTCCAAGGTTTTGGCAAAGAAAGCAGCCCTAGTTGTGAATTCTGTCACAGAGGTCTGCCACATACCTCTGGGAAACCTATTGCACATGCTCAGTTGATTTTGAATCTATTAGATGCTGTACTTTTGCCAGAAAAGTTAGCTATTTGTAAATTACACAGATTGAATTTGGCATCATGATAAGTTACCCATACTAAGTCATTGTTTAGATATGCAGCAATATTGACACATGGGCAGAACCATGTGCCAACAGGGAGGAAGGATGGTAGAGCAGGTAGAGCAACACTGCAGGTTAGGAAAGACTTAGTGGCCTAAAGGATAACTACTTAAAAACATTTTTTTGGTAGAATATCCATTCCAACAATTGGAAATGGACTTCATTGAACTATTCCGAAGTGAGGGAAAGAATGGGTGTTTAACAATAATAGATAAGTATATTAAATGGGTAGAAGCGTTCCCAACTTACTTGGTGGACACGATTAGGGTAGCTAAAATATTAGGTCCAGATATTATCCCTAGAGTTGGTTTACTAGGATCTATTTCTTTAAACAATGGATAACACTTCCGCTTATCAGGTAGAACATATAGAATGCCAGAGTTAGGGAGACCAGAACAGGTAGACATAGAAGTTGAAGATATACTAGCAGAACACATAAGACTGTTTGTTAACCAAACCCAAGACTGTGTGTCCAACAGGTGAATTACAGGAGAAGGTGATTCATTCAATCCAACCAGGGGACTGGGTGTGGATCCAGTCCCTGAGGAGAAAAGACTGGAAGCAGCCCTGTTGGGAAGGCCCATACAAGGTTCTGTTAACCACCGCCTTTGCCATTAGCTGAGAGAGTCCCTTGGGTCCACGTTACCCACTGCAAAGAGGTATGTACACACATATAAGCACTGCTGATCACACACACACACAGAGTTAGGAGAAGAACCGAGTACCAACAGGGTCCGGGGGTTACCTCCTTAACGAAGATTCCCTATCCCGACCGTTCCTCACTGTGTGTGCTCCTAGAAGTGTGAGTATGGGGTGGTACCTAGCAGACCGACTAAGGGCAGGAGAGGGTTGGCGGCTTTTGGGAAGATTAGGGACACTGAGCTGCATCATAGTCTTTGTAATCTTTCTGATACATTCAGATCTACCACCTTCCGGAACTAATCATACGATGCCGTTGTCATTGATAAGAAGTAAAAGACAAACAATATAAAATACTGACCATCATGGACTAGTAACTTACAGAATAGGAGTCAAAGAAGGTCAAGATGTAGGATTTAAGGTAAACATTAAACAATTTCCTGGGGAAGCAGACAACTGTACAGGGATTGGGTTGGCCAGATGGAAGTACTCAGCCAACCCACCTCGGCTTCCTTTAACTCCTGATGAGTACCAGTGTTATAGATACAAGAAGGGCCCCGAGAACTTAGGTGATTTTAATGGCTGTAAGGCAATAGTTAATGTGACTGACATAGGTTTGGAAGTACAGGAGAACATTCTTAACCTCACAGCACCTATAACTGATGTAGGGTGGGCTTGTACCAGCAAAGGACGCATACTATAGACACTACCAAAAGGGTGGTTAGGAACTTGCGCCCCGGGGTTATTGGTCCAACCAGTTCGAGTTAGTCATCAGAGGCCAGTTATTGGAGGCTAAAGTAGGCACAGGAGGAGTTTTGACCCAGATGGGAGTAGCTTTGTCTAGATGGATGCTATTGGCATTCCCAGGGAAGTTCCAGAGGAATACAAAGCTATGAATCAAATAGGTGAAGGCTTTACCACTAGACCAAATAGGGTCCTTAACCTCCTGGCAGTCTAGGACTAACTTTTTGGGGAAGATATCTGTGTAGATCCCCATGTAACTCCTGGAATCAGGTTATAGCTCACACAGAGAGAGAAGGCTATGTAAATCCACATTCCCAATATACAAATAGATGGAGTATAGTAAAGGTCAGGGTTTTTGACTGCAATCCGGAGCGAGGGACGTATTGCATAAAGGTAGGAATGACCATTAAAAGCGTGAAGAAAGAGGATCTCAGGTTATGGTATGTGGGCTTCGACCAGACCAGCATCGACACGAAGGTACCATTCCGGGTAGTAGAGGTTAGGGCTCAACAGAGATTCTTGAATGATACCGGGGATGCAGTAAAGGGGTTCTCTGACCAATTATCCACCACCTCCCTCATGACCTGGCAAAATAGGCTGGCTCTCGATAAGTTATTGGCAGAAAAGGGCGGGGTAGGTAGAATGATTGGGTTTCATTATTGCACGTACATTCCTAATAACACAGCTCCAGACGAATCAGTGACCAAGGCCCTGGCTGGTTTAACCACATTAGCTCATGAGTTAGCAGAGAACTCTGGGGTGGATACTTCCCTGACTGGGTGGTTCGATATCATGTTTGGGAAATGGAAGAATGTCCCAAGTACTGTATTGTTGGCTGTTTTCACCTGTATGAGTGTGTTGGTGTTGTGTGGATGCTGTTTGGTCCCATGTGTGAGAGGTTTAATCACCAGAATGCTAGAGAGAGATCGATGACCAACAGATGGTGAGATATGGACCGATTCCGAGCTCCGACCAGTGGGATGACGAATACAGGCCTCCAGGCCTAGGAGATGGCTCCGTTTCTTTCAACCACGAGGAGCCAATGTTGGATGAGACTATCTTCAATGTTTAGACAGACTGTTCCTTTAATGAAGATTATAATGAAAATCCTAAAAATAAGAGTTATAATTGGATATAGGCCTAGAACAGTCATTGATGAGTATCAGATGTAAATACATATATTGGTTTTGTTTACTTTTATAGAACATTTATGATTCCATATGGCGATTGATGTATCAGTGTGTATTATTTAGTCATGGGGTGGATTGATAAGGGAATTTATATGCTTAAAGGTAATGACTAAGCAATTCCACCCTGAAACGTAATTATGACATTATGTAACATATATAATGAATATTTAAATGTAACTATTAGTAATCATTCATTTCTGTAACATGTATAATGAATTAGAATGGTAAACTTCAGTATAATAAGGTTTGGGTCGAGACAAGTAGAAATGTGTGTGTGTGTGACTAAGAAGATACCGAGAACAATTAAACTGTGTATGACCTGACCTGGCTAGAACTCACAGGGAGTCCTGTCAAGGTTCCTCTAATCTCGGGGGAATGGAACTGCCAGTTTGGTAGTGATAAACAATGGTGAAAACCATGGGGAAGGATACATTCCACCTACTGTTCGTGTGTATGTATGTGCGTTGGCTATCTACTGTGTGTGTGGAGGTATGTGCGTAACTAGGGAGTGAGTTCTAAAATGGATGTCTTTGTATTATGGACTTTAGAAAGTACTTGTGAATAAACTGTACGAACCTTTTGCATAAGCTGAGTCTTTACTTAATTATTCTTCAACCCAGTGTCTTACAAACCTCGGGGATTGGTCAAAGCTATTGATTGTTAGTTATTATCATTGGGATTGAAAATTCTCGTGACATGTATGCAAATGTATTAAAAAAAACTGAAATATCACATTCACATAAGTATTCAGACCCTTTACTCGGTAATTTGTTGAAGCACCTTTGGCTTCTTGGGTATGATGCTACAAGCTTGGCACACATGTATTTGGGGAGTTTCTCACATTCTCTGCAGATCCTCTCAAGCTCTGTCATGTTGGATTGGGAGCGTCGCTGCACAGCTATTTTCAGGTCTCTCCAGAGGTGTTCGATCGGGTTCAAGTCCGGGCTCTGGCTGGGCCACTCAAGGACATTCAGAGACTTGTCCCATAGCCACTCCTGCATTTCTTGGCTGTGTGCTTAGGGTCATTGTCCTGTTGGAAGGTGAATCTTTGCACCAATCTGGGGTTCTGAGCGTTCTGTACTTTGCACCATTCATATTTCCCTCGATCCTGACTTGTCTCCCATTCCCTGTCTCCCATATGATGCTGCCCTCACCATAGGGATGGTGCCAGGTTTCCTCCAGATGTGACGCTTGGCATTCAGGCCAAATAGTTCCATCTTGGTTTCATCAGACCAGAGGATATGGTTTCTCATCAAATCTCCTTTAGGTTCCTTTTGTCAAACTCGACGCAAGTAGTCATGTGCATTTTAACAATGTCTGGCCACTACCACAAAGGCCCGATTGGTGGAGTGCTGCAGAGATGGTTGTCCTTCTGAAAGTTTCTCCCATCTCCATAGAGGAACTCTTGAGCTCTGACAGAGTGACCATCAGGTTCTTGTTCACCTCCCTGACCAAGGCCCTTCTCCCCAGATTGCTCAGTTTGGTCGAGCGGCCAGCTCTAGGTAGAGTCTTACTTGTTTTTTTCTTTGTCATTATGGGGTATTGTGTGTAAATTGATGAGGATTTATTTTTTTAAGTCTGTTTTTGAATAAGGCTGTAATGTAACAAAATGTGGAGAAAGTCAAGGGGTCTGAATACTTTCTGAATGCACTGTGTGTGTATGTTATGTTGGCTGTGGTTTGAGTGGTCTACATATTGGTCTACATATTTAATTATCGTGATTGTGTTCCCCATACTCTATAAATGTTTATAGATATGTCTTGTGTATTTGATGTATTGATGCAGGGCTCACCCCTGATAAAATAAAGGTTAACTAAAATAAGTAACAGTAAACTTTACTTCACTGAAAAAAGAAAAAATGATCAGCAATAGTGGTAGAGATGACCTCTGGGAGCCAACTCTAAATAGACCACATTCAAGCCCTCCATCCCCCACTCATTCAAAAGTAGGAACTGGTTCCTCCAGTCTAACCCCTGCTGCTTTCTCTGGCTCCACACCCACCCAGCCATCTAGGTGTGAAGAGGCCAGCCCATAAGCGGAGGAGGGCCAGTGCACCAGCGACAACTACCACCGAGGGAGAGGACCGTTGGCACACTGTGCTAGAGGATTATTTGGAGCCACTTCCACCAACACTTTGACCTAAAAAGCAGCCAGGACCTCAGCTGGACATTACTGGAAAGTACAGCCCCCTTCATCTTTGTGTTAATTAAAAAATAAGTTCACATTTTTGTATGTTCTCTATAGTTATGTACTTACATTAATCAATTGACCAATTCGGCCACTTGGCTACATTTGGGCAAACTCATGAGGGACACCTGGGAAACTTCATACTAAATATTATGTAGCTCTCACTAGGGATGGGCGATATATATCGTGTGACGATAGAAAAACATCTATGGTTTCATATTATGCTCTATCGTTTATTTCGTTGTGTCGCAAATCACACTCTTCATGGCATGACTTTCCATCCATTGAAAGTCGCTTTGCATTCTGAAATTTGCAACACAAACAAACATGGAGGAGAGTGAACATGACACAGAGCTCGTACCTAAAAGAGGGACAACTTCGGTTGCATGGACGTGGTTTGGGTATGAAAAGTCTGACACGGACCAGAAAACCGTTCACTGCAAAATATGCCGCAGGCTGGTCCCGACAACAGGCTCAAACACCACTAACCTCTTTTACCACCTACGCAAGAATCATGTAAACATTACAGAGAGAGTCTACAGATGAGACCCCAAAAAGTACAGTCGAGTGCTCAAAACAAACCCGACTCAGACGTTGCAAGAGGCTTTTGCCCCCGACACAGCATATGGCAAAGAATCACAAAGATGGAAGGAGATAACAGCTGCAGTTACAACTTACATCTGCAAAGACCCCAAATGGCCTCAATTTACACGGTCGAGAAACAGGGGTTTCGTGAGTTGGTGCCAACACTCGAACCAAGGTACCAAATGCCAATTTGTTGAGTATAATTCAAAATTTAATAAGAAATAGGGCTTTACATGTGGTCATTTTAAATAAACTATTTATTCATTGAATTTACAGAAAATGTGTATATCGTGATATGTATCGTTATAGGAAATGACCTGTATCGGGATGTGAGATTTTGGCCATATCGCCCAGCCCTAGGGCGCACATTCCTGAATATACCAGTCTGAAACTTTGCACACAAACCGTTGCCCTGTTGTGGACAACATCCCAGCTTCCTATCTCAATGTATGGCCTTTCTTTTTCATTTCAAAGATGATGCAATAAAATGCCCAAGTTTGTTTTATTTGATGTTTTACCAGATCTATTGTGTTATATTCTCCTACATTAATTTCACATCTCCATAAACTTCAAAGTGTTTCCTTTCAAATAGTATCACGAATATGCAACAGTGTGCGTGCAAAGTCATTGACTATAGCTCAGTATTCAACACCATATTACCCTCCAAGCTCATCACTAAGCTGGGCCCTGGGTCTAAAACCCGCCCTGTGCAACTGGGTCCTGGACTTCCTGACGGGCCGCCCCTCAGGTGGTGAAGGTAGGAAACAACGCCTTCACTTCGCTGATCCTCAACACAGGGGCCCCACAAGGGGGCTTGATCAGTCCCCTCCTGCACTCCCTGTTCACCCATGATTGCATGGCCACACACGCCTTCAACTTAATCATCAAGTTTGCAGACAACACAACAGTAGTAGCACCACCCGCAACCGCAGGGCTCTCCAGAGGGTGGTGTGGTCTGCCCAACGCATCACCGGGGGCAAACCATCTGCCCTCCAGGACACCTACAGCACCCAATGTCACTGGAATGCCAAAAAGATCATCAAGGACAACAACCACCCTAGCCACTGCCTGTTCACCCCGCTATCATCCAGAAGGCGAGGTCAGTACAGGTGCATCAAAGCTGGGACTGAGAGACTGAAAAACAGCTTCTATCTTAAGGCCATCAGACTGTTAAATAGCCATCACTAGTACCTTAGAGGCTGCTGCCCTATATACATAGACTCGAAATCAATGGCCACCTGAATAATGGAACACTAGGTCCCTAATAAATGTACATATTTTGCATTACTCATCTCATATGTATATACTATTCTACTCCACTGTATTTTAGTCTATGCCGCGCCAACATTGCTCGTCCAAATATTTATATATTCTTAATTCCATTCCTTTAGATGTGTGTATTGTTGTGAAATTGTTAGATATTACTGCAATGTTGGAGCTAGAAACAAGCATTTGCTACACCCGCAATAACATCTGCTAAACGTGTACGTGACCAATCAAATTTGATTTGATCCTTGCCTCAGTACCTGAGATACAGCCAGTTCGTTTTGGGTATGTCATTTTAGGCAGATATTGAGATGAAGGGTCCTAACCAGAAGAGGTTACATTTTTATTTGTTTTTATAAAAGAGAAATGCCATGGCTGCAAAAGTACCATTTAGAAATAGCCCAAAAACCAATAGATTTTCACCAGGACATAATTTTCAAAGTAGCCCGAGCTGCAGGAAAACCACAAACATGGCAACACTGGTGCATGTGCACATGAAATAAAGGGTCACAAATACACAAATCAAAATGTATTAGTTTTTCTCCAGACCTCCCCTGGTGTGATTTAATCACTTTTGTGGACTTAAAACATTAAAATGTGTGATTCTCCTTGCCTTTTTTGTTGCTGCGGTATCGTGATACTAAACGTGGTATAGAAGTCAAACTTCTGGTATCGTGACAACACAAACATATGGTAATCATCCTCCTCATCGCTCACCTCCAAAGAGTATAGGCTCCTCCACTTTCACCCACTGAGAGCTGGGCATGGCCACCAGAGCCCCCTTCTCCCTCCGCATTAAGCACATGGTGATGAGGTCACCGACTGCATACTGCCTGGTTTCCATCGCAACCACACTGCAGTGAGACATGGGGGGATAGAGTGTGTTATTCACCATTTTCAACCATTATATTTTCTTTCCCAAAGGTGGCGATAGAGAATGTTCTAATAGGGCTATTTAACATCTCACTAACCTTTTGAGGTCATCAGAGTGCACAGACTCATAACAGATGGGGCACTTGGACCAGCTCTTGTCACTGAGAGACAGGTAGTGCAACATGCATGGCCAGCAGAAGATATGGCCACAGCGGGTGATATGGGCTGCTACCGGGGGGTAGAGGCAGATGGGGCAGGAGGGCACCTCATGACTGTAGATGCGCTAGAGGGGGGAAATAATAGATGCATTAAAAGTCCAATTAGGAGGTGGAGATTTCATGCGAAAGAGAGGGCTGATGTACGGAACCTACCACTTGCTGCACACAGTCCCAGTTCACCAGAGTGTCTGGGTCAGTGAAGTGAGCCTTGTAGTCCTGGTCATCGGTCACCACAAACTGGCAGCTAAAGCAAAAGGAGACCAAAAGGTTAAAAAAAACACCAATCTAACAATTCAACAAGCCTTATGTCATACTGCACAAGAAAGATTTGAATTGAGAGGGCACTCACTTGGCCTGCAGGAAAAGCTCCTTGTTGAAGGGCTTATGCTTGTGGCCCCACTTGTTGCGGCGGCCCCAGCAGGAGTGTCCTTCTCCTCCTAGACCACCATGGCCCACACGAGGCTCAAAGGTGAAGTTGAGCAAGTGGTTTAGACTGATCTTTTTAGGTCCAGCAAACTGAGCCGGGTTGAACTCAGCCTGGCGGCACTCTGCTACCTGGGGGAAGGGAGAAAATAATTACAACCGAACTTTCCTGATTCACCGGCAGAAATAATAATATTCCTATGGGTTGATGCTGCCTTGTTTCTACCGATCAGTGACTCAAATCATTCTAGCATATAATGTCACTATAATAAGTGCTATTTAAGAGCGAACAAGATCCCAAAGTGGGAATATACAAGTATAGGGCCGAACAAAGCTTTCTTAAAATAGGCTTATGGAGGTTATTCCATAGCCAACAACAGATTCATGTTTTTGTTATGCTCACCTCGTCACATCTTCCTTCACCTGTAACGCAATACTGCCGGGATCCACCTCTCTGGGGAGGTCTCTTGTCAAAATTCTTGCTTTTCTGTGAATTGGTGCGACGAGGGCCAGGGAAACTGTCACTCTTGGGAACGGAGGGCTCTCGCTTGCGGCTGTAGCGCTTAGAACCTCCATTATTCTTACCATCTGAGGAGAACAACAGGGGAAAAAATAAGGGAATTTATCATTCCAGCAGGATCATCAGCAATTCTATTTGCATTATCATTGCTTTTCTCATGCTCACTGTTGCCCGTGAGGCACTATGATGTGAAGTAGAAATGAACTTGTACCAGCTTGTAGCCTAAATCAACCAAAGGAAGGGTGAAGATCATGCAGATCTTGCTGATATTATTACTGTTGAACCAAATACCTCTCTGAAAGACACTAACGCAGAAAGGCATATTGGTAAAAAGATAAACATATCCTGCCGGTCCTCTCGTTTAAAAAAAAAAAAGCTCATCTTTAGAACCCACATGACTAGTACAGAGTGGGCCGTGTCATGTGCACTTATCAGCACAAGCCAGAGCAAGTCAAGTCACACTTGCACACAAGTGATAGATCACTCTAAAATGTCCTGTTATGTGTGTAGATCCTGTTACGTGCCTCAATCCCAAATAAATGGCAAAGATACAGTCTACAACAGTGGTCAGCAACCGGTCGACCCCTACCTAAACCATTTTATATTTCAACTTCAAATGAGGTAGAGATTTCCCAAAGATCACAGATAGTGGAGGGAGTGAGAGCTTTGCTGCTATAACAGCCTCCACTCTTCTGGGAAGGCTTTCAACTAGATGATGGAACATTGCTCCAGGGACTTACTTCCACTCAGCCACAAGAGCATTAGTGAGGTCGGGCACGGATGTTGGGAGATTAGGCCTGGTTCCAATTCATACCAAATATGTTCAATGAGGTTGAGGTTAGGGCTCTGTGCAGGCCAGTCAAGTTCTTTCACACCTATCTCAACAAACCATTTCTGTAACACCTCGCTTTGTGCACAGGGGCATTGTCATGCTGAAACAGGAAAGATCCTTCGCCAAACTGTTGCCACAAAGTTGGAAGCACAGGATCGTCTAGAATGTCATTGTATGATGATGTAGCATTAGGATTTCCCTTCACTGGAACCAAGGGTCCTAGCTCAAACCATGAAAAACAGCCCCAGACCATTGATCCTCCTCCGCCAAAAACTTTACAGTTGGCACTATGCATCGGGGCAGGTAATGTTCTCCTGGCATCTGCCAAACCCAGATTCATCTGTCGGACTACCAGATTGTGAAGTGATTCATTACTCCAGAGAACGCATTTCCACTGCTCCAGAGTCTAATGGCGGCGAGCTTTACATCACTTCAGCCGACGCATGGCCTTACGCGTGGTGATCTTAGGCTTGTGCTTGGCCGGGGAAACCCATTTCATGAAGCTCCCCACGAACAGTTCTTGTGCGGACGTTGCTTCTAGAGGCAGTTTGGAACTTGCTAGTGAGTGTGGTGTGGCCTACCACTTCACACCTGAGCCTACTACTTCACAATATTTCACTCTCTTCTCTGTATACATCAATGAGGTCGCTCTTGCTGCTGGTGAATCCCTGATCCACCTCTACGCAGACGACACCATTCTGTATACTTCCGGCCCTTCTTTGGACACTGTGTTAACAACCCTCCAGGCAAGCTTCAATGCCATACAACTCTCCTTCCGTGGCCTCCAATTGCTCTTAAATACAAGTAAAACTAAATGCATGCTCTTCAACCGATCGCTACCTGCACCTACCAGCCTGTCCAACATCACTACTCTGGACGGCTCTGACTTAGAATACGTGGACAACTACAAATACTTAGGTGTCTGGTTAGACTGTAAACTCTCCTTCCAGACCCATATCAAACATCTCCAATCCAAAGTTAAATCTAGAATTGGCTTCCTATTTCGCAACAAAGCATCCTTCACTCATGCTGCCAAACATACCCTTGTAAAACTGACCATCCTACCAGTCCTCGACTTTGGCGATGTCATTTACAAAATAGCCTCCAATACCCTACTCAACAAATTGGATGCAGTCTATCACAGTGCAATCCGCTTTATCACCAAAGCCCCATATACTACCCACCATTGCGACCTGTACGCTCTCGTTGGCTGGCCCTCGCTTCATACTCGTCGCCAAACCCACTGGCTCCATGTCAACTACAAGACCCTGCTAGGTAAAGTCCCCCTTATCTCAGCTCGCTGGTCACCATAGCATCTCCCACCTGTAGCACACGCTCCAGCAGGTATATCTCTCTAGTCACCCCCAAAACCAATTCTTTCTTTGGCCGCCTCTCCTTCCAGTTCTCTGCTGCCAATGACTGGAACGAACTACAAAAATCTCTGAAACTGGAAACACTTATCTCCCTCACTAGCTTTAAGCACCAACTGTCAGAGCAGCTCACAGATTACTGCACCTGTACATAGCCCACCTATAATTTAGCCCAAACAACTACCTCTTTCCCAACTGTATTTAATTTTTATTTATTTATTTATTTATTTTGCTCCTTTGCACCCCATTATTTTTATTTCTACTTTGCACATTCTTCCATTGCAAAACTACCATTCCAGTGTTTTACTTGCTATATTGTATTTACTTTGCCACCATGGCCTTTTTTGCCTTTACCTCCCTTCTCACCTCATTTGCTCACATTGTATATAGACTTGTTTATACTGTATTATTGACTGTATGTTTGTTTTACTCCATGTGTAACTCTGTGTCGTATCTGTCGAACTGCTTTGCTTTATCTTGGCCAGGTCGCAATTGTAAATGAGAACTTGTTCTCAACTTGCCTACCTGGTTAAGGTAAAAAAAATAAAAAATAAAAAAAATAACAGCACTTGCAGTTGAACGGGTCAGCTCTAGCAGGGCAGATATTTGACAAACAGACTTGTTGGAAAAGCGGCATCCTATGACAGTGCCACACTGAAAGTCACTGAGCTCTTTAGTAAGGCCATTCAGCTATCAATGTTTGTCTATGTAGATTGCATGGCGGTGCACTTGATTTTATACACCTGTCAGCAACTGATGTATCTGAAATAGCCAAATCCACTAATTTGAAGGGGTGTCCACATACTTAGTGTATAATATGGCCTGATAAGAATATTGACAAGTCAAGCATAGCCAATATGCTGTGATAATGTATTAGGCCTAATGCACAAACCTCATTCCTACAGAACTGTTTTTATGTTTGTGTTGCATAGGCTTGTTTAAAAAAGAATAATATCAGAGTGGAAGACCTCGGCTTGCTTTTTGACTGCGAAAGTGATCTTGACTCAAAAGATTGGTGATCACTGATCTACAATGACAAAATGAGATGTCATCCACTGTCGTAAGTCCTATAACTAGCTAACTCCACCAGACTCTATGGACGACTGTACAAAAATACTAAATTAGTATTCTGTATATGCATGAAACACACACTTGGAATAATTTTCTCCTCAACGGAGGGTCACATTTTGCAGTTATGAAACAGCCCAACTTAACCTGTTTGAACAATAGTTTACCTGTGGTTACATAGTAACATATTGAAAAGGCCAAAATACATTAAATTCAATGCAATGTGCAGAAATCATTATGCACCCGACTCTTGGTGAATGTGTCAATGCTCTGTCAAAAGGCACTACTTACATCACCTCCAATATCACGTAAACAAACCAGCCCTACCACTAGGCCCTGCAACGTAGCGTGGTTCAGAGTATGTGAGCGGAGCGTGCACAATGTGACTGCAGCGTGGCGCGAGATACCCAAAGGCTGGAGCATCGGCCTTCTCGCCCGCTTCAAATTCGCTCCAGCAATGCTCACTTCACGAGCTCAGGGCATGCCCGCCCCAGCATGCATTTGTAGTCTACTTGTGTGCTGGTATAGCCCCTTGCTTTAGCTACTGTCATGGAGTTCCCTAAATATTTTCATAAAGATACTGATAAAAATCAAGGTAACTTATAAAGATCAGGACCAAGAGCAAGAGAGAAGGTGCGGTGATGTAGTGTCCACAACTAAAGAATCATTGTGGAAAGTGTATTTTCAGTTATCTGAAGTATGATGTGCACGTAGTAAGTACACCATGCTAAAAGGAACGAGGTGGGTAGATAAATGCTTTGCTAGAATGGCACACTTACAAACTACAAATCAGATCCCTTAAACATTTTGTTATTTATATTATCTATACAATCAGCCATAACTGATTTTGGCCCAATAAGCCTGGCATATTTGATTGGGTTATTTAGCCTAAAAAAATCATCTTTAGGTCTACCTATGGAAAGAATAAAACGACTCTGCCCAGCCTGGCAAGAACGCACAAAAGGGTGTTTAGCATCCCCAGTGGCTCTGCAATTGTGGAGAGAATATTCTTCGCTGGTGACCTGCTCTCCAGGCACCATCACGAGCCTGAAGCCACACACTGGCCAAACTCATGTTTCTGAAAATGAATTAAAAAGGAAAGTCATTTTTTATTTAATATGCATTTAAATTCTAAGTAAGTCACAGCCTATATGCGCAATTTATATAATGTAATGATTTAATACCATGAAATGTCCTATTTATGACCTATGACCTATTTAGTGTTTATGCTGTTTAATATGATACGTAGTATATTGAAATTATGGCCACTTCTTACATTCACCTTTTCATGTTTTTTCAATTACTTTTCATTCAAATCCATATGGTTTGGTTTCAATACTTAAAAAAACAAATTGGTAGGTCCAGGTCATCATAAAAAAAGATGGTTACATTGTGATCTTAATGAATGGAGCAAATTCAGAGCAGGAGTTTTTTTCCCTGTGAGCGTGGAGTGGTTTTTAGGGAAGATAAGGACGTACATGGAGCGCAAGCACGTGTGGGATTTCCAACCGCTCAACTCTGCTCACATGCTCTGGCTTGGATGACCAGTGTGTCATGAATAACAATGGTGGAATTGGCAGATAACCTTCAAAATAAAATTACCCCACTGAACTGATGCAAACATATAAAAAGTGTAATTGTGCAACAACTGTACTAGACGCTAAACAAAGTTGAAATGTTGTTTAAATTCAATAAAAGACAATAGTTAATTTGACACAAAAAAAGATTAAGAAATCTGTTGGAACTGCACTGTGGATGTATTATACTTCAGAATTGCATTGGGGACATACAGTCCCAGTCAAATGTGTTATTTCATAGTTTTGATGTCTTCGGTATTATTCTACAATGTAGAAAATAGTACAAATAAAAACCCTTGAATGAGTTACTGTCCAAACTTTTGACTGGTACTGTATATTGCAACGTATAGCCTTACACCATTTCATGGACACCATCCCGAGGTATCAGCCTACTCGGTAACCACGTTCACATTAGTAAAGTCATACCGTATTAAATAATTTAATTAAAAATCACGACAGCTGTGATGGACACAGTTTTGGTACAATTTTATAAATGCTGACAGAATGCGAGAAATGGCAGTAGAAACATTTATGGGCAAATATTGATTTAATAACCATCATATCGAAGTAAATTTGGAGTCACGCGATGATCATGTGTGGTCCTCTTACTACAACTCGGGGAAACCATGCAGTTTTAGGCTACAGGTGAAATAAGTTATGAACAACTTCACAGGGTGGTGAACGTACACGGTGTTCCTGCTGCTCCTTTCCATTAAATATTGAGGCTCTTGTTCTGGTGACACGATGATAGATGCTTGACTCACTCTTATCTAGGGCTGTGACGGCCATGATATTTAGTCAACCGGTTATTGCCATGCAAAAAACTGCCGGTCTCATGGTAATTGCCCGGTAATTAACAAACACATTTAGCATCTCCAGGTCTCCACGCCTTTGGAACAGCTACATAAAAGTAGATGTCTAATAAATTCATTTCATATACACCATTACAATAAATCCATTATTTTAGGTAAGTCTAAAGAAACATATGATAAAAAATGGATTATGTTACTTGTATTCTCATTTTTACTTTCAAAGGGAAAACAAAAAAATTATAAATGTTGGGTTCTTACATTTCCCACAAACCCACCCTGTACAAAACAACATGCAGATGTCTCATCCGGGTCTCTGTCGTTCCTATTGTGTTTATTGGACATTCATTTTTGCATTGTACAGCCATACCCCATTTCATGGACCCAATATGCATAAGTAAGGCTGTACATTGCAATATGAATGTCCAATACACAGAATAAACTGACTGTGAAAGGGATTTTCCACAGGGTTGTTCCACCTCAAAAAGCACTTTAAGAGGATTGACACCAACCATCTCAGATTGTTCTGAAATCGTTCACCCAAAATGACATTGGTTTCCTTACCTTGACAATAGACTGCTTACAGAGTATGACCGCAACCCATGCTTTGGTTTTGTTGCCCACTGTTTCAAATGCTAACTTCTGAGCATTTGTGGAACAAATCTAGTTACTTATAGATCCGGGATTGGCAAATTAGAGCCCGTGGCAATTACACCTTGCGCATTCTACTATTCTAACTTGCAACAGTAAATTGAGAATTCCCCCCCAAGTCAGTCTCAATATACCTTTGCAATTTAGAATACGCAAGGTGTAATTTCAATTTCATTGTGCATCAGCAGTTCTTCTCTTGTTATGTAACATGGAACCCAAACCGTCTGCGTGCGTGCGCCACCGTGCATAAATGTATTTTGTCCCCCCACACCAAACACGATCACGACACGCAGGTTAAAATATCAATTCAAACTCTGAACCAATTACATTAATTTGGGGACCGGTCGAAAAGCATTAAACGTTTATGGCAATTTAGCTAGCTAGCTTGCTAATTTGTCCTATTTAGCTAGCTTGCTGTTGCTAGCCAATTTATCCTGGGATATAAACATTGAGTTGTTATTTTACCTGAAATGCACAAGGTCCTCTACTCCGACAATTAATACACACATAAACATAAACATACATAAAACAGTCACCCGAATCGTTTCTAGTCATCTCTTCTTTCCAGGCTTTTTCTTCTTTGAACTTATATGGTGATTGGCATCTAAACTTACATAGTATTACTACGACAACACAGTTAGTCTTTCAATCACCCAAGTGGGCATAACCAATGAGGAGATGGCACGTGGGTATCTGCTTCTATAAACCAATGAGGAGATGGGAGAGGCAGGACTTGCACTGCGATCTGCGTCACAAATAGACCTGACTTCTATTTTAGCCCTTGGCAACGCAGATGCTCGTTGACGTGCGCGAGCAGTATGGGTGCAACAATTGAACAATAATGATGATTTCTAAATTTATTTTGCAACACGAGCTGTGTAGTCAGGGTGTAAGTCACTGACAGTCACTCAATTTGCCCATGTGTGCAAACATTTGAGATGGTTTAGTTTAGATAGCTGACCGCTAGACAAATTTGTAGTTGGCCTAATCATTGTTGAATTACCGATCAGGGGTCCACCATTGAATTAATTAGTCACTGACGCAAATATCACATGAAAAACTGCATATATTTCTCTACACCCTATGGCAAAATGTGTCAAACTGGAGGAAATTGGTTGTAAAACCGCAAATTTTCCTCTCTGCCCCATGGCAAAATGAGTAAAATTACATGAAATGAGTTATAAAATTGCAGAATATTCTCCCCACCCCATTTCAAAATGTGTAGAATTACAGCAAACGTGCTTTAGAAACCACAACATTTTCTCTACTTCCCATGGCAAAGTGTAGAAGTGCACATTCTTTTTTAAATATATAAATCAATAAAGTCACTCCCCGCTGTCAAAAGGGGGTAGCTAAAATGTTTTGCTCACATAGTGGGGACGGGGGAGCCTCATGATGATTTCAGATGTGTCCCCCACCCCAATCAAAGTTGCCCATCCCTTTTATAGATCATTTGGATACGAAGCACAAAAGTGCTAATATAGGTACCACTGATTTGTGCCACAAATGCAAAACATGTTAGCATTTGAAACTGTGACAATGTTACCAAAACATGGGTTGCAATCATACCTTGTCCATAGAGCATTTACATGGTAAGGAAACCAAAATGTTATTTGGTTAAACAAAAAAACATAATAGAAGGAACACCTCCTTCTAGTGGTAAGAAGCTGGTAATTGTTGGTGACATCAACAAATTCACTGAGAAGACATTACCGAGGATGAAGAAACAATACTCCAAGCCGCAGCTCCATACTACTTCAGACATACAAGAACTGATACTGTATACTTGTTGTTGGGTTGGGATTGGTGTGGGGTGGTCCGTGGGTGGCTTTTGAAAAGTTCTTTGGAGTCATCATGTCTTACTAATTGTTAGAAAAAAAACATTTGGTCCAAATCAGATGTTAGGTACTGGGCATATATTTATTGAATA
The DNA here is from genome assembly GCF_018296145.1 of Oncorhynchus tshawytscha. Classification (NCBI taxonomy): domain Eukaryota; kingdom Metazoa; phylum Chordata; class Actinopteri; order Salmoniformes; family Salmonidae; genus Oncorhynchus; species Oncorhynchus tshawytscha. Next base: position 34,907,102 of record NC_056440.1, on the reverse strand, counting down.
TTATATAAATCCTATAAACAAAAAAATTGTCACTGGGTGCAATCAATTTGCTTAATTTCTCAGATATCAAGTTACATTGCAACAAAATAATATTGCAGGAATGCTACTATTTTCTGTTCTAAGATGGTGGGTGAAATGGCTTACGACATGGACCGACCCCACAGCAACACAATATCTAAGAAGATAATATTTGTGTAAACTCTTTAGAATTGTAATCTGTGGGGGTCATTTTGTAGGCTGATTAGCCGTTACCTATGGACCTTGTGTCGCTCTACTCCGTGACACCCAAAGACTACAATTCTAAACCAGCCAGAGGGGGATTGGCTAGGGTTTAGTTCGAATGAGAAAAGCCATTGATGAATGTTCACCTGTTTTCGGTTTAGATTCTCCCGGTGTTGGGCCTGTAGAACTCGAACGGGGCGGAACCTTGTTGCTGTTGGCATTGCTGTTTGGATTCTTCTCCATGGTTGTGTCCTTTCTGCGAGAGGTATTTAGGCCGAGTTCCGGGCAGAGAGCGTCCGAGCTCCCTAGCATTAAATGGGACAAAGGGAGAGGAGAGCGGATTGTAGCGAGTGCGGGTCAGGCAGCGAAGGCCCTGTTTAATTTCGGTCAAAATGGGAGACTCCATTACGGCGACATCTTGACAACAAAACAAACCAAGAAAAATAGAGACACAATTTAGGCGTCTCAGTAATGGAGGCGGTGTAGAAATTGAGAACGAAGCGAAGGCTCACACCGGGGCCAAGACCCAGGAAAGTTGAGCGTTTTCGCGTTCTGGGAAACACTTGGCCCCAAAAAGGCGCTGACCGTTCTCCAAAGAATGGAAAACGGACAATTGTGCAGTTATCCCCCCCAAAATATATGATCGTACGGACGAGCTAAAACTAATGGCGACAGGTCGCCAAACAGGAACCACAGAGACCCGGATGAGACATTTGCGCGTTGTTGTTTTCTACAGGGTGGGATTGTGGGAAATGTAGTAGAACCCCAACATCCATATTGTTTTTTTCCTTTTAAAAGTAACAATGAGAATACAAGTAACAAATGTGAATACTAGTTCAGAGTGAATTGTCGCCCCCCTCGTTGTGGTCCTTCTCTAAATGTTTGAGGAAAAAGTGGTAGTATGGTTGACTAGCACTGGAAAACCCAAGGGGGGGGAACATATACTCAGCCCTTGAGTTCTCAATTGAATGTACCGCATGGACTATAGCTGGATCAATGAACTATGATCCCGACCCTCTTAACGTTTAGAAACGTTAATAATCCTTGCTTGTGATATGGTTGATGGAAACCTTAGGCAGGGCCGGATCCAGGTGACAAAAACACAGCCCCTGCCGAGGTACTGAACTTCCTCCCCAGTTATGCTCCATTGGAAAGTTTGAAGCGGAAATTGGAGGACGGAGAAAGTGTTGTCAGGTTGGAGTCAGTGTTCTTGAAAATACAGCTAGCTGGGTGCAACTTTCCTAAAACATCAAGTATATATTTTGTAATTGAAAAATGGTTTATTGCTTACACACACACACACACACACACACACACACACACACACACACACACACACTTTACAAAAATATAAAACATGTTTCATGAGCTTAATATTAAAGACCCCAGAAATGTTCCATATGCACAGAAACATATTTATCTCAAATTTGTTTACATCCCTGTTAGTGAGCATTTCTCCTGTGCCAAGATAATCCATCCACCTGACAGGTGTGGCAAATAAAGAAGTTGATTAAACAGCATGATCATTACACAGGTGCACCTTGTGCTGGGAATTACAATGTACAGTTGTCTCAAGTTGAGGGAGTGTGCAATTAGCATGCTGACTGCAGGAATGTCCACTAGAGCTGCTGCCAAATCATTTAATTCTCTACAACAACTTAGTTTTAGAGAATTTGGCAGTACGTCCAACCGGCCTTACAACCGCAAACCACGGCAGCCCAGGACCTGCACATCAGGCTTCTTCACCTGCGTGAACTTTTGAGGCCAGCCACCCGGACAGCTGATGAAACTGAGTAGTATTACCGTCTGTAATAAAGCCCTTTGTGGGGAAAAACTCATTCTGATTAGCTGGGCCTGGCTCCCATGTGGGTGGGCCTGCGAGGGCATAGGCTGCACCACTGCCCAGTCATGTGAAATCCATAGATTAGGGCCTAATGAATTTATTTCACTTGACTGACTTCCTTATATGAATTGTAACTCCGTAAAATTGTTTAAATGGTTGCATGTTTTGTATCTATTTTTGTTCAGTATATGAAAGATACGCTCCAAATGTTTCCAAAACTGTATAACGTGTATTTGCGTTTAGACAGAGCATTTGGCCTGCATCGGAGCGTTGCTGCATTTTCCACAAGGCTAAAGGGGACACACAAGGCTAAAGGGGCCATCCAATGGCTCAATGTAATGGAATTGGAGTCATGAATAAGGGCTAATGGTTGGCTTGCTAGAAGAGATTTTATTATTATTATTTTGCTTTCATAAAATGTATACACAACAGTGCAGAAAGTAACATTAATTATACACATTGCAGAAATAACAAAACTATTTATGTACACATGTCCAATGTTTTATTTGCTTTGTTTTAATGAGCTCACAGCTGATCTGCATTCACACTCAAACAGCTGCATTGAAGCACCAGGCTCTATTCCAGGAGTATTCAACTCTTAACCTGCGAGGTCCGGAGCCTCCTGGTTTTCTGTTCTACCTGAATTAATTGCACTCACCTAAATCAGTCCCTAATTAAAGGTGAACAATGAAAAACGTGGAACTGGCTTCGAGGTCCAGAGTTGAGTTTGAGGGCTCTATTCTGTCATGAAATCCATCAGTCCAGTAACAGAACTACCTGTATTGGGATTAACAGTGTCTTCCCAGAGGTGAGATACACTGCAAGTAGCAAGAGCGTCAGAATGATGTTGGAGTCACTCATCCTCCTCTTCTTCATCATCTGCCTCTTTTTTCAGGGTGCAGCTCAGTACTGACTTGCGGATCTCTGATCTCTCTGCTGCACAAGGAAAGACAAACAAAACAGCCACAGTATAGTTCGTTCAATTCTCAAACTAGATGGTAATTGTACATGAATTACAAAAGCAGTGTGACATGCTTTACCTCTTTAAAAAATATTTTTGTGGTAATGGTAGAAGTTTAAAAAGTTTTACTTTACCATTTAAAGTAAAGTCATTTTGAAGTATGTATGGTTTTGAAAATGTTTTATAGTAGTGGTATTGTCTGCAGTAGTAATGATGGTGACTGGTTATAGTTGAAAACATAGGTAGATGAAAAGTTAGGATAGCCTGAACATATGAAAGTTAATTTGCTGTATCTGGCTTGAATAGTTCAATAATTAATGTTGGAGTTATTTTACGCTAATTTATATAGTTAAACTTAAATAATTTGAAGTTAATAGCCTGAGCATTTGAAAGGTGGTTTGGTGTCCCTAGCTTGAACAGTTAAAAAATTACTGTTGGGGAGTTATTTTATGCAAATGTCTATAGTTCTAGTTTATAAGTGTTATAGAAGTAGATAGCCTGAATGTTTTAAAGTTGGTGTTGTAGCTTAATTGGCCAAGGAGCAGGGCCATTTTCAATTGCTACCTCTGCATTTCTTTGGTTCTCATTCAAACCTATGTTAATTTATGCACATTTTAAAATAGTTGGTTAAATTATAGTATCAAAAATCTTTTGACAAGCAATCTAAGTATGGTCAGTCAAAACATCTCAGCGTTGGTTTGGAGTTAATAGCTTAAGCGGTAAAAGATGAGATCTAGAATTGTACTTTTTTACCATTCTAGCGCATGGCCCTTTGCCATTGAAACGCATTTGGTATCCATACCAACGCCTCCGGTTGGGCTGCTCGATGACGCAATATGTAAGAGCTGTTAGCTAACATTAGCTAGCTGCTTTTCATCACTCTAAACTGACAAACAGCTGTAACCATTAAATTGGTCAAATATATTTTTGTTCAAACGACAGATTTGAATAGCAGAGAAGCAGAAGAAGATTTCATAAACTAACTTTTTGTCTAAGGGTGCATTCATAAATTCAACCTGGAGTGCCAGAGTGTGCTCAGTGCCCTCTGGGCGTTTGTAAATTCAGAGCGTTTCACTCTCGGTGCGTTCAGCGTGCACACTGGACGCTCTGGCCGAGGAGTAGGGTTGATCCGAGCGTTTTTAGGTTATTCAGAGTGTTGGTGACTAACTTAACTGCTGCTGGTGGTTACAATTCAATCATGCTTTTTTAAAACCGACGTTTACTGACATCAGCCATATTCAACGGGTGTTGAGCGTTCGTTATTCTGTGCTCTGGCACACTCAGACGAGAATACTCTGACATCGGAGTAGATCGCCAGAGTGAATTTACGAACTAAACTGATCGCAAAGTGGTCAAATAAGCTGATGTGTCAAAAGTTGTTTACAGTGAATATTGGAAGTGATGTCACAATGAGGCCGCTTTAGAAAGTTTTTAAAAAGTCCCATTAAAGTGAATGAAGATGGACACAAAGACTGCAGAATTAAGTTTAAAAATATGAAAAAGTTACGCAAGCACACCATTCCAGACCTGTCCGCACATTTTAAAGTTTGAAAGGCATTTCTATCTTAAACAGTAAGAGGAGTAGCATACAAAATAATAAGAAAACGTTTATTTGCTTTGGAAGTCCCACCTAATTATAGCTTCCCTGTAACCTGGTTGTTGCCTATTCAAAATTGACTAGATTACTAGGCATATTGTCTGCAATGAGAAAACCGTGCATGGGTAAGGAACTGATGTACAAAAATAAAGCAGACCATTGCATACCTTCACTCTGACAGAGGGGGAGCATCCGGTGGAGCTGCTGAGTATTGTATCGGACCAGAAATTTCTGACATGTCCGGATCGTTCCTGCATAAAATGAAAATAAGTAGACATTGAATTTGCAGTTAGTTACCTTCAGTGCAAAATATATGTCTTTGTTAAGTTGATGACTGCACTAGAGCTGGTATATTTAAAAACAAATTGTACACTTGACTTTATAAATGTTAAATTGTAATTAGTATGCTTTGATTAACTGAACAAACTTTTTTCATATAAGCCCTCTTAGGTGGAAGACAAAACAGTTCAAATAAAAACAAGTTGGAACCCTGTCTTTTTTATGTGCAAATAAATACAAATAATGTATCCATGCCTGTCACTTTTACATCCCAAATATCAGCTACAACTTGTTCATGCAAAGGGAAGTTGGTCTGTCTTACCTCCCACATGCAAACAGTTCAGAAAACATGGCACTCTTTGCCCTCGGTTCTCTAGACTGGTGATGAATGGCAATGCAGACCAGATGAGTCTGTAGTGGCTCTTCCGACAGCGCAGGAACACAATTCCAGTGTGGGCATTCAGATACTTCACTGAAAAATATAATTTATTCATTACTTATGAATTATCCTCTGCCTTTTACTTTATCCCCAGCTAATTTAAGTGACACATGGCCACAGCGCCCACCCTGGATGGAAAGCAATTTGGGGTTAAATCAAATTGTATTTGTCAAGTGGTTCGTAAACAACAGGTGTAGACTGACAGTGAAATTCTTACAGGTTCTTTTCCAACAATGCAGAGTTAAAGATTTTTTTTTAAAGTTAAGGAAAGTGACAAAGGAATAAACACAGTGAGTAACAACATGTCTCGCCTATAAACAGGGAGTATCAGTAGTGAGTCGATGTTCAGGGGTACCAGATAACTACCATGATTATGTATACTGATCAAAAATATAAATGCAACAATTTAATTGATTTTACTGAGTTGCAGTTCATGAGGAGATCAGTCAATTGAAAAAAAATGCATTAGGCCCTAATCTATGGATTTCACATGACTGGGAGTACAGATATGCATCTGTTGGTCAGATACCTTAGAGAGGGAAGAAAAAAAAAAAAGAAAAAAAAAATGGCCCTCAGGATCTTGTTACGTTATTTTTGGTTAATTCAAACTGCCATCGCAAAAAATAAATAAAAACACCAGGATGCACTCTGTTTACAATGTTGACATCAGCAAACCACTCGCTCAAACGTGGTCTGCGGTTGTGAGGCCGGATGCACATACTGCCAAATTCTCTAAAATTACATTGGAGGCAGCTTATGGTTGAGGAAATAACATTACATTCTCTGGTAAGAGCTCTGGTGGACATTACTGCAGACAGCATGCTCCCTCAACATTAGACATCTAAGACATTGTGTTGTGTGGCAAAACTGCACATTCTAGAGTGGCCTTTTATTGTCCCCAAGCACAAGGTGCACCTGTGTAATGATCATGCTGTTTAAATCAGCTTTTTGATGCCACACCTGTCAGGTGGATGGATTATCTTGGAAAAGAGAAATGCTCACTAACAGATGTAAACAAATTTGTGCACAGAATTTGAGAGAAATAAGCTTTGTGTGCATATGGAACACTTCTGGTATCTTTTATTTCAGCTCCTGAAACCAACTCTTTACATGTTGCAGTTAAATATTTTTGTTCCGTGTATTTCAAAATTATTCAGACCCCTTCTCCACATTGTTATGTTGTAGCCGTATTCTAAATAAAAAAAAGTTGATTTACACACACAACCCCATCATGACAAAGCAAAAATAGGTTTAGACATTTGAGCAAATGTATTAAAAATAAAACAGATATACCAGTCTTCAGACTCTTTGCTATGAGACTCAAAATTGAGCTCAGGTGCATCCTGTTTCCATTGATCATCCTTAAGGATGTATCTACAACTTGATTGGAGTCCACCTGTGGTAAATTCAATTGATTGGACATGATTTGGAAAGGCACACCTGTCTATATAAAAAAATCCCACTGTTGTTAGTCCATGTCAGATCAAAAACCAAGCCATGAGGTCAAAGGTAATGGCCTTTGAGCGACAGATCTGGAGAAGGGTACCGAAACATTTTTGTAGCATTCAAGGTACCCAAGAAAAGTGGCCTCCATTCTTGAATGGAAGAAGTTTGGAACAACCAAGACTCTCCCTAGAGATGACTGCCCAGCCACAACTGGGCAATCTGGGGAGAAGGGCCTTGGTCAGGGAGATGACCAAGAGCCCACCTGTTCATCTGAAAATGGGAGAACCTTCCAGAAGGACAACTATCTCTGCAGCACTCCACCAAATCAGGCCTTTATGGTGGAGTGGCCAGACGGAAGCCACTCCGTAAAAGGCACGTGACCACCTGCTTGGCGTTTGCCAAAAGCGTCCAAAAGGCCCGACCATGAGAGATTCTCTGGTCTGATGAAACCAAGATTGAACCTTTTGGCCTGAATGCCAAGCTTCACATCTGGAGGAAACCTGGCACAATCCCTACGGTGAAGCATGCTGGTGACAGCATCATGCTGTGGGGATGTTTATCAGCGACAGGTACTGGGAGACTTCTCAGGATTGAGGGAAAGCTGAACTGCGCAACGTACAGAGCTCTTTGACAACCTGCTCAAAACCTCAGACTGGGGTGAAGGTTCACCATCCAACAGAAAGACCCTACGCACACAGCCAAGACAACGCAGGAGTGGCTTCGGGACTTGTCTCTGAATGTCTGAGGCTGGGACTCACATCTCTGGGGACACCTGAAATTAGCTGTGCAGTGACGCTCCCCATCCAACCTGACAAGAGCTTCGGAGGATCTGCAGAGAATGTGATAAACTCCCCAAATACAGGTGCCAAGCTTTGTGTCATGCCCAAGAAGACGAGGCTGTAATCGCTGCCAAAGGTGTTAAAACAAAAGTACTGAGTAAAGGTCTGAACTTTATGTAAATGTGATTTGTTTTTGTAATAAATTAACCATTTCTTCATCTGTTTTTGCTTTGTCATTATGGGGTATTGCGTGGAGGGGATTTAATTTATTTTAAAAAATCAATTTTAGAATAAGGCTATCACAAAACGTGGTTAAAGTGAAGGGGTCTGAATACTTTCTAAATGCACGGTGGGGGGGGGGGGTAAAGTAACTATGCAACAGGATTGATATAGTAGCAGCAAACGTGTTGCATCAGTATGTGTGTTGGTATAAGCCTAAGACTGTGTGTGCAAAGAGTCATTGCAGGTAGTCCAGGTAGCGATTTTGTTAGCCATTTATCAGTTATGGCTTGGGTGTCGAAGCTGTTCAGGTTACTGGGTTAAGTGCTTTCCTCAAGGGCACAACTGGGAAAAGTACCCAATTGTCATACTTGAGTAAAAGTATATGTTTTTTCAATAGAAAGATAGGTAGTAATTTTACTGAGTGAGTAAATGTCAAAGTATTTGGTTGTAAATATACTTAAGTGTAAATCATTTCAAATTAAGCAAAGCAGATGGCACCATTTTCTGTTTTTAAAATGCACTGACAGCCAGGGGCACACTTCAACACAGACAATTTACAAATGATGCATGGGTTTAGTGAGTCAGCCAGCTCAGAGGCAGTAGGGATGACCACATTCTCTTGAAGTGCATGAATTGGACAATTTTCTTGTTCTGCTAAGCATTGTAAATGTTACGAGTACTTTTGGGAGTCAAGGAAGCTGTAGGGAGTAAAAACTACATTCAGGAATGTAGAAGGAACAGTTCAAATAAAGTACAGTACACCCCCCCCCGGGAAAAAAAAACTACAAGGAGTACTTTACGCCACTGTCAGTTAACTAATCTGAAATGTTATTGTAACCCTAGTCTAGCATAGTGGGCTTCAAGCCCTTTTCAAGTGTATGCTATTGCATTAACGTTACTTTAAGTGATCAAATCACATTGCTTAACTACACAAGGACTGATTCCCTTTATCAATACCTGAGAATCCGAGGCTGGACAGTGCAGCGCCATAGTCACCGTGCGCTCGAGCTACTGCTGCTTTTGTGGCAGTGTAGATGGCTCGGTCATCTAGCAGTGACAGATTGCGTCGATCTGATACGCAAACTTCACACAGCAAATATCTGCGAAGAAACGCGTTTGATCAGGAGGGGAGAACTTCATAATTGTACACATTAGCAACATGTAAATACGAGCAATTTTACCTGGATTTCAGTCGCACCATTTCGCTCAACACATGTCGATGTTTCTACTTCCGTGTTGGGTCATTTAACGAATGACAACTCGTGGTGGGGCTCAAGATTGATTGGCATCATGATAAACCAATCGCGATCTTTTACCAAAATAACTTTACTGCGCAGATGCAAACTCAGAGGAGCTCGAGTCCAGATTGTCTTGGCTAGAATGGCTACAGTTTATGTCCTAACTGTTGTCCTACCCTAATTATCCTAACCTGCTACGAAAAGTCAAATCTGACAAAAAATGTAGCCTATGCGGATGACAACACTATACACGTCAGCTACTACAGTGAATGAAATCACTGCAACACTTAAAGAGCTGCAGTTAGTTTCAAAATGGGTGGCAAGGAGCAAGTTAGTCTTACATATTTCAAAAAGTAAAAGCATTGTATTTGGGACAAATCGTAAACTAAACCCTAAACCTCAACTAAATATTGTAATAAATAATGTGGAAATTGAGCAAGTTAAGGTTACTAAATTGCTTGTAGTAACCCTGGATTGTAAACTGTCATGGTCAAAACATATTGATACAACAGTAGCTAAGATGGGTAGACGTCTGTCAATGATAAAAGGCTGCTCTGCCTTTTTAACAACACTATCAACAAGGCAGATCACACCTGGACTACTGTTCAGTCGTGTGGTCAAGTGCCACAAGGAGGGACCTCAGAAAATTACAATTGGCTCAGAACAGGGCAGCACGGCTGGCCCTTAAATGTACACAGAGTGCTAACATTCATAATATGCATGTAAATCTTTCATGGCTTAAAGTGGAGGAGAGATTCACTTCTTGATGACATGCTGAATGCACTGAAGTGTCTGTTTAAACTACTAACACACAGCTCGGACACCCATGCATACCCAACAAGACATGCCACTAGAGGTCTGTTCACAATCACAAAGTCAAAAACAGACTATGGGACACGCACAGTACTGCTTAGAACCATGGCTACACAGAACTCGATTCCACATCAGGCAACTGATGCAAGCAGTAGAATCAGATAAAAATATACACCTTATGTAACAGTGGGGACTGTGAAGAGACACACACACAGGCACACATTCACATGATAAGACACGTATACATTAGTCATTTAGGTCAACATTGGATCATTCAGAGATCCTCACTGAACTTCTGGAGAGAGTTTGCTGCACTGAAAGTAAAGGGGCTGAATAATTTTGCACGCCTAATTTTTCAGTTTTTGATTTGTTAAAAAGTTTGAAATATCCAATAAATGTCGTTCCACTTCATGATTGTGTCCCACTTGTTGTTGATTCTTCACAAAAAAATACAGTTTTATATCTTTATGTTTGAAGCCTGAAATGTGGCAAAAGGTCGCAAAGTTCAAGGGGGCCGAATACTTTCGCAAGGCACTTTATAACTACTGTAGTACTACTGACATTTTTACCTCTATATGCAATGTTTCCCCCTTTGACTGTATTATGAAACTGAGTTTAAGTTGTTGACGTGGTTTTTCTTATTTTTCCTTTTCCCTCATTACCATTTATAACTCATAACAATTTCTTATTTGCCATACCCATGGACAATTAAGTGTCAACAACTCAGAATAGATGGTTTTTTTTCATGATTTGGTAGTCCAGGTGGAGTTCTTTGTCCACCACTTTTTTTCACACCAACTGTCAAAACTTGTGTTGAAGCCTATTTTTATTAAACTAGGTAAGTCAGTTAAGAACAAATTCTTATTTTACAATGATAGCCTACCCCGGCCAACCCTGGGCCAATTGTGCGCCACCGTATGGGACTCCTGATTCCGGATGGTTGTGATACAGCCCAGGATTGGGTCTGTAGTGATGCCTCTAGAACTGAGATGCAGTGCCTTAGACCGCTGCGCCACTCAGGAGCACTAGCAAGAGAAGGTCTTTCTGTCAGCTGAGAGAAAAAAAACACCTGTTTCTTGAAAACTGCAGGTGAAAAAACAGGGAAAACAACAAGCGAATCACACATACATAAGATACAAGACAATGAGATTTTTGCCACAGTTTAGGACTGTACCCTATTATGAACAACTTTTGTTTAATGCAACAAAAAAAGAGAGAGTTTCGCCAATTTAATAAGATTCAGTTTCAATAAAGGAAAAACAAACACATTTCCAATAAACATATGTGGTTATATACAATATTTACATCTTTACAAATCAATATGTCTTACAAAACACAACAACATAGATAATTTAATATATACAAGCATTTGCTGAAGTGCAAAGAACCCCTTGGGGTATAACATCTTAAAAATATATAGATTTTGCAATTTAAAAAAAAAATGTTAGGTAGTGAACACATCACATCCACTGCCTTCACATAACAGTAATACAAGTTGTTGCCCTCAGAAAAATAAATGCAGCTTCATAGACTTGAGGACATTCGAGACAACATGGAGATGGGGTTATGGAGCATCACAAGGTAAAATGTGATAGTGTGTACTATCCTGGTTTGTGTCATCTTTATCTGTAGGAGAAAACAATGAATGGAGAGTGTAATAGGTGGACTCCATTGTGCTCACAAGATACCTCCACTCCCCCCCTGTCACAGTTCAGGGCAAGGCCTAACTCCACATTGGTCAGCAGGGGGCCCACCCCCTCCCCCCAGAGATCAACATTGGTATCCTGCAGAGACCATGGTGCTCCTGGCCTTTCTCGTGGGCCCCCACTTGAAAGCTCCCCCACTCTCCGCATGCCAACTAGGCTTGGCCCCCCTATGGCACCACCAGCTGCCTCCTGAAGACCTTGGAATAGGAACAGCAGATCAACTTGAAGCTCCAGAACGTTTTCCTTTGACAGCAAACTGTATCTGTGGAATAAAAAGGTGAAGAGTGGAGTCAGGACTGCAAAAATCGCTGAAGTTGGAGACTTTTATTTCCCTCACCAACTTTAAACATCTGCTATCTGAGCAGCTAACCGATCGCTGCAGCTGTACATAGTCCATCTGTAAATAGCCCACCCAATTTACCTACCTCATCCCCATACTGTTTTTATTTATTTACTTTTCTGCTCTTTTGCACACCAGTATCTCTACTTGTTCATGACCATCTGGTCATTTATCACTCCAGTGTTAATCTGCTAAATTGTAATTATTCGCTCCTATGGCCTATTTATTGCCTACCTCCTCATGCCTTTTGCACACAATGTATATAGACTTTTTTTTCTACTGTGTTATTGACTTGTTTATTGTTTACTCCATGTGTAACTCTGTGTTGTTGTCTGTTCACACTGCTATGCTTTATCTTGGCCAGGTCGCAGTTGTAAATGAGAACTTGTTCTCAACTGGCCTACCTGGTTAAATAAAGGTGAAATTTAAAAATAAAAAAAGGACCACAGTACTTTTGCCTCATAATCACAACTTTCAGTTTCCATAGATATGGAATATAGTTATTTAAAAAGTTGAGGTAATACAGCTAAGTATGTGTATCATCATGTCAACTAGGACTCTTACCGTGTGGGAAGCTTGCGTTTTGCCATGTAGGAAAGGACAGGCTCAATGTTCAGGTGTTGAGGATTCAACACATAGAGATGAATCTCAGCTCTCATTACTGTCACTGACAGAACATCCTGACTGAGAAGGAACTCCATGTCTGTATCTAATGGGGGGGAGGAGAAACATTATGTAAGGCCTAAATGAAAGAAGTACCACTCAGAATGTGACAGCGGCCCCATTCCTCCTCACTAGAATTAATGTTATCTTCTATAAAACCTAAGTCTTAAAGGCACTTTGAATTTAGATTCTTTGTTGTAGGTCTGTCTACACAGGCCTACTTATTTAGTCCAAGAGTAGGCACAATAAATGGCTGATAATCTACTTCAAATGACTGGATTTAGATTCCTACCTCCACTGATACGACCCTGAATCCCCTTGACGCCTCTGCAATGGAAATGTAATTGACAGCAACGATAGACCCGTCTGACAAAACGGAATAGCGGTTGCTCTGGATAGACTGCACGCCGTAAACCTCTTTGGGGCATTGAAAGCACCCGAAGACGATGTTGCTGTGCCAAATCCATCGGGAGCGCGTTGGTTTCCATCCAAGGCACTGCCAACAGTGCGCAATGTTGCCGCTGTGTCGCCTCACTCTCCCGTCGCCACCGTCTCAAGATATCTGTGTGTAAAGTCTTGTGTCCATCCTGAAAAGTGGATGACTTTGACAGTAACTCCTTAACCGCGCCACACTGTACTCCAATTAAATGAGTAGTCATAGATAGACACATTAAGGCAATCCAAAATAAGGCTGTAAAAGCCATGGTGGTGGGTTCGTAGTTGGGAGTGCTCCACTAGAGTTGTATCAGCTCCGTCCAGTAGTACAGCGTTACTGAAAATGACCGATTATCTCCGTGGTTTAAGGGGTATTACGCTGAAGGGGTACGCTGACAATGGCCGGGCATTCTGCCACTTAGAATTTTAATTCTGTTTCTCCACACCCTGTTTTTTTCGTGCCCCTAACCACCTAGTTGCACCCCACTGGCCCATAAAATGCGTTTGCATAATAAGGCACCCGGGAACACCTACTCCAGTCATTCAAATTCAGCTTCGCAACTAATGACCCTAATTACACTATATTTGGACCACCAAGAATGGTTTCATTTACAAGACAAACAAAAGGCACAGAAACCGAGATTACTTTCTATATGGATAGTGTTCGCACGTAGACAGTATGTTATGAAGCCCCAAATTATCTTACATTTCATGTCAACTTACATTTTGTCATTGTTCCTCCACTTCACCCAAAACAATATAATTACCATGATAACAAGTGGGGTTGGTGTTCGTACTTGAGTGTTTGTAAAATGCTGCGAGCGCCTCCATCTCTTGTTCCATTGAGCTACTAGGCATATTATTGATATGGCACTACAGGGACCAGTGGCCCCTGTAATTTAGAGTACAATGTGCAGCTCATTTAGACAATACAATTAAGATAGAGTTAATTTACTAATTCACCCATACATCAGTTGATCTATTGTAAATAACCACAGAATACATGCATTTGAAATAGTTTACCTGGAAGAAAAATTGCTTGCCATAAGACCAAGATGTATTGACAAAAATACTTTTTCCCACAAATCACCCATTCATTTTTAGCAAACTGCAGTCTTTGCAAACAACCTCATCGAATATTATTGGAAAAGGACTGAAAATTGTCACATTGAGTGTATGCAATGGCTTTTGAGTTATCAAAACAAACCCCATAAGGAAATCCAAGAGTACACAATAATTACACATCTGTAAATACATACATATTTTTTTCTACATACACTATGTCATTTGTGGGTGGTGGTGGTGAACGATTTAGTGGAGAGGATTACAGTGATTAGGAAACCCAGCAGCCATGTCCTGAAGTTTGTACATTGAGTATTTGTTACACAAAACCACTTGTGTTCTGTACAAGCTCATGTGGTGTGTTGGAATTTCATAGTGCAAAATGTCTGCAGTCTTGACAAAGATCATGGCCCTCTGCACATTAACACAAAACAATGTAGAACTTGACCATCATTCTTGTAAATAGTTTATTTAACCAGCTAAGTCATTGAGAACACATTCGGTTATACAATAATGACCTGACCAAGGACAAGAACCATGCAGCAAAGCGAACGTCGTCACTTGACATTACAGATAAAGCAAACATTTCTTAAACAGAAAAAGGTAAATACATACAACTTCCTATAATTCTTTACAAAGTGCTTATATTAACTTGCAAAAAGGTTCAGTGTAAGTACAGTGTTGGAAATGAATTTAAAGAGTATCATATTCAGAGCAGTGACTGAGTAGAGAGTGACTGCTGAGTAGTGCTGGTGGAACTCTCCTTGCCGTGGTCAGTCAGAGCAGGTTTACCCCGTGTTTCATTAATCTGTGTCGGGCCTTGCTGGGCAGAGAGAAAGCGCTGTCCTGGTGGTTAGGAATGCCAGAGTTTCTCACTGCGCCGCCTTTCTGCAGGAAGTACGTCTCCTGGGCCACGCTGCGGGTCCCGTACACAGCTGCACCAGCGCTCCTGTGGTATAAACATTGTGTCTAAACATTATACATACAACTCAATGCCAAAACACTCAAGGATAATACAAACTGCATAATGATGGCCTCCGTTCCACTACCCCCCATTATCAGCCTTGAGGAGTAATGAATGGTGAGAGCCCCCTCCGTCACTGCTGGTCATACTGACCTGACAATAGCCTCCTGCAGAGCTTCAGTGTGAGAGAAATGCGAGTGGAGCAGCGATGTGGCTCTCACAAAGGAACACTCCTGGGCTCCCCCTGGCCTGCCAGACAGGTTGGCTGCAGGGACACACAGCAGTCTCTCGTTACAAATACCACACAAACATGAACGGCAATCAACCACGCAATAAAAAAGCCAGAGATTGTGTACAGGGTCCTAGTTGCTCAAATGTACTCCAAAATACCCATATCAGCTAACACAAAGTTCACACAAAACACCAAAGTCCCACAAAATGCCCCAAAACATCCCAATCAGCTACTGCAAAGCACTGAGCTTTCTACTCACTCTAGCAGTAAGGTGAACACTGGGAAACTGAAAGACATGGTTCCATAGACAGAAATGGACAAAGAGAGAGGCAAAAGGTAAGAGTCAGGCAAAGGTCAAAAAAATGAGTATAGAATATACAGAGCGCTGAGAATATTCAAGCCTCACTTGTGAGCGTGTTCTGTATACAGTCAAAGTGTGCAAAGGTGTACGGCCCATGTGGGCCGGGAGCCCCCAGAGCAGTGGTCCTCAGATGTGCCTCCAGTCCGTTCAAAGATGCCAGGCTGCTGTGATACTGCGCAAACCACAGGGTGAGAGTAGACTAAATAACAAACTGCTGTAATAATATGTGGGGCAATAGTATATTTAAGCAATAAGGCACGGGGGGGTATGGCCAATATACCACGGCTAAGGGCTGTTCTTAAACACGACGCAACGTGGAGTGCCTGGATACAGACTTCAGCCAGTATATTGGCCATATACCACAAACCTCCAAAGTACCTTATTGCCATTATAAACTGGTTACCAATGTAATTAGAGCAGTAAAAATACATGTTTTGTCATACCCGTGGTATATGGTATATATGGTCTGGCTATACCCATGGAATACATGGTCTGGCTATACCCGTGGTATATGGCTGTCAGCCAATCAGCATTCAGGGCTTGAACCACCCAGTTTATACATTTCATGTTCTAACTGTTGAACACAGGTGGTGGTCCAGAAGGCGGAAACTCTTGTGGAACACTCATGCATGAACAAACATTCATATCCCTCCCATATTCCCCAAAAGTTCCTCACCACTTCCTCCGTGGCTACAGTGTTGCTGTGGAAGTCTGGCTCCACCAGTAGGGCCAGTACCAGCCCTCTCACCCTGTGCTGGTACAACGACATGGGGAGCAGAGGGGCCTCTGTAGAGTTCTCACCGGGCGAAGGGGAGTAGGGGGGCACATCACAAGTATCAGCCTGCAGTAAACCTTTACTCCCCTGTCCTTCCTTCTCCTTAAACACCTTCACATTCCCCATCCTCTGACTGCCAGGCTCTGGGGACTCCTGACCACTGAACCAGAGGGCTCCAGCTCTCTCTCCACTCAGTACAATACTACCTCCATTCTGTCCATTGATGTGACGCAGGTCCTTGTTTTGCATTGACCTGCCTCCTTCTGCAAGACCCGATTCATCTCTCCCACCATCTATGCTGTTATAACTGTGGTCGTACGAACTTCCTGTGACACCCTCCTCCACCTCATGGTACAGCTTTCCATTGGACAAGTTATGACCAGAGGTCTCTGGAGCGACCTTGATAGGTGAAGGGCTGAGAGGGCCAGGAGTGTGAAATGAAGGACTTGGGCTAAATAGCGACTCATCAGGTATAGTTGACTGGGGAGTGGAGGGATAATGGAAGGATAGTGGCACGTAGTGGGTGGGGTCTGGGTCAAGCGGATCAGTGGTTGGTGTGTCAGATAGAGTTCTTGACAGCAGGCGGGACTTCCTAGGTCGGTTTGATTCCTTTGGAGTAGATTGGGTAGATTTGGATCTGTAGGACAGACACAGGCTCAACAATGTATCCTCATATCAGGGTGGCAACCATTCAAAACGTGTCTAACCCCCACTTTCACTTGGCTTTGAGCTTACTGTATCAGGACGGAACACACAACTCACTCTAGTTAGAGTGTTTACCAGAAAAGGATATCATTTATACAGTGGAGGGGGGTTTCTTTCAGAGGTGGGTGAAGTACCTGGATTCTCTGTCCACGGGAGCGGAGCGGAGATACTGTAGTTCAGTGGTGGTCAGGAACACAGTGGTGGAGGTCACTGGGCTAGATAGAGGAGTGCTGCCAGAAGAGCTGGAGGAACTCAGTCCATTGGGTCTCTGTTCCTAGAGCAATGTAGAAGCATAAGCAAAAATGTATGGCAAGGCCTGTAACTAAACCGTCCGACTTTGGGAAGAAAAAATAAATAGTATAACTTGGCACAGGAAGAAATGGCAGCAGTTTTAAGGGCGCCCAACCAACTGTGCTATTACGTGTTTTTTTCCGCGTTATTTTTAACTTATTTTGTACATGTTTCTGAAACTGTATCGTACGGTAAAAAATAGCTTCAGGATATCAGGACCGTGATCACTCACCTCGGATTAGACAAAGAATTTTTCTTCAACAAGCAGGACGCACAGGACATACTCCGAATACCCGACAAGCCAACATCCCAGTTATTGGCAAGAGGAAGAGACGCAGGTACAGAGGACACAGAGCGGGGTGCCTCGTGAGGATCCGCAGAAGGTGAGTTGGAAATCTGCCGTTACCGTCAATATTACTCGCAAATGTGAAATCATTGGACAATAAATTAGACAAGGTACGATCACGAATATCCTACCAACGGGACAGCAAAAACTGTAATATTCTTATGTTTCACAGAATCGTGGCTGAATGATGACATGGATATTCTGCTAGCGGGACATACACTGCACCGGCAAGATAGAACAGCACACTCCGGTAAGACGAGGGGGTGCGGTCTGTGCATATCTGTAAACAACAGCTGGTGCACGAAATGGAAGGAAGTCTCTAGAATTTGCTTGCCTGAAGTAGAGTATTTTGTGATAAAATGCAGCCCACACTAATTTGCCTAGAGTTTTCAGCTATACTTTTCGTGGCTGTTTTATTTACCACCAGACGGATGCTGGCACCAAAGGCCGTACTCAATCAGCTGTATAAGGAAATAAGCAAACAGGAAATCGCTCCCCCATAGGCGGCGCTCCTACTGGCCGGAGACTTTAATGCAGGGAAACTTAAATCAGTTCTACCTAATTTCTATCAACATGTTAATTGTGCAACCAGGAGGGATTTTTTTTTCCTAGATCACCTGTATTCCACACACAGAGATGCGTACAAAGCTCTCCCTCGCCCTCCACTTGGTAAATCCGACCACAATTCTACCCTGATTCGTGCATACAAGCAAAAATTAAAGCAGGAAGCACCAGTGACTAGGTCTACAAAAAAGTGGTCAGATGATGCAGATGCTAAACTACAGGACTGTTTGTTTTGCTATCACAGATTAGAACATGTTCCGGGATTCTTCCGATGGCATTTAGCAGTACACCACATCTGTCACTGGCTTTATCAATAAGTGCATCGAGGACGTTGTCCCCACAGTGACTGTACATACCCCAACCAGAAGCCATGGATAACAGGCAACATTCAGACTGATCTAAAGGGTAGATCTGCCGCTTTCAAGGTGCGGGACTCTAACCCGGAAGCTTATAAGAAATCCTGCTATGCCCTGCGACGAACCATCAGACAGGCAAAGCGTCAATACAGGACTAAGATTGAATCCTACTACACCGGCTCTGACGCTCGTCTTATGTGGCAGGGCTTGCAAACTATTACAGACTACAAAGGGAAGCACAGCCACGAGCTGCCCAGTGACACGAGCCCACTAGACGAGCTAAATCACTTTTATGCTGGCTTCGAGGCAAGCAACACTAAGGCATGCAATGAGAGCATCAGCTGTTCTGAACGACTGTGTGATCACGCTCTCCATAGCAAACGTGAGGAAGACCTTTAAACAGGTCAACATACACAAGGCTGCGGGTTTCAAGCAGACCACCATAGTCCCTGTGCCCAAGAACACGAAGGCAACCTGCCTAAATGACTACTGACCCGTAGCATTCATGTCCATAGCCATGAAGTGATTTGAAAGGCTGGTAATGGCACACATCAACATACCATTATCCCAGAAACCCTAGACCCACTCCAATTTGCATACCGCCAAAACAGATCCACGGATGATGCAATCTCTATTGCACTCCATACTGCCCTTTCCCACCTGGACAAAAGGAACACCTATGTGAGAATGCTATTCATTGACTACAGCTCAGCGTTCAACACCATAATACCCTCAAAGCTCATCACTAAGCTAAAGATCCTGGGACTAAACACCTCCCTCTGCAACTGGATCCTGGACCAACTGACGAGCCGCCCTCAGGTGGTAAGGGTATAACCTCACATCTGCCACGCTAAGCCTCAACACTAGAGCCCCTCAGGGGTGCGTGCTCTATCCCCTCCTGTAGTCCCTGTTCACCCACAACTGCACGGCCAGGCACGACCCCAACACCATCAT
Organism: Oncorhynchus tshawytscha; assembly: GCF_018296145.1. NCBI lineage: Eukaryota > Metazoa > Chordata > Actinopteri > Salmoniformes > Salmonidae > Oncorhynchus > Oncorhynchus tshawytscha. Next base: position 34,887,509 of record NC_056440.1, on the reverse strand, counting down.
TACGTTTGCAGACGACACAACAGTGATGGGCCTGATCACCAACAACGACGAGACAGTCTATAGGGAAGGGGTCAGAGACCTGGCCGGGTGGTGCCAGAATAACAACCTATCCCTCAACGTAATCAAGACTAAGGAGATGATTGTGGACTACAGGAAAAGGAGGACTGAGCACAACCCCATTCTCATCGACAGGGCTGTAAGTGGAGCAGGTTGAGAGCTTGAAGGTGTCCACATCACCAACAAACTAGAATTGTCCAAACACACCAAGACAGTCGTGAGTAGAGGGCACGACAGTCTATTCCCCCTCAGAAAACTAAAAAGATTTGGCATGGGCCCTCAGATCCTCAAAAGGTTCTACAGCTGCAACATCGAGAGCATCCTGACTGGTTGCATCACTGCCTGTTATTGCAACTGCTCGGCCTCCGACCGCAAGGCACTACAGAGGGTAGTGCGAACGGCCCAGTACATCACTAGGGCTAAGCTTCCTGCCATCCAGGACCTCTACATCAGGCGGTGTCAGAGGAAGGCCCTAAAAACTGTCAAAGACCCCAGCCATAGAATTTTCTCTCTACTACCGCATGGCAAACGGTACCGGAGTGCCAAGCAAGGACCAAAAGGCTTCAACAGTTTTTACCCCTAAGCCATAAGACTCGCTACTGTATAAAGCCTCGCTACTGTTATTTTTCACTGTCTTTTTACTGTTGGTTTAATTCTTTACTTACCTATTGTTCACCTAATGCCTTTCCCCCCCAAAATTGCACTGTTGGTTAGAGCCTGTAAGTATGCATTTCACTGTAAGGTCTACACCGGTTGTATTCAGCGCACTTGACAAATACATTTTGATTTGCATTAAGATATTGATGAATACTACAACAACCCAACAAATTAAGATGATCACAAGATAAAATAAAAATCTCAAATGAGAGAAGCACCTAAATTATCAGCCATTGTCATATACCTGCTTGTATGTTTCCATTTCATGAACCATGACTTTCACTGTGAGATCAGGAGGCATCTGTGTGCTGACAACCCTGTGGAGCAAAGACAGGTTTATATACACACAGTTTGTGTCTGGTTCTAATCTGTGGTTAACTACTCCAGCACTTTGCTGCAGCAAAGGTCAGACAGTTTACCTCCCACAGTAGAGTACACAACCAGCTAACACAAGGGGGCAGCGTTGACAGGCCTGCAGAATGAGGGCAGCCTTGAGTAGGAGAAGTGGGTCAATCTGAGAATCAAAACAAGGAGATAATTGCCAGGCTAGAAGTAAATCAACTTAAAAGATCAATGAAATAGATAGTAATTGTAACAGCGCCTTACATAAAATAAGGAATCGTATAATATTACCGGAGGTAGCAAACCCTACCGACATCATGCCCAACAGACAACTTATTACTTACATGTGTAGAGTCAATGGTGCTCAAGACACTGAAGATGTGGTGGAGTTCAGTGGCACCTCCTTGTAAGTGGGAGAGGTACTGGGTCCATCGAACAGCTAAATCTTCCTGACTGTAGATCTAAATGCAAGGCATTAGCAAAAAACAACGCACATCTATGTGAAGTGAGGACATGATATGGATATGACAGATTGCTGTATAGAGCTAAGATAAGTGTTAGTGATGTGCAGTTCACAAACTAATTGTTTATTTTTGAGCGCCTTTTTACTGACTGGAGAGTCAGGATTAGTTTTTCCTGAGATTCATTCGAGTCTTTCATTTGATCAGCTGGCCGCAATGAGTCCTACAACAAGACCGATAGAAGCTCCTCTGAGACGTGATCCGACCAACACATAGGCATACGCAAAGGAAAATAGATCATGCTGTAGGCAGCATAGAGAACAAAATGTTTATTATAACTGATAATTGATTGCATGGTGCAAGAATGAATTCAATGAATTGATTGACCGTTACGAAGGACATAGCTTTATAGAACCAACACACTCGAAAACGAATAGTTTGGAGGGCTGCAGTTCGAACGATCTTGTGCTTATCAGCCATATGGCAGTCAAGCAATGCTTTCCGCAAAGAGTAGTTCAGAATCTAGTCCAAGTAGACCTTGTTTCAAACATTTGAAAAAATAATCGTATTTTTATTCCTAGCAATCAACAAATGTACATTGTTTAAAACCTCTTTAGGATCAGACACTTTTTTTTCTCAATTTTCGTCTAAAATGACATGCCCAAATCTAACTGCCTGTAGCTCAGGACCTGAAGCAAGGATATGCATATTCTTGATACCATTTGAACGAAAACACTGAAGTTTGTGGAAATGTGAAATGAATGTAGGAGAATAAGACATTAGATCTTGTTAAAGATAATACAAAGGGAAAAAAACTTTTTTTTTTTAGTTCCATCATCTTTGAAATGCAAGAGGAAGGCCAATATGTAATATTCCAGGTTAGGCGTAATTTCGATTTTGGCCACTAGATGGAGGCAGTGTATGTGCAAAGTTTTAGACTCTTCAATGAACCATTGCATTCTGTTCAAAATGTTGTATAAAGACTGCCCAAATGTGCATAATTGGTTTATTAATACATTGACGTTCATAACCGTGCACTCCCCTCAAACAATCACATGGTATTCTTTCACTGTAATAGGTACAGTAAATTGGACGGTGCAGTTAGCTTAAAGTTCTTGTTAATCTTTCTGCCAATACAGGATATGTCTGTGTACTGGGAAATTTCTTGTTCCTTACAACCTCATGCTACTCACATTAGCCTACGTCAGCTCAACCGTCCCACGGGGGACACCGATCCCTTAGAGGTTAAAGCACACTTTTACATGTTTGTCACAAATGACAGCTCCAATAAGCATCCTATGGTGAACCACATGCAGGGCCGGCTCTAGCCTTCTAGGGGCCCTAAGCGAGATTGGGTTGTGGGAGACTCCCGACCTTGTGGCAAAAATGTTAGTGGATTCCCTCCTAAACTGTGATTATTTTAGTTAAAGTTAATTTCCTGCAATTCTACATATTTTGTAATGATTTATGCCATATTAATATGAGTCAGAGTGAGAATGACTAACAAATCAATAGGGGGGCGCGCTGGAGGTCACATCTCGTTTACCAGAGGGCACGCAGGATCCCTACCAGGGAAAGAAACTGAAAACTCATGATTCTACAAGCCTCTCGTTCACATGTCTTCAGGGCTGGTTCCAGGCATAAGCAACATAAGAGGTCGCTTAGGGCCACCGGGTGAACATGCCCCGATGACATGTGAACGAGAGGCTTGACTTGTGAGTTTTCAGTTTATCTTTCCCTGGTAGGGGTCCTGCGTGCTCTGGGAATTACAGACTCAAATGAACAAAAGTAGTCTTAAGATTGGTTCTTTTGACTGAACAAGTTGAAAAGACCAGTCAGTAAAAATACGCAAACTTCCCATCACTATGAAGTGTTAGAGATGACTGTACCTGGTAGCTCTGGCGGATAGGGCCGTTATAGAAACTAAAGAGATTTATCAGCTGATCCAGGAAGTCACATATACTGACGTCTGGTATTTCCACTGAACAGCTTAAGGCCTGAGGGAGGGCAACATGGATAGTTATTATGACATATACACAGGGGATTGAGACAAAAACAAAAACTGGTTTAGGGGACGAACTGTCTCATTACAGTAGTCTATCCATCTGAGATATCGGTGAATGTTTCAATAAGATCTGTCAGGTTTTGCTCAAACATCTGAAGATATGTTAGACTTAGTGCATAGTTGTCATATGACAATGATCTGGTGTGGTTCCAGGCTATGGTGCAAATAACCTCGGGCGGAAGTGTCGTAACGAGATTATGGCTTAACTCACCCACAAAAAGTTGTCTTTCATGCGGATGGCGAACTTGCTCCGCCGTAGCCTGAGCAGACGTACAGGGGAGGAGGAGAGCTCAGAGACACAGCGGCTCACGCCTGCCAGCTGTCCACACAGCAGCTCCTGCTTATCCAGAGGTGTCTGGAAGAAATAAAAGGCAAATAACCATCATTCAATGGACTCATCCAATTGGTAGGGGATCATTACTGCAATCAAGTAATCATTCTTAATACACAGTATCAATAATCTCATTGAGGGAACACATACAAACTTGACATCCCTACCTCTTCAGGATAGAAGTAGCAGATGCCAGCTCTTGTAGGGTCACCCTCACCCTTGACCTTTGACCCATCATACAGGAAGAAGTTAATGCATCTGCAAATCACCAAGAAATCTGATTGAGTGAAAATAACCAAACTAACATTAGAAAACCAAGTAAGGACTATTGAATAGCAGAAAAAAATGGATAGGAATTCAATAGAATAATAGAACCTCAGATCAGAGGTGACAGTCCCACCTTCTTGAGTCAGGCACAATGATCTCAGCCATAGCTGCCATTGTTTGTTCTGTCTGTCCTCCACACCTTTATAAAGACCGTGATTAATAAAACAAGTGCATTCATTACGTGAATGTTATATCCTAGCTAGGTACAATGCAGATAACTAGGCCTATTGTTTTTCCATTTTGATAGGACATGCCTTCGCTATTGAACCAACTGGTGGCAATTACCGACTGCATGATTAAAAATCGTAAGACCCCACATTGAACTGAATTGCCCAAAGTACTTCTACTAGCATGTAACGTTAATTTCACAAATCAAGTTATGTCTCGCGAACTACCAGCTGGCTGGCATTTAGCTTACCAAATTCGTCAAGCCGCTTCCAAATGATGTTGACGCAGTCTTCCTCCAGGTCCTTCAAGGTAATACATGTAAAGTCGTCATCTCAGTCGAACAATACCTTCAAATTTCCTACCTTTACTTTGCCAAACTTCACTCCTTTGTTTCAGACAATTTAACAGACTCAATTGAAAACAGAGTAACTAACATTAGCTACTCGCTTGCTAGAGGAATGCGAGTCACAAGAAGTTAGTCATGTGAAAGAAGGGGAAGCAAATAGTGTCAAACAGTGCGTTGCTCTGAAACACGAATTTCTAAACTCCTTTCGTAACTCCAAACATAGCAGACTTATATGGTAGAGAAAGAGACATACGAAACCACTTGATAGTGTACACGACTTAATAATGACAAACACATTTTGGTAATATTTATTTTAGTTAAGTTTAAGCACACATTGTGTTAAATGGTCCAGAAAGGTTTTACTATCATTGAGTCCCTTGTGACAAGTATGCATAGTTAAACATAATGGAATAGAGGAGCGTAAACTGTTTGAAGAGCGTGGTCTAGTAACAGAGTAAAGAATTGAGGGAAGACTCTGGTCCCAGTGTATGAGGTAATCTGGAAGAAGAGTGATCATTCTTCACGTCCTTCATAGCCATCAGGGAGGGCATTTACTTCAGGGTTGTGGAACAGGCTCTTGTTGCCATCACCCCATGGGAAACGCTGGTGAGAGACGAGTTAAGTTAACATAATGACAAATTCAACTAACAGGGGGCACATTAAAATGTGTAAATACTCTAGACAAAATTACAGCGACTATAATACCTAAACTATACGATCAGAGGTGTTTTGCAACAACTGGATGCATTTAGTATTTTGCCATAATTTAAAAAACTTGAATCAGACCTTGCTGCGAATGCGAAGGTGGCTGTAAGGTACGAACTCAGGTTCCACATGGTGTGCAGCATGTTGCTGCATCTTCAGGTACATGTTCAACATGCACACTGCAACCCCCGGAAGGGCAACTACAAAGGAGAGGATCTTCCATGTTCTGGCTGGAGAAGAAACAAGAACAAATTTAATTTGATGAGTAACACTGAAGCAAAGGCTTTATTTACACTGAAGCAATACATTTGATCTTTATGTTCAGCAACATAATTAAATCACAACTAGCAACATAATTAAATCACAATGGATTCATTTTTGAATGAAGCAGCTGCCTGTTAGCTGTTGAGTCAGTGGAGAAATTAGCTAGCTATGTTGTGCTAAATGGCAATGTGAACCATTTAGCTAACATTAGCTAGAAAGCAAACTGGCAGTATTGGAAATTGGAGTGAATTAAATGTTTTATTCATCATTTATTGCTAGGTAGCTATCTTGGTAAAGCATTGTGCTGCACTTACCACCCAAATTTCATATGAAATGTGTGTGACTGCCTGGCTCAGTTTAGTTATCTAGCTAAAGTTAACTTGCCAATGAGCATGTGCACAGTAGCAAACTGAACACAACTAAAAATGAAAAATCATATTTTTTTTTCTATATGCAGATTTCCTTAGTTAGAATAATTCTGATGAAATGGGGGATGGATTACACCGGGAAAAGTGCCCTCTAATTGCTCTTGGGACTTCTCTGGCTCCCTACGTGGAGGTTTGTGCTCTCCGATTGGCTCAAAGTCAAGTTCTCGGCCACTGACAAGCATTGTGATTCTACAAGTAGAAAACGTCAGGTTCGTTGGCACCAGGTCGATACGCAGTAGGGTCGTCTTGTTCTAGAAAGAGAAGGAAGGGCCTCCTACTGCGCTAAGTACCTGACAGCAATGTTCCCTCTGACTTCCGGGGGAGCTGCGCACCTGCGACTGCCATGCATAAGAAATATCAGCCATACAGAGAAGCACGAGATTGCACTTCAGTTTTCCCCTTTAGTTAACAACGTTTCCCTTCGAATTAATGCAATATTAGCTACTTTCAATTAACCATACCAAAACAAAAACTAACTATGCAAAGGATTGTCAGAGCGTAATGGAGTAGGATTCTATTGCATTGAAAGGCATGACTCCGGCCCATATTCTATACAGGAGGGTGAGCCATAACCAATCAGAGCTGCAGTATCCATGCGTCACCGTAAGGATGGTGCCAGGTTTCCTCCAGATGTGACGTTTAGCATTCAGGCCAAAGAGTTTAATCTTGGTTTCATCAGACCAGAGAATCTTGTTTCTCATGGTCTGAGAGTCTTTAGGTGCCTTTTGGCAAACTCCAAGTGGTCTGTCATGTCATTTTACTGAGGAGTGGCTTCCATCTGGCCACTACCGTAAAGGCCTGATTGGTGGAGTGCTGCAGAGATGGTTGTCCTTCTGGAAGGTTTTCCACACAGGAACTCTGGAGCTATGTCAGTGACCATTGGGATCTTGGTCACCTCCCTGGGCTAAGGCCCTTCTCCCCCGATTGCTCAGTTTGGCCAGGCGGCCATCTCTAGGAAGAGAGTATTGGTGGTTCCAAAGTTCTTCCATTTAAGAATGATGGAGGCCACTTATCTTGGGGACCTTCAATGCTGCAGACATTTTTTGGTGTCCTTCCCCAGATCTGTGCCTCGACACAATCCTGTCTCGGAGCTCTACTGACAATTCCTTCGACCTCATGGCTTGGTTTTTGCTATGAAATGCACTGTCAACAGTGGGACTTTATATAGCCCGGTGTGCCCCTTTCAAAATAATTTCCAATCAATTGAACCTACCACAGGTGGATTCCAATCAAATTGTAGAAATATCAAGGATGATCAATTTGAGTCTCATAGCGAAGGCTCTGAATACTTATGTTTTATTTTATTTATACATTTGCAAAAATGTCTAAACCTGTTTTCGCTTTGCCATTATGGGGTAGTGTGTGTGATTTAAATAAAACATTTTCCTCAATTTTAGAATAAGGCTGTAACATAACATTTTGAAAAAGGGAAGGTGTTTGAATACTTTCCGAGTGCAATTTATCCAAATAGTCAGATTTCATAACCCAATACATCCGTTCATAAGCACAGAGCTCTGACATATCGGTGCATGTTTCTCATAACTTGAGGATTTTACATTTTATGGTCTTTGTCTTCAAAGTTGTTTCTGCCAGTCGCAAAAAGCTAAATTAGCATGACGAGCTGAATTAAAATGTAAGGTATAGAAAATAAAAAGCTTGGTATACACTCAGTGCTCAGTTGACATCTCAGTTGATTTACTCAACCTAAAGCTGGCCATCCTACAAGTGTAAAAACTCAAGGTAACTATAATTGGTCAGAATGCAATGTTCCCTCTAAGCTGCGTGCGGGCAGTCTTTTAAAATGATAAACTTGGATTAGTTAACAACGTGCCATTGGAACACAGGAGTGATGGTTGCTGATAATGGGCCTCTGTACGCTTATGTAGATATTACATAAATAAAAACATTTTCAGCTACAATAGTATTTCTGATCAATTTGATGTCATTTTAAAATGAAATATTTTTGTTTTTCTTTCGAAAACAAGTACATTTCAAAGTGACCCCAAACTATTGAACTGTAGTGTATACCCCCCCCCAAAAAAAAAATAGTTGATTGAGCCATTTCAGCCACACCTTGTAAAAATCATCTCTCCTCGTTTCCAACACTCACTACAGAGTTCCAAATTGCCTCTGGAAGCAACGTCAGCACCAGAACTGTTCGTCTGGAGCTTCATTAAATGGGTTTCCATGGCCGAACAACCGCACACAAGCCTAAGATCTCCATGCGCAATGCCAAGCGTTGGCTGGAGGGGTGTAACGCTCGCCACCATTGATCTCTGGAGTGATAAATCACACTTCACCATCTGGCAGTCTGAGGGACAAATATGTGTTTGGCGGATGGCACGAGAACGCTACCTGCCCCAATGCAGTGCCAACTGTAAAGTTTGAATGAGGAATAATGGTCTGGGGCTGTTTTTCATTGTTTGGGCTAGGCCCCTTAGCGTTAAGATTTCCCTTCACTGGAACTACAACATACAATGACATTTTAAACGCTTCTGTGCTTCCAACTTTGTAGCAACAGTTTGGGAAAGGCCCTTTCCTGTTTCAACATGACAATTCCCCTGTGCACAAACGAGGTAAATACAGAAATTTGTCAATCAGTGTGGAAGAACTTGATTGGCCTGCATAGAGCCCTGAACTCAACCCCATCAAACACCTTTGGGATGAATTGGAAAGCCGACTGTGAGCCAGGCCTAATCACCCAACATCTGTGCCCTACCTCACTAATGCTTGTGGTTGAATGGAAGGAAGTCCCAGCAGCAATATTCCAAAATCTAGTGGAAAGCCTTCCCAGAAGAGTGGAGGCGGATATAGCAGTAACGGGGGGACCAACTCCATATTAATGCCCATGATTGTGGAATGAGATGTTCGATGAGCAGGTGTCATACTTTAGGTCATGTAGTGTTGCTAGCCATCTGGCTAGTATAGGTGGGACTTGAATTGCCAACAACTCCTGTGTATGTGGTTGATTTGCCAAGTTCCTGTAGCTAACGTTAACTTAGCTAGTTACATTAGTAAAATTCTCTGTTATGCTGCCTCACGCTAACGTTACGTTGGCTAACGAGCAAGGTCACTACGTTATGTCCTTCAAACAACTGTTTGTCTTGTCATTACTAAATCGTTTCATTTGAGAAATGTTTGTGTGGGTTTACCTGTTTGCTCCCCATGACTATGGGCCGCTGAGGCAGAGAGTTGACGGGTCTGGATTATTGAGGACCGTAGGAGAGCTTGCGAAATTCGTCCAAAAGACACCATTTTCGCAGTCTTTCTGACCGATCAGATGAGCGGAAGTGATGTAGGGGGACACGTGCTCTTCTAATGGGGCTCCACGGTAGACGCGTACCCAAGGTAGCTGTCACTATTAACTACCCTGGGTGGTTGTACGTTCAAGCCAATCACTGCGCACCATTATTTTTTAGCGTCAAACCAATCAGTGCGCAGAATTTTATTCCGCACAACATAAACATGGAGCCAACTGGTAAGCAGCTAGCTTGCTAGCTAGCTACAGTAATTTCACTTGTGCATACATTTAGCTATATCCATTTCCTACATGTATTAGCGATTGTAAGTACACTAATAAATATATTAAACGTATAAGTATAATATAATATAAGAAAACGTAATTGTAAAATTAATGGTAAACTAAGGCTAAAACTACTCAGTAGATTAGCTACGTTTGCTGCAAGGTAACTAGCCATGGGCGAACCTAGGCTTTTTGATGGCTTTTTGCAAATCCAGTTCGGTTTCCATGTCGCCATCACTGATTTTCACGGTTTAAATGTGAAAACAACGTTGATTCAACCAGTTTTTACCCAGTGATACTTTATCCCTTATGCCTGCTTTTACAATGTATTTCATTGTTGCCAACAGATTTCCCCATTATCTGCTGTTGTGATATCCCTCTTGTCCTGATGTGCATTGTCTGAGCCTATTCTGTCCCTTGGCTGTTATCTGCCCTTACCAATGTTTGTAGCATTTTTGTGTTGTTGCCATAGGTCTCCCTTAATATACTGCCTAGGCGCACAGGGTACGGCCAGTGGCAAGCCTTTTAGCACTGTATTTTGTAATGCATTTCATTTCATTGTCTACACAGAAATGGACTACTTAAAATGGTCCACCACATTGGGTCCAAGGAGGAAGTGATGCAGGAGTGGTCCATGATGACACACCGTCGGTCCAGTGCTTTTACAAAGGCTGTTCACTTATATGGCAGCATTCCTTGTTAGGTACTTACCTGAACAATACATTATAACACTGTCATAAAGATGTTCTTATACCACAGTGTTAGAATGCCAGTTAGTGTATTTGGAAAGTATTCAGACCCCTTGACTTTTTCTACATTTTGTTACGGTACAGCCTTAATTAAATCGTTCAAACCCCATAATGACCTAGCAAAGAACAGGTTTAGAAATGTTTGCAAATGTATTGAAAAAAAACGGATCACATTTACATAAGTATTCAGACCCTTTACTCAGTGCTTTGTTGTAGCACCTTTGGCAGCCTCGAGTCTTCTTGGGTATGACGCTACGAGCTTGACAACTGTATTTGGGGAATTTCTCCCATTCTTCTCTGCAGATCCTCTCAAGCTCTGTCAGGTTGGATCGGGAGTGTTTCTGCACAGCTATTTTGAGGTTTCTCCAGAGATCGGGTTCAAATTCGGGCTCTGGCTGGGCCTCTTGGACATTCAGAGACTTGTCCCGAAGCCACTCCTGCATTGTCTTGGCTGTGTGCTTAGGGTCATTGTCCTGTTGGAAGGTGAACCTTCACCCCAGTCTGAGGTCTTGAGCAGGTTTTCAACAAGGATCTCTGTACTTTTCGCCGTTCAACTCTTGGTTTCATCAGACCAGGGAATCTTGTTTCTCATGGCCTGAGAGTCTTAACCTCTCTAGGGTATGTGGGACACCTGGCCAACATCCAGTGAGATTGCAGAGCGCCAAATTCAAATACAGAAATACTCATTATATAAAAATTCAGAAAAGATACAACTATTTTACATAGGTTTAAAGATTAACTTGTGAATCCAACCACTGTGTCAGATTTAAAAAATGCTTTACTGCGAAAGCATACCTTACAATTATTTGAGAACATAGCCCAGCAGACAAATCATTACAAACAGGAACTAGCCAAGTAGAAGAGTTACACAAGTCAGAAAGAGACAATTAATCACTTACCTTTGATGATCTTCATATGGTTGCACTCAGAAGACATTAATTTATTCAATAAATGTTCCTTTTGTTCGATCAAGTTTCTCTTTATATCCGAAAACCTCCGTTTTGTTTGCGCGTTTTCTTCAGTAATCCACAGCCTCAAACGCAGTCACAACAGGCAGACGACAAATCCAAATTCTATCCGTAAAGTTCATAGAAACATGTCAAATGATGTTTATATTCAATCCTCAGGTTGTTTTTAGCCTAAATAATCGATAATATTTCAACCGGACAATAACGTCGTCAATATAAAAGGTAAACAAGAAAGGCACTCTCTCGGTCGCACGCATGAAAAAGCTCTTTGACACAGCAGGGTCCACTCATTCAGACTGCTCTTACTCCCTCATTTTTCAGAATACAAGCCTGAAACAATTTTTAAAGACTGTTGACATCTACTGGAAGGCATAGGAACTGCAATTTGAGTCCTAAGTCAATGGATACTGTAATGGCATTGAATAGAAAACTACATAACAAAAACAAAAAATACTTCCTGAATGGATTTATATTTATAGTATAACAGAACTCATATGGCAGGCAAAAACCTGAGAAAAATTCAACCAGGAAGTGGGAAATCTGAGGTTTATAGTTTTTCAAGCGATTGCCTATCCAATATCCAGTGTAAATGGGGTCAGATTGCACTTTCTAAGGCTTCCACTAGATGTCAACAGTCTTTAGAACGTTGTTTCAGGCTTATATTGTGAAAGGGTGGCGAATAAGAGCTGTTTCAACCAGGGGTCTGGTTGAAAGCCTTTAGTTTAGTCACGCACGGCCGTGAGCATGAGCTCCGTTCCCTTTCATTTCTAAATGACATAGGAGTTGTCCGGTTGGAATATTATTGAAGATTTATGATAAAAACATCCTAAGGATTGATTATATACATCGTTTGACATGTTTCTACGAACTGTAATGGAACTTTTGTGACTTTGTCTGTACTTAGTGCCCGCGCCTTGTGCATTTGAATTACTGGACTAAACACGCAAACAAAAAGGAGGTATTTGGACATAAATGTTGGACTTTATAAAACAAAACAAACATTTATTGTGGAACTGGGATTCCTGGGAGTGCATTCGGATGAAGATCATCAAAGGTAAGTGAATATTTATAATGCTATTTCTGACTTTTGTTGACTCCACAACATGGCGGGTATCTGTATGGCTTGTTTTGGTGGCTGAGCGCTGTACTCAGATTATCGCATGATGTGCTTTCGGCGAAAAGCTTTTTTGAAATCTGACACAGTGGTTGCATTAAGGAGAAGTTTCTTTAAAACTATGCATAACACTTGTATTTTCATCAACGTTTATGATGAGTATTTCTGTAAATTGATGTGGCTCTCTGCAAAATCACCGGATGTTTTGGAGGCAAAACATTACTGAACATAACGTGCCAATGTAAACTGAGATTTTTGTATATAAATATGAACTTTATCGAACAAAACATACATGAAGTCCTATGAGTGCCATCTGATGATCATCATCAAAGGTTAGGGATTAATTTTATCTCTATTTTTGCTTTTTGTGACTCCTCTCTTTGGCTGGAAAATGGCAGTTTTTTTGTGACTAGGCGCTGACCTATCATAATCACATGGTATGCTTTCGTCGTAAAGCCTTTTTGAAATCGGACACTGTGGTTGGATTAACAACAAGTTTATCTTTAAAATGGTGTATAAACTTGTATGTTTGAGGAATGTTAATTATGAGATTTCTGTTGTTTGAATTTCGCGCCCTGCACTTTCACTGGCTGTTGTCAAATCGATCCCGTTAATGGGATTTGAGCCATAAGAAGTTGTTTAAGGTGCCTTTTGGCAAATTCCAAGCGGACTGTTGTGTGCCTTTTACTGAGGAGTGGCTTCCGTCCGGCCACTACCATGAAGGCCTGATTGGTGGAGTGCTGCAGAGATGGAAAGAACCTTTCAGAAGGACAACGATCTCTACAGAGGAAATCTAGAGCGCTGTCCGTGACCATCAGTTTCTTGGTCACCTCCCTGACCGAGGCCCTTCTCCCCCGATTGCTCAGTTTGGTTTCTTCCATTTAAGAATGATTGAGGTCACTGTGTTCTTGGGGTCATTCAATGCTGCAGACATTTTTTGGTACCCTTCCCCAGATCTGTGCATCCACGCAATCCTGTCTCGGAGCTCTACTGACAATTCCTTCGGCCTCATGGCTTGGTTTTTGCTCTGACATTCACTGTCATCTGTGGGACCTGTTTATATAGACAGGTGTGTGCCTTTCCAAATCATGTCCAATCAATTGAATTTACCACAGATGGACTCCAATCAAGTTGTAGAAACATCAAGGATGATTGATGGAAACAGGATGCACCTGAGCGCTCAATTTTGAGTCTCATAGCAAAGTGTCTGAATATTTATGTAAATAGGGTATTTCTTTTGAATTCATCTGCAAAAATATCAACACCTGTTTTCACTTTGTCGTTATGTGTAGATTGCTGAGGAAATGTTTTTATGTAATCCATTTTAGAATAAGGCTGTAACGTAACTATGGAAAAAGTCAAGGGGTCTGAATACTTTCCGAAGGCACTGTATATAACTCTGTGTTGTTGTATGTGTCGAACTGCTTTGCTTTATCTTGGCCAGGTCGCAATTGTAAATGAGAACTTGTTCTCAACTTGCCTACCTGGTTTAATAAAGGTTATATAAAAAAAAAAATCTGCATGGTTGCTAGACAAAAGCTAATGTTATTGCCTGTGAGATAATGGAAGACATTACAGGTACTGTGTATGTACAGTTGAAGTCAGAGGTTTACATACACCTTGGCCAAATACATTTAAACTCAGTTTCACAATTCTTGACATTTAATCCTAGTAAAAATTCCCTGTCTTAGGTCAGTTAGGATCACCACTTTTTATTTTAAGAATGTGAAATGTCAGAATAATATTAGTGATTTATTTCAGCTTCTATTTCTTTCATCATATTCCCAGTGGGTCAGAAGTTTACATACTCAATTAGTATTTGGTAGCATTGCCTTTAAATTGTTTAACTTGGGTCAAACGTTTTGAGTAGCCTTCCACAAGCTTCCCACAATAAGTTGGGTGAATTTTGGCCCATTCCTCCTGACAGAGCTGGTGTAACTGAGTCAGGTTTGTAGGCCTCCTTGCCCGCACACACATTTTCACAAATGTTCTATGAGATTGAGGTCAGGGCTTTGATGGCCACTCCAATACCTTGACTTTGTTGTCCTTAAGCCATTTTGCCACAACTTTGGAAGTATGCTTGGGGTCATTGTCCATTTGGAAGACCCATTTGCAACCAAGCTTTAACTTCCTGAATGATGTCTTGGGATGTTGCTTCAATACATCCACATAATTGTCCTTTGCTCATGATGTCATCTATTTTGTGAAGTGCACCAGTCCCTCCTGCAGCAAAGCACCCCCACAGCATGATACTGCCACCCCCATGCTTCATGGTTGTGATGGTGTTCTTCAGCTTGCAAGTCTCCCCCTTTTTCCTCCAAACATAAGGGCTACTTAATGTTAGATCCCTCACTTCCAAGGCAGTTATAGTCGAACTAATCACTGATCATAATCTTGATGTGATTGGCCTGACTGAAACATGGCTTAAGCCTGATGAATTTACGGTGTTAAATGAGTCCTCGCCTCCTGGTTACACTAGTGACCATATCCCTCAAAGGCGGAGGTGTTGCTAACATTTACGATAGCAAATTTCAATTTACAAAAAACCCCTGACATTTTCGTCTTTTGAGCTTCTAGTCATGAAATCTATGCAGCCTACTCAATCACTTTTTATAGCTACAGGCCTCCTGGGCCATATACAGCGTTCCTCACCGAGTTCCCTGAATTCCTATCGGACCTTGTAGTCATGGCAGATAATATTCACATTTTTGGTGACTTTAATATTCATATGGAAAAGTCCACAGACCCACTCCAAAAGGCTTTCGGAGCCATCATCGACTCAGTGGGTTTTGTCCAACATGTCTCCGGACCTACACACTGCCACAGTCATACTCTGGAACTAGTTTTGTCCCATGGAATAAATGTTGTGGATCTTAATGTTTTTCCTCATAATCCTGGACAATTGGACCACCATTTGAATACGTTTGCAATCGCAACGAATAATCTGCTCAGACCCCAACCAAGGAGCATCAAAAGTCGTGCTATAAATTCTCAGACAACCCAAAGATTCCTTGATGCCCTTCCAGACTCCCTCTGCCTGGAAGGTAGAGGACAAAATTCAGTTAACCACCTAACTGAGGAACTCAATTTTTTTTTTGTAACAGTATTTTTATTTGAATTTCACAATTTTCACCCATATTAAGAGATACAACAACAGAGACAAAGCACACAGAACAAAAACAAGAAAAACAGCACCCACTTACACATATCTACGTGCATATATATATATATACACACATACATACATACATACACACACACACACATACCCATGATTATACACACACATACGCATACACGCACACACACATATACACACCCATACATACGTACACCATTTTCCTCTTCCCGCTCGGTGCTTCTCTCACCCCATCACCATCATTGCGTCTCTCAATACATACATTTTAAACAAACTTAAACAGAAATTAAACAAAAAAAGAGGTTAGGTTCCACACATTGAACGTACAGTGTAGTTCTGAAATACATAGATCCCCGCCATTCTAAGAGAATCCTTGCAGCATAATAGCTGATACCTCAGGTTCTAGGTCATTTAGATAAGGTTCCCATACTTTGTAGAACTGGTCTGTTTTAGAATGCAATGTACATGTCAGATATTCCAGAGGCACCCATTCAAATAGTATCTTATGCCAATCTTTAATAGAAGGAACCTTATCACTAATCCACTGTAAAAGGATGTTTTTCCTCGCTGCGAAGGTAAGGATGTTGTAAAGCCTCCTTTTACCGACAGAAGTAACATGCCTACTAGGGAGACCTAACAGTAAAGAAACTGGGTCCAATTCTAGATCAACCCCTAGGATCTTTTCAATTTCTTGCAGAACACCAGACCAGTATCTTTGTATTTTGGTACATGACCATAAACAATGTGTTAGGGTGCCTGTATCAGTTTTGCATTTAAGACACTGAGGGGAAGAGGAAGTGGGGCTAAAAGCATGTCTGCGATTTGGGGATATATGCAATCTGTGTATTATTCTTAATTGGATTGCTCTAGTACGGTTACATATAGATATTGTTTTTGCATATCTCCAAATGTCCTCCCACATCTCTTCATCAATAGTAACAGACAATTCTTTCTCCCACACTTGTTTCACCCTCCGTGTGTTGACAGCAGAAAAGGACCTTAAAGTATCATAAAACAGACTTAGACATTTTCCTTTGTGGGAAAAAAAAAGCATTCTTTCAATGACAGACACATCAGGGTTACCAATTAAGGTGGTGCTCTTCAGAATATAATGTCTTACTTGTAGGAAGCGGGAAAAGTCCTGCTTTGGGAGTCGATATTTCTCGACCATCTGCTCAAATGACAACAAAATCTTATCAGCAAATAAGTCATTTAGCCTGCGTATGCCCTTATTAAGCCATAAGTTAAAGCCAGCATCCAGCCATCCTGGACTGAAATCTGGGTTGTTAAGAATTGGGGTAAGAGCAGAGGTTAGTTTGGACCTTCCCAGGAAGCGTTGAACTGACCTCCATACTTTGAGTGTGTTAAGTGTAACGGGATTATTGCAGTGATCTTCTACAGACTTGAAACTTCTGAAAAATAAAAGATCCTGTAAGGGGTATTTTGAAAGAGAAGTCTCAATGTCTAACCAAATAGAGGAGTCATCATTTGTGATCCAGTCAGAAATATAACAAAGGTGGGCACACCATTGATAGAACCTGATATTGGGCAGGTCCAAGCCGGCCATAGAACTTGGCAGCTGCAATATTGCCATCTTAAGTCTTGGCTTGCGTTTACTCCATATAAAGGAACTTAGCCATCCATTTACATCCTTTATTACCTTATTGGAGAGTAATACTGGGATCATTTGGATTGGGTAAAGTAGTCTAGGTAAAATGTTCATTTTCAAGAGGGATATTCTACCCAACCAAGAAATCGGGACAGAGTTCCAGCGATCCAGATCCTGTCTTATTGTATCAAACAAGGGAACAAAATTGGCTTTGTACATTAGCTGGAATTTAGGAGTTACAAATATACCCAGATACATGAAACCTGAGGGAGACCATTTAAAAGGGAAGGGGGGAGAAGTATTAGGTACAGAGTGTAGGCTACCAAGTGGCATAGCCTCTGACTTAGTAAGGGTTAATCTTGTAGCCTGAGAATTCGCTGAATAATTCAATAATATTAATAAGAGATGTAATTGAAGTCTCGGGACTAGAGATGAATATCAGGACATCATCAGCATACAAGCTTATTTTATGGTGAACATCACCAATGAGCAGCCCCTGTATAGCAGGCGTTACCCTGATGGCCTCGGCCAGTGGTTCCATAACGAGTGCAAAGAGGAGGGGGGATAAAGGACAGCCCTGTCTGGTACCTCTGTGTATAGAGAAGCTATTTGACCGTAGCCCATTAGTAAGGACAGCAGCCTGAGGATCATCATATAAAACTTTCACCCATTTTATAAAGTTGTCCCCCAGACCAAATTTATTTAGAGCAAATAATAGGTAAGACCACTCCACACGATCAAATGCTTTCTCAGCATCTAGGGAGAGCACAAGACCATCCACAGCACTTTGTTGGTAGGCTTGAATTACATTAAGAAGCCGCCTGACGTTGTTGCATGACTTACGGCCCCTAATGAAGCCAGTTTGGTCTCCTTTCACAATTAGTGGCAGTGAGTCCTCTAATCTTGTGGCTAGAATTTTAGAAAGCAATTTTCTATCCACATTCAGAAGGGAAATTGGTCTGTATGAGGAACAAGACTCTGGACATTTTCCCTTTTTGAGAATAAGTGAAATGTTGGCTTCCCTCAGCGTTTGAGGGAGTTGGTCATTTGAAAATGAGTGGTTAAACATATCACACAATGGCTCAAGGATCAGGCCATGGAACTCTTTATAGAACTCACTACAAAACCCGTCTGGTCCTGGGGCCTTACCATTTAGCAGATTCTTAATTGCGAACATTATCTCTTCCTTGGTAATAGGGGCATTAAGGAGGGACCTCTGCTCTTTGGAGATAGTAGGGAGCTCAATCTTACAAAAGAAGTTCTCCATTAATTTGGGTGCATCCTTTGGCAGTTCTGAGGCATAAAGGTTTGTATACAATTTCTTAAATGAGTCACTTATCAATTTATTTTCATATAAATGATTACCATCAGAATCAGTAATAGTAGCAATTGACTGAGAGTCAGCCCTCTTTTTAGCTAGGTATGCCAAGTACTTTCCTGGCTTATCGCCATGTTCATATAGCTTTTGCCTGACAAATCTCATTTTCTTTTCAGTGTCCTGTGTTAGGAGAGAGTCTAACGTTGATCTAATGACTGATATTTCCTTTAATAGGGCAGGAGTGGGCGTTTTAATGTAGTCCTTCTCTTTAGTTCCTAATTCACCCTCTAACATTTTTTGCTTTTCCCGCTTTTTCCGTCTCTTAGTAGCTGTGTATGACATAATCAGACCCCTGGCATACGCTTTACAGGTCTCCCAAAGGAGCGAGGGGTTATCTGTTGATTGAGAGTTAATAGAGAAAAATGCTTTAAAAACTCTGTTATAAAATATGATGTGAATGTATGGTCTTTAAGAATGGTTGTGTTCAACCTCCAATGTCTTGACCGATTGAATGCCCCGTTGAGTTATGTCCAGGATCACCTCAGCATGATCAGATATGACTATGCTTCCTATCCTAGCGGATAAAACAGACTGCAAAGACGTCTTGGGCATAAAAAAAATAATCTATTCTAGTCTGACATCCATGAGGTGCAGAGAAAAAAGTGAACTCTCTGTTGGAGGGATGGAAAGCTCTCCAGACATCCGCATACCCCAGATCATCACAAATAACTTTAAGTGACTTAGCTTGAGGAGAGAGTGAAGCTATACCACTGGGAAACTTATCAATAAGGGGGTTCAACAAGCAGTTAAACTCTCCTCCAACCACTGCAGTATCTGAGTTTAATTCTGAAAAGTCTAGAAATGCCTTAGTGAGGAAATCAGGGGGGTGAGCAGGGGGGAAGTAAATATTCATTATGGAAATGTTCTGCCCCTGTAAAGTACCATTAATTATAACAAAGCGACCAAATTTATCTTTCACACAATTCAAGACCTTAAGTGGTAAGTTATTTTTCACCAGAATTGCTACACCTCTACTTCTGGATGTAAATGATGAGAAAAACACTTGACCAAACCCTCCTTGTTGTAATTTCAGGTGCTCCTTATCATCCAAATGAGTTTCTTGCAACAGGGCAATATCAATATTTTCTTTTTTCAAAAAAAGACAGTACTTTCTTCCTTTTAATGGGGTTATGGCTCCCTCTAATGTTCCACGTACATACATGCAGTCTGTTATCTGCCATTGTATCTTGACCATTCAATATCCAGACTGGATCCTACTGTAAAAGTGGGGTGGTACCTTTTTCCATGTGTTGAACTCTCCTCTATCTCACTGAGCATAAACAAAAAATATGAACCCTGAACTCGAACTATACTAAACCCAAAAATTAAACATGTAAAAATCCAAAAGGGGTTTTCCCACTAGCTAACATGCAGGGGATTTCAACTCTCCAATGTAGACTCTTAAGTCAGCATTGCCGCTCAATAGCCTCATCCTTTATATATATGGAAAAGAAAATCAATAGAAGAAGATTTTAGGTGGAAGAGCCTCAACCAAGCCTGGGCACCAATATGGATTCACACATATCTCAGCCTGAGCTATAGCGGCTATTACTTTAGCAAGAAAAATAATAAAGATACGAATATTACTGAGCCGGAGTACGTGAGGACTCACACCACTGTTTCATGATCAGATTCAACCAAAAATAAACAAAGTTATTCAATGCTGTGGAGGTGCAGCTTAAAGTTATTTACCCGAGAGAGTCAATAAACGCAGCAGCCTCTTCAGGTGTGTAGAGCTTTTTAGGTGATCCGTTGACCATAATCTTCAATGTGGCCGGGTACAACAGTGCGTAGTCCATCTTCATTCTCCTGAGTCGAGCCTTCGCCTCATCAAACGCTTTGCGTCTTCGTACAACCGCTGTGGAATAATCATTGAAGAATGAGACCTTTGGACCTTTATGTTGACTACCATCAGAGACGATGTTTCTAGCCGCATCCATGACGCGCTGCTTGTCGGTGAAGTTGTGGAACTTTATAACCACCGGCCGTGGGCGCTGATTGGGACCGGGTATCGGTGCTTGAGAGCGATGGGCTCTGTCCAGCTTCACACGACCAGCCTTAGTGTCCATTTGTAGGTAGCCAGGGATCCATTCCTCAAAGAATTTTACTGAACGTGTCCCTTCAGAATTTTCCGGGAGTCCCACAACACGAATATTGCATCTTCGTCCTCGATTATCCAAGTCGTCAATGTGCTCCGCCATTTCGCGCACCTGTTTCTCAAGTGCTTTTATCTTAGCGTCCATAGATGTAGTTGAAGTTTCCACTGCAGCAATTCTCCCTTCCGCCTCAACAACACGTTTCACAACGCTCTGTATTTCAGCTGAATGGCCTGCTTCCAAGACCGTTCTAATCTTAGCATCGATCACTTTAGTAATGTTATCAGTCATCTTTTGAATCATCAGGTCCATTGTGCCTGGATCCGCAATGGTGTTAGCTTCGCTAACGTTAGCTAGCTCCTCATGCACATCCACAGGGGTGGTGGTTTTGGTCGACTTCTTAGTAGTTCTATTGGGCATGTTGTCGGAGATTTTTGCGAAATAGTCGTCAAGACTCATTATATGGTAACTTATTTAGCCAATTCTACCACTTTTTCAAGCTAGGAGATTAATGTAAGAATATAAATTTACGAATGCCACGAGAGCTCGCTGAAACACTGTGTTCTCTCTACGGCGCCATTTTGTCCCCACGAGGAACTCAATTTAACCTTGCGCAATACCCTAGATGCAGTTGCACCCCTAAAAACTAAAAACATTTGTCATAAGAAACTAGCTCCCTGGTATACAGAAAATACCCGAGCTCTGAAGCAAGCTTCCAGAAAATGGCGCCATACCAAACTGGAAGTCTCCCGACTAGCTTGGAAAGACAGTACCGTGCAGTATCGAAGAGCCCTCACTGCAGCTCGATCATCCTATTTTTCCAACTTAATTGAGGAAAATAAGAACAATTCAAAATGTATTTTTGATACTGTCGCGAAGCTAACTAAAAAGCAGCTTTCTCCAAGAGAGCATGGCTTTTACTTCAGCAGTAATACATTCATGAACTTCTTTGAGGAAAAGATCATGATCATTAGAAAGCAAATTACGGACTCCTCTTTAAATCTGCGTATTCCTCCAAAGCTCAGTTGTCCTGAGTCTGCACAACTCTGCCAGGACTTAGGATCAAAGGAGACACTCAAGTGTTTTAGTACTATATCTCTTGACACAATGATGAAAATAATCATGGCCTCTAAATCGTCAAGCTGCACACTGGACCCTATTCCAACTAAACTACTGAAAGAGCTGCTTCCTGTGCTTGGCCCTCCTATGTTGAACATAATAAACATCTCTCTATCCACCGGATGTGTACCAAACTCACTAAAAGTGGCAGTAATAAAGCCTCTTGAAAAAGCCAAACCTTGACCCAGAAAATATAAAAAACTATCTGCCTATATCAAATCTTCCATTCCTCTCTAAAGTTTTAGAAAAGGCTGTTGCGCAGCAACTCACTGCCTTCCTGAAGACCAACAATGTATATGACATGCTTCAGTCTGGTTTTAGACCCCATCATAGCACTGAGACTGCACTTGTGAAGGTGGTAAATTACCTTTAATGGCATCAGACCGAGGCGCTGCATCTGTCCTCGTGCTCCTAGACCTTAGTGCTGCTTTTGATACCATCGATCACCACAGAGATTGGAAACCCAAATTGGTCTACAGGGACAAGTTCTGGTCTGGGTTTAGATCTTATCTGTCAGAAAGATATCAGTTTGTCTCTGTGAATGGTTTGTCCTCTGACAAATCAACTGTAAATTTCGGTGTTCCTCAAGGTTCCGTTTTTAGGACCACTATTTTCACTATATATTTTACCTCTTGGGGATGTCATTCAAAAACATAATGTTAACTTTCACTGCTATGCGGATGACACACAGCTGTACATTTCAATGAAACATGGTGAAGCCCCAAATTTGCCCTCGCTGGAAGCCTGTGTTTCAGACATAAGGAAGTGGATGGCTGCAAATGTTCTACTTTTAAACTCGGACAAAACAGAGATGCTTGTTCTAGGTCCCAAAAAATAAAGATCTTCTATTGAATCTGACAATTAATCTTGATGGTTGTACAGTCGTCTCAAATAAAACCTGAAGGACATTGGCGTTACTCTGGACCCTGATCTCTCTTTTGACGAACATATCAAGACTGTTTCAAGGACAGCTTTTTTCCATTTAAATAACATTGCAAAAATCAGACATTTTCTGTCCAAGAATTATGCAGAAAAATGAATCCATGCTTTTGGTACTTCTAGGTTACACTTCTGTAATGCTCTACTTTCCGGCTACCCGGATAAAGCACTAAATAAACTTCAGTTAGTGCAAAATACGGCTGCTAGAATCCTGACTAGAACCCCCAAAAAATATCGTATTACTCCAGTGCTAGCCTCCCTACACTGGCTTCCTGTTAAGGCAAGGGCTGATTAAGGTTTTACTGCTAACCTACAAAGCATTACATGGGCTTGCTCCTACCTATCTTTCCGATTTGGTCCTGCCGTACAGGCCTACACGTACACTACGGTCACAAGACGCAGGCCTCCTAATTGTCCCTAGAATTTCAAAGCAAACAGCTGGAGGCAGGGCTTTCTCCTATAGAGCTCCATTTTTATGGAATGGTCTGCCTACCCATGTGAGAGATGCAGACTCGGTCTCAACCTTTACGTCTTTATTGAAGAGTCATCTCTTCAGTAGGTCCTATGATTGAGTGTAGTCTGGCCCAGGAGTATGAAGGTGAACGGAAAGGCACTGGAGTGACTAACCGCCCTTGCTGTCTCTGCCTGGCCAGTTCCCCTCTCTCCACTGGAATTCTTTGCCTCTAACCCTATTACAGGGGCTAAGTCACTGGCTAACTGGTGCTCTTCCATGCCGTCCCTAGGAGGGGTGTGTCACTTGAATGGGTTGAGTCACTGATGTGGTCTTCCAGTCTGGGTTGACAACCTTGGGTTGTGCCGTGGCGGAGATCTTTGTGGGCTATACTCGGCCTTGTCTCAGGATGGTAAGTTGGTGGTTGAAGATATCCCTCTAGTGGTGTGGGGGCTGTGCTTTGGTAAAGTGGGTGGGGTTATATCCTGCCTGTTTGGCCCTGTCCGGGAGTATCATCGGATGGGGCCACAGTGTCTCCTGACCCCTCCTGTCTCAGCCTCCAGTATTTATGCTGCAGTAGTTTGTGTCGGGGGGCTACGGTCAGTCTGTTATATCTGGAGTATTTATCCTGTCTTATCCGGTGTCCTGTGTGAATTTAAGTATGCTCTCTCTAATTCTCTTTCTTTCTCTCGGAGGACCTGCCCTAGGACCATGCCTCAGGACTATCTGGCATGATGACTCTTTGTTGTCCCCAGTCTACCTGGCCGTGCTACTGCTCCAGTTAACTGTTCTGCTTGCGGCTATGGAACCCTGACCTGTTCACTGTGATTACTATTATTTGACCATGCTGGTCATTTATGAACATCTTGGCCATAATCTGTTAAAATCACCCGGCAATGCCAGAAGAGTACTGGCCACCCCTCAGAGCCTGGCTCCTCTCTAGGTTGTTTTTCCTAGCCACCGTGCTTCTACACCTGCATTGCTTGCTGTTGTTTGGGGTTTTAGGCTGGGTTTCTGTACAGCACTTTGAAAGATAGTAAGGACTATATAAATGTGATTTGATAACGCTGGTCAAACAGTTTTATTTTTGTTTCATCAGACCAGAGGACATTTCTCCAAAAGGTACAATGTTTGTCCCCATGTGCAGTTGCAAACCTTAGTCTGGCTTTTTTATGTTGGTTTTGGAGCAGTGGCTTCTTCCTTGCTGAGCGGCCTTTCAGGTTATGTGGATTTAGATACTTTTGTACACATTTCCTCCAGCATCTTCACAAGGTCCTTTGTTGTTCTGGGATTGATTTGCACTTTTCGCACCAAAGTACATTAATCTCTAGGAGACAGAACGGTAAGACGGCTGCGTGGTCCCATGGTGTTTATACTTGCATACTATTGTTTCTACAGATGAACGTGGTACCTTCAGGCGTTTGGAAATTGTTCCAAGGATGAACCAGACATTGAGGTCTTGGCTGATTTCTTTTGAATTTCCCATGATGTCAAGCAAAGAGGCACTAAGTTCGAATGTTGGCCTTGAAATGCATCCACAGGTTCACCTCCAATTGACTCAAATGATGTCCATTAGCCTTTCAGAAGCATCTAAAGCCATGACATTTTCTGGAATTTGCCAAGCTGTTTAATTCACAGTCAACTTAGTAAACTTCTGACCCACTGGAATTGTGATACAGTGAATCTGTCTTAACAATTTTTGGAAAAATTACTTATCATGCAAAGTAAATGCCACCTGTAATACATTTCAATTAAATTAAATAAAGAAACAGGTGTGCCTTAAGTTAATTTGTGGAATTCATTTCCTTCTTTAATGCGCTTGAGCCAATCAGTTGTTGTGACAAGGTAGGGGTAGTATACAGAAGATAGCCCTATTTGGTAAAAGACCATGTCCATATTATGGCAAAAACAGCTCATAAGCAAAGAGAAACGACAGTCCATTACTTTAAAGACATGCATGTCAGTCAATACGGAAAATGAAGAACTTTGAAAGTTTCTTCAAGTGCAGTCGTAAAATCATCAAGCGTTATGATGAAACTGGCTCACGAGGACCGCCACAAGAAAGACCCAAGAGCCTTTGGTTTATGTCCGATTTTTAATTTTTTTTTTTAAAAATTAGGTCTGTTTTTTAAATTTATTTTTATCACATGGACCTCAACCTCTTACTGGGGTTTCGTCCATATCTGCTTGATGAATTCTGCCATACAAAGCCTGCAAAGCAAAAGAACATTACAAATGTGATTTTCCGCTGCAGGAACCCCATAGAGAAACCAGATACCTGCATTACCCCCTGGACCAAAACTAACCCTGACAACCTGCACATCCCTATTCCCTTGAAGGCCTTCCTTCACAGAGGTATTTGCCTTGTCTGTGAGCAAATTGGAACGGAAAGGGGTGGAACTGGCACAGAGGGTCAATTCATGTCATTGATATGAACATTCTGGGGAAATACCACCTGTTTAACTCAACTATGGAAATGTTCCTTTACTTAATAAAGTATAGACAACTGAAAAACTTGACTTGAGCTCATCATACACCCTTATCGTTCCATTAACCTCAGAATAGATTTGTTAACAGAATAAGGAAATACATGAGTTAACGTACATCATAGGAATGTTTTGTATAGTCCTGATAGTGAATTTTTTTTTTTACCCCGGGCCACAGACTGGATCACTGAGTCACCTAGGTGAACTGAGAGATGACACCTTTGCCTACATTTACTACAGGGCCTGTAAAGGCTCCACCCCTCAGTTCAGAAGATTGGTTCTATGATTATGGATTATGATGCGTAAGTAAAATTAGAGGCACAAAGATCATACCTCCCCTGTTATTGGTAATGGTGAGGTTAGCATGTTTTGTTGTAGCCGCTAACTTTCTCACTCATCATTCATGATTGTTCTTCATTATCAGGACTAATTTAGAAGTGTTCAGAAACATCTTATTTGCTCACTTAGAAATAATTATTCCAGTCATCATTAACCAGTCAGTTCCTATAAGGCAAAACATAATCTGAAACAACCAAGCTGTAAATGTATCCAAGAAGTTTGCAGAGTCACAAGGCTGTAGTCACTGTGTGCTAGGAATATGGGACCAAATAATAAACGTGACAACTTTAATACATTAAGTGAATTATTTTCCATTTCTAAAACGGTAAAACATGAAAAAACCCTCAGATAAAAGGTGACCGTCTGTACTGTCGCCTCAAACATTTGATCTCAAATAAAAAAAACGCTGGAGTATAGAGCTAACTAAAAGTTTGAAGAGACTGAATGAGGAGATTAATGTATGGAGAAAATACCTGAAGTAATAACTATTTAGATTAACCACCAAGTGAAGTCAAGCGCTGATAACATTGTAGATGCTTGTTCATAATCTCTCCCCTTCCTTCCTTCATTCATTCATTCACGCTACTCCGGTCCCTTTCAGACCCAGCTACTATCAACCATGTCAATTATGATGAATTTGAGATTCCAGTGAGGTAATTAACTTATTGGTAGATAATAGACCATCCCCAGCCATTGTACAAAACATTGAGTGTTACCCAGCATGACCCCCTGACCTCTGTCCTCAGGGACTTGTATTGAAGACTGGTGGTCCTTCCAGGGTAGTTGCTACCTGGCATCAAAAAGGAAACCCAGCTGGAACAGTGCAAAGGAAAATTGTATCGAGCTGGGAGCACACCTGCTTGTTCTTAACTGTGAGGATGAGCTGGTAAGACAGTTAGGGTCTATGGGCTATGTTAAATGTGTGCTAGAGGTCCATATGAACAACACACACTTTGTAATTATGCCGACTGCACCCTGAAGTAGATTTACATCGGAGGCAAACAGGAAATTATGAACAGTAGACCCATGTTTGCCATGCGCTGTTAGCTATGCCAGTGCTGCTTGATAACATGACATTCTCAGGGTACAGAAGAAAGGATGCATTTCTTTCAGTGACTGTATATAAACATCACATATTATGGCATGGGTTTGTACCAGACTGCTGAGCAGAAGAAGCACACAGTGTTTAACATAAGATTAGTCATAGAATGTTTGATTAAAGCTTGGTATGTCAGAATTTAACATCTTTTTTTCAGGTAATTGTGGGTGAATATGAATAGCAAGAGAGATTTGAAACCGACCAATAACCAACAGAGGCACATATTGGATCACGACAGTTATTGATTTCAAGAGAAATGCATGCTAGTACAGTACTAACAGAAAGCAGGGAGGTGGGCCACTGCGGGGGGAGAGAAGGCCAGGTAAATGGCATGGCAAGTTTAAGGGGGAAATAAGAGTGATTTCTCCAATCTACAAGATGCAGATGATGAGAACATCCTAAAATCCTAAAGAGGTTACTGTTGCAGATTACAAGTTTTGACTGCATACCTGTCCAGTGGATTCACGGGTGTGCCCAAGCTGCCCTTCCCACAGTAGCAGCCAGTGTTAGCATAGTCCAGCACAGGCCAGCTGTCAGGGTTGGCCCAATCATGAACTTCCATAGTGCCCATGGGATGGGTTCATGCACCGCCTGCCCTAAAGACACACACACACACACACACACACACACACACACACACACACACACACACACACACACGAGGGGCCACATACAGAGCGTTCAAATACCCACATGACCATTTTGAGACTGATTGGTCACATACTAGTATTGCTTTACTAACTAGAATGAATAAGTTAAATTTAACAATATAGCAGCATGGTTGAAATGGGAAGGTGACCCAAGGTCTCATTCTAGAAAACTGACTGTTTTGCCCTTGTGGTATAATGTAATTTTACATGCATTTTACATAACCAACTGAAATGAGGTACTGTGTATGTACTGGGTAAAATACCTTGCAGTGCACATTGACTCAACTAAAATAATATTTCCTCAGAAGAAACTATGACAGGACAACTGGACATGAATTACAAGAAAACACATACTTTACACTGCTCTGTTACTGAAAAGCATCAAGTCTGCATCAAAGCCCTGTCTCAACATACAGTATACCTAATAATACTCAGACTGGGACAGAAGACAGAAGGCTAACAGCAGCAGTGTGAGAAGCCCTTATTTTGGTGTTGAAGAGACTCAATGATCTAGCACACAAATTATTTATATAGACTGTTGGCCTTGAGGGGCGAGCTTTGGATGATTAACAGAGAGTGCCGGATGCAAAGTACACAATTGTACACAGGTTACTGCACAAACAGACACTATCATAAACACTTACAGACCTGTGTATAGTGATAAAAGGTGCATTGAATCACATTTCAATACTGGATACATGTTTTATTTAACAGGTCTAAGTCTCATTGTGATAAAAATCTATTTTTCAAGCGACAGGATCATATGCATAGAGACAGACTCAGTAAGTCATTGTACAAGACTTGACTGGAGTCATGAAATGGAAATGTCCAACCCTGTTCCTGGAGAGCTACCATCCAGTAGGTTCACTCCAACCCTGTTCCTGGAGCGCTACCATCCTGTAGGTTCACTCCAACCCTGTTCCTGGAGCGCTACCATCCTGTAGGTTCACTCCAACCCTGTTCCTGGAGCGCTACCATCCTGTAGGTTCACTCCAACCCTGTTCCTGGAGCGCTACCATCCTGTAGGTTCACTCCAACCCTGTTCCTGGAGCGCTACCATCCTGTAGGTTCACTCCAACCCTGTTCCTGGAGCGCTACCATCCTGTAGGTTCACTCCAACCCTGTTTCTGGAGAACTACCATCCTATAGGTTCACTCCAACCCTGTTCCTGGAGAGCTACCATCCTGTAGGTTCACTCCAACCCTAATCTAGCACACCTGATTCTAATAATTAGCTGAACTAGGTTAATTAATCTCCAGGAACAAGGTTGGAAACACCTGCACTAGAGTATATTACACTATACATCCTTTGTCTCGATCTGATCCACATTCTGATTGTGCCCACATACATCTACACATGATAGTAAAACATGTCGCTTATCCATCCACATTGTGACCAGATATCCTGGTCCCTCCCTCTATGTAAGTTATTTGACAGATATTATTTTAAAAGACACATATTGATGCCATAAGTCAATGACATTGCCCGCCAATGATTTTAGAGAGCAGGTGGTGATGATTTTAATGGTTTAAAACTTTCACTGTTCCGATCAGTCTATATTTGTAAGGTTTCATCTACACCAGTGTTTCCCCAACACCAGTCCTCGATTAACCCAATAGCACACATTTTTGCTGTAGCCCCGGACAAACTCAACGGTTACAATTTTTTGTATTTATTAGCGATCCCCATCCTCACTACTCTTCCTGAGGTCCAAACACATTAAGGCACTTACACAAAACAGTACATCATATAAGAATACACCACTATAGAGCTACAACACAAAATGTATGATACCACCATACAACAATATTACAATGTGTGTGTGTCTGTACCTGTGTGTCCTTTCACAGTCCCCGCTGTTCCATAAGGTGTACTTTTATGTTTAAAAGAAATATATATTTATACTGCTTGCATCAGTTACCTGATGTGGAATATAGTTCCACGTAGTCATGGCTCTATTTAATGCTGTGCGCCTCCCACAATCTGCTCTGGATTTGGGGAGTGTGAAGAGACCACTGGTGGCATGTCTTGTGGGGTTGATGACAAGTTGAATCCGATGTGCTTGTCCGGGGCTACATCTAAAATGTGTACTGTTGGGGCTACTCGAGGACTGGAGTTAGAAAACACTGGTCTACACAGGCACTAATTGTTTTTTTGACAAATCGGCACGGAAAAAGATTTGATGTGATTGGTCAAAATACCAATTAGTGGAAAAATATCAGAATTGGACTGTGTGTGTAAACGCAGCCTCCGCTATTCAGACACAATGCATATCTGACTACCTCCTGAGGTGGTCAGGAAGATCTGATCACAATGCGTCTTCTAATCATCTACACCTGTCTAAAAATATGGGCACAATCGGAATGTGGACGTGATCAGGACAAAGGACTGATGTAGGAACCAGGTATAAATGGGGCTATTGATAGCAGCAATCCTTGGTAAACCAGTTTAGCACCCGAGGAAAGTATTTGAACCCTGAGACATCATTCAGATTCCTGGCTGAATGACACAACACCTCACCTTATCACTTGTTCTTTTTAGCCTCCCTTCATCCAATATCAGAGGTAAAGTTGGTGTATCCTCTGTTATGCATTCAACCGCCCTCCTGTTGCTGCTGACTGGTAAGACTCATGTTCTAATAATGATTAGAACATTGTTGAACCAATGTGGAATAGGCATTGAATTGATGTCTGTGCCCTGTGGGCTGTAACTGTTATATGGAACCTCAATGTCAGGAATATGTGCAGTAGTGTGACTGATAGCTTCATCTCTTTCTTCTGCCAGCCTACGTGGCTCATGGTTCACTGCTGCAATTTGCCAGAATGATCAAGTGCACCCAGCCTGGTGTCAACCCCTTCATGTATAATAACTACGGCTGTTGGTGTGGCTTGGGGGGGACTGGCAAGCCAAGGGATGAGCTGGATGGGTAACTGAATTTCATTCAACTTATGTGGGACATCGTGTATGTTATTTTTGTGTGTGTGTGTGTGTGTGTGTGTGTGTGTGTGTGTGTGTGTGTATATATATATATATATATATATATATATATATATATATATATATATATATATATATATATATATATATATATATATATATATATATATATATATATATATATATATATATATATATATACACAGTGCCTTGCGAAAGTATTCGGCCCCCTTGAACTTTGCGACCTTTTGCCACATTTCAGGCTTTAAACATAAAGATATAAAACTATTTTTTTTTGTGAAGAATCAACAAGTGGGACACAATCATGAAGTGGAACTACATTTATTGGATATTTCAAACTTTTTTAACAAATCAAAAACTGAAAAATTGGGCGTGCAAAATTATTCAGCCCCTTTACTTTCAGTGCAGCAAACTCTCTCCAGAAGTTCAGTGAGGATCTCTGAATGATCCAATGTTGACCTAAATGACTAATGATGATAAATACAATCCACCTGTGTGTAATCAAGTCTCCGTATAAATGCACCTGCACTGTGATAGTCTCAGAGGTCCGTTAAAAGCGCAGAGAGCATCATGAAGAACAAGGAACACACCAGGCAGGTCCGAGATACTGCTGTGAAGACGTTTAAAGCAGGATTTGGATACAAAAAGATTTCCCAAGCTTTAAACATCCCAAGGAGCACTGTGCAAGCGATAATATTGAAATGGAAGGAGTATCAGACCACTGCAAATCTACCAAGACCTGGCCGTCCCTCTAAACTTTCAACTCATACAAGGAGAAGACTGATCAGAGATGCAGCCAAGAGGCCCATGATCACTCTGGATGAACTGCAGAGATCTACAGCTGAGGTGGGAGACTCTGTCCATAGGACAACAATCAGTCGTATATTGCACAAATCTGGCCTTTATGGAAGAGTGGCAAGAAGAAAGCCATTTCTTAAAGATATCCATAAAAAGTGTTGTTTAAAGTTTGCCACAAGCCACATGGGAGACACACCAAACATGTGGAAGAAGGTGCTCTGGTCAGATGAAACCGAAATTGAACTTTTTGGCAACAATGCAAA
This sequence comes from Oncorhynchus tshawytscha, assembly GCF_018296145.1. NCBI lineage: Eukaryota > Metazoa > Chordata > Actinopteri > Salmoniformes > Salmonidae > Oncorhynchus > Oncorhynchus tshawytscha. Next base: position 34,855,680 of record NC_056440.1, on the reverse strand, counting down.
ACGTTATGTTTGGCCTAAAAGCAACACAGCGCATCACCCTGAACACACCATCCCCACTGTCAAACATGGTGGTGGCAGCATCATGGTTTGGGCCTGCTTTTCTTCAGCAGGGACAGGGAAGATGGTTAAAATTGATGGGAAGATGGATGGAGCCAAATACAGGACCATTCTGGAAGAATGATGGAGTCGGAGATTTGTCTTCCAACAAGACAATGATCCAAAACATAAAGCAAAATCTACAATGGAATGGTTCAAAAATAAACATATCCAGGTGTAAGAATGGCCAAGTCAAAGTCCAGACCTGAATCCAATCGAGAATCTGTGGAAAGAACTGAAAACTACTGTTCACAAATGTTCTCCATCCAACCTCACTGAGCTCGAGCTGTTTTGCAAGGAGGAATGGGAAAAAATGTCAGTCTCTCGATGTGCAAAACTGATAGAGACATACCCCAAGTGACTTACAGCTGTAATCGCAGCAAAAGGTGGAGCTACAAAGTATTAACTTAAGGGGGCTGAATAATTTTGCACGCCCAATTTTTCAGTTTTTGATTTGTTAAAAAAGTTTGAAATATCCAATAAATGTCGTTCCACTTCATGATTGTGTCCCACTTGTTGATTCTTCACAAAAAAATAGTTTTATCTTTATGTTTAAAGCCTGAAATGTGGCAAAAGGTCGCAAAGTTCAAAGGGGCCGAATACTTTCGCAAGGCACTGTATATACATATATATATACACACACACACACACACACACACACGCACAGTGGGGCAAAAAGTATTTAGCCAGCCACCAATTGTGTAATTGTCATCATAGGTACACTTCAACTATGACAGACAAAATGAGAAAAGAAAATCACATTGTAGGATGTAATGAAATTATTTGCAAATTATGGTGGAAAATAATTATTTGGTCAATAACAAAAGTTTATCTCAATCCTTTGTTGGCAATGACAGAGGTCAAGTGAAGACTTACAGAAAACATAAGGTTTTCACACACTGTTGCTGGTATTTTGGCCCATTCCTCCATGCAGATCTCCTCTAGAGCAGTGATGTTTTGGGGCTGTTGCTGGGCAACACTGACTTTCAACTCCCTCCAAAGATTTTCTATGGGGTTGAAATCTGGAGACTGGCTAGGCCATTCCAGGACCTTGAAATGCTTCTTACGAAGCCAATCCTTTGTTGCCCGGGCAGTGTGTTTGGGCTCATTGTCATGCTGAAAGACCTAGCCACGTTCCATCTTCAATTCCCTTGCTTATGGAAGGAGGTTTTCACTCAATCTCACAATACATGGCCCCATTCATTCTATCCTTTACACGGATCAGTCGTCCTGGTCCCTTTGCAGAAAAACAGCCCCAAAGCATGATGTTTCCACCTCCATGCTTCACAGTAGGTATGGTGTTCTTTTGGATGCAACTCGGCATTCTTTGTCCTCCAAACACGACGAGTTGAGTTTTTACCAAAAAGTTATATTTTGGTTTCATCTGACCATATGACATTCTCCCAATGTTCTTCTGGATCATCCAAATGCTCTCTAGCAAACTTCAGACGGGCCTGAACATGTACTGGCTTAAGCAGGGGGACACGTCTGTCACTGCAGGATTTGAGTCCCTGGTGTGTTACTGATGGTAGGCTTTGTTACTTTGGTCCCAGCTCTCTGCAGGTCATTCACTAGGTCCCCCCGTGTGGTTCTGGGATTTTTGCTCACCGTTCTTGTGATCATTTTGACCCCACGGGGTGAGATCTTGCGTGGAGCCCCAGATCGAGGGAGATTCAGTAGTCTTGTATGTCTTCCATTTCCTAATAATTGCTCCCACAGTTGATTTCTTCAAACCAAGCTGCTTACCTATTGCAGATTCAGTCTTCCCAGCCTGGTGCAGGTCTACAATTTTGTTTCTGGTGTCCTTTGACAGCTCTTTGGTCTTGGCCATAGTGGAGTTTGGAGTGTGACTGTTTGAGGTTCCACCATAATTTGCAAATAAATTCATTAAAAATCCTACAATGTGATTTTTCTGGATTTCTTTTTCTTCTCATTTTGTCTGTCATAGTTGAAGTGTACCTATGATAAATTACAGGCCTCATCTTTAAGTGGGAGAACTTGCACAACTGGTGGCTGATATATATATATATATATATATATATATATATATATCACCATTATCGAAAGTGACTGCAAATGCAATTATGCATGTAATGCTTTAAAAAAATATATATTAGGACTGTGGGGGTCACAATTTCATCAGCCAGCAAATAACTGTCGGTCTCATAGTAATTGACCGTTAATTAACAAACCCATTTAGCATCTCTTGGCTTCCACACATAGCATACAAGCCCCTGATGCAGACCTTTGGAACATCTACATGCTTAATTTAGAGTTTTTAATGTAACTTTAATTTGTTCTACAAATGTTGGGCTGTATGTTTTGACTTTTAATACAAGCTGCATGATGCGCCTCTAATGATTTGTGAGAAGTTGCTTGAAAGTTTTCTGCTTTGTTTTTCACGTAGACTCTACATAAGTCACAATTTGACAAGAATTTGATAATGCCTAGAATTTCATAGTGGAATCCCCTTTGTGGCTGTAATGCACCCTAGAAAAATCCAGGCCTTTTGTGGCCATTGACCCCCTCGTCCCTGAGTGCTGCACGGCTCATCACGTGAGCGGGTCTTTCTTACAGGCTACAAGTGAAGACCCACATCGGAGATGCAACTGCATGTGTCCTTACAAATTCTGAGGTGCATATTGGAAGAACTGTCCACATTTACTTTTCGTCAGCCAACAAGCTGAGTAGGCCTAACGAACAGAAAAAGCACTAGCCTATGTCAATCTACTATCCCCCAAAGTACAAAAGTCGACCTATTCTGTGTGAGAAATAAATATTCCAAACAGTCTGGGACAGTTTAAAAAAAAGTTTATACTTAAAAAAATAAAAAGATTTAGCCCTTTCTCCCCAATTCCGTGGTATCCAATTGGAAGTTAGTCTTGTCTCATCACTGCAACTCCCGTACGGACTTAGGTGAGGCGACGGTCGAGAGCCGTGTGTCCTCCGAAACACAACCCAACCAAACCGCACTGCTTCTTGACACAATGCCCACTTAACCCAGAAGCCAGACACACCAATGTGTCGGAGGAAACACCGTATGCCTGGCGACCGTGTCAGCGTGCACTGCACCTGGCCCTCCACAGGAGTCACTAGTGCGCGATGGAACAAGGACATCCCTGCTGGCCAAACCCTCCCTTAACAAATTGTGTGCCGCCCCATGGGTCTCCCGGCTGCGACAGAGCTTGGACTCGAAACCAGAATCTCTAGTGGCACAGCTAGCACTGCAATGCAGTGCCTTAGACCATTGCACCACTCTGGACTGGGACCGTTGTGGGATGCGATAGATCCCAAATTAATACAACTACTACCATCAACTTTTTTTACGCAGTGTGGCTGACCCAACAGAACGTTTAGCTTAAAATATTGATCAACTATTAGGCTATTTCTTAACATTATAAGCGCAGCAATGCACACATGGTAGTAGGTTATAATCGTGAATGTTCCATTAGTGGAAAACACCATTATCGAAAGTGACTGCAAATGCAATTATGCATGTAAACAACACAACTCCAAGTCAATCACACTTCTGTGAAATCAAACTGTCCACTTAGGAAGCAATGCTGATTGACAATAAATTTCACATGCTGTTGTGCAAATGGAATAGACAACAGGTGGAAATTATAGGCATTTAGCAAGACACTCCCAATAAAGGAGTGGTTCTGCAGGTGGTGACCAGACCACTTCTCAGTTCCTATGCTTCCTGGCTGATGTTTTGGTCACTTTTGAATGCTGGCGGTGCTTTCACTCTCGTGATAGCATGAGACTGAGTCTACAACCCACACAAGTGGCTCAGGTAGTGCAGCTCATCCAGGATGGCACATCAACGCGAACTGTGGCAAGAAGGTTCCCTGTGTCTGTCAGCGTAGTGTCTAGAGCATGGAGGGGCTACCAGAAGACAGGCCAGTACATCAGGAGGCGTGGAGGAGGCCATAGGAGGGTAACAACCCAGCAGTTGGACCGCTACTTCCGCCTTTGTGCAAGGAGGAGCACTGCCAGAGCCCTGCAAAATGACCTCCAGCAGGCCACAAATGTGCATGTGTCTGCTCAAACGGTCAGAAACAGACTCCATGAGGGTGGTATGAGGGCCCGACGTCCACAGGTGGGTTGTGCTTACAGCCCAACACCGTGCATGATGTTTGGCATTTGCGAGAGAACACCAAGATTGGCAAATTCGCCACTGGCACCCTGTGCTCTTCACAGATGAAAGCAGGTTCACACTGAGCACCTGTGACAGAGTCTGGAGACACCGTGGAGAACTTTCTGCTGCCTGCAACATCCTCCAGCATGACTGGTTTGGCGGTGGGTCAGTCATTGTGTGGGGTGGCATTTCTTTGGGGGGCCGCACAGCCCTCCATGTGCTCGCCAGATGTAGCCTGACTGCCATTCGGTACCGAGATGAGATCCTCAGACCCCTTGTGAGACCATATGCTGGTGCGGTTGGCCCTGGGTTCCTCCTAATGCAAGACTATGCTAGACCTCATGTGGCTTGAGTGTGTCAGCAGTTCCTGCAAGAGGAAGGCATTGATGCTATGGACTGGCCTGCCCGTTCCCCAGAACTGAATCCAATTGAGCACATCTGGGACATCATGTCTCGCTCCATCCATCACAGACTGTCCAGGAGTTGGTGGATGCTTTAGTCCAGGTCTGGGAGGAGACCCCTCAGACGACCATCCGCCACCTCATCAGGAGCATGCCCAGGCATTGTAGGGAGGTCATACAGGCACGTGGAGGCCACACACACTACTGAGCCTCATTTTTGACTTGTTTTAAGGTCATTACATCAAAGTTGAATCAGCCTGTAGTGTGGTTTTCCACTTTCATTTTAATTTTAATTTTGAGTGTGACTCCAAATCCAGACCTCCATGGGTTGATAAATGTTATTTCCATTGATCATTTTTGTGTTTTTTTTTTTTTTTTTTTTTAAATTTTATTTGTCAACACATTCAACTATGTAAAGAAAAAAGTATTTAATAAGAATATTTCAATATTTCATTCAGATCTAGGATGTGTTATTTTAGTGTTCCCTTTATTTTTTTGAGCAGTGTATATCTTGTATTTACATATACTAAATAATATGTGACTTGATTTAGCATGGACCATTATCATGCACCTGTAACGAAACGGGGGCAGCGGGAAAAAATACATGTAATCGATGCACTTAAATAGCGACTGGAGTACGCTTTCCCCTGTGGTTTATTTTCATGCTAGCCAGGTAGGCTATACTCCTGTTGTAAAGATAAGCAATAGTTGAAAAATAAATATAGTAGGCCTACCCTATAGATATAGCTGATACTCCTCTTTTTAGTAGAGGCCATTACTCTGTTTTCTTGTGTAATTGCATAGCCTATTGATATGTTGTGCAACATGAGCTCATTAAGTATTTGATTAGACTTTCAAATACATTTGCTTTGATGTCAGAGTGATTAGAGGGACAATAGAGTGCTGAGTACCAGGCAGCTAGCACGTTTGGTAGGCTACTAATGACCATCAGCAGCATCAGAGCTTGGAGAAGCTTAATTACCGTGGCTAAACAGTCATGTGGAATTTGACTGCCTTCATGACTCATGGCGGTAATATGGTCACCACAACAGCCCTGTGTATCTCAACTCTTTTTACTTTTTCCTCTTTAACTCAGGTGTTGTGAGGTCCACGACCACTGCTATCAAGCGAGCAGGCATCTTCCAGATTGCCGTCCCGTCATTGATTACCCTTACATCAATCTGTATAGATTCTCTTGCGCTAATGGGCAGGTCTCCTGTTCAGGTAACAACTGAACTCTAGAAACAAAATAATTTGTGGACATTTATATTGTTTATTGCAATCTGTCCAAGCTCTATGAATTTGTCAGATGCATTGACGTTTTGTGGTGAAGGTGAGGTTTCAGCTTTGTCTGCTACTAATGTTCATCATGAGCCTAAACCTGTCCTTACTCCTCAGCCTCCAGCCACGTGTGCCAGGTCTCAGTGTGTGAGTGTGACCGTGTCGCCACCAACTGCTTCGCCCAGTCGACCTACAACCCTAAGAACAAGAACCTGGACCCCAAAGTCCACTGTCTCTCCTGAGTCAAGTCAAATCTGGAAGCAGCACCAACTGTAGATTCACAGAATGTTTATGAATCCTGTTTCATGCATAATGTTTGCTGTAATGGAATTTATTTTGCTAACAAAACTGACAACCTGATTAAATTATTGAATGGCACTCTTGAGTATTTGTGTTAGTTCTGCATTATTTAAAGCATAGGTGCCCTACTTGCAACCATTTAAACAGTTTATCAGCCAATTTAAATTGTTGCTTTACTTGCACTTGACAGAACGCTAAATTGTAGTTGGTCCCATCATATAAAAAGGCCTATGCTAACTTCCAGGTGGCAGTGACTATATCCTGGAACAAGTTCTGCATCAGCCAATTAAAATCGTTGATGTAGTTGGCTGTGTTAACATAGCTCAGTCCAACAGCACGTTCTGGTAAGTAAAGCAAATATCACTTGTATTTGACTGACTGGTCAAATTGCTCACTGTCAAGTGCCTAGTTGCAGTGGTGTGTATTCATAGGTGCCAAGGTAAACCAGGCTTCCCCAAAGAAAATTGTCAGGCCGTGGTCCTCTTTGGGTATAGCGAGTGCCTTCCCCCGCTCTCCCCCTTACACTCAGGTTCTGTTATCTCCGGTTGTAAATTCCTGGAGGAGACTCTCTCCCTCACGCAGTATATCAAATCAAATCAAATCAAATTTATTTATATAGCCCTTCGTACATCAGCTGATATCTCAAAGTGCTGTACAGAAACCCAGCCTAAAACCCCAAACAGCAAGCAATGCAGGTGTAGAAGCACGGTGGCTAGGAAAAACTCCCTAGAAAGGCCAAAACCTAGGAAGAAACCTAGAGAGGAACCAGGCTATGTGGGGTGGCCAGTCCTCTTCTGGCTGTGCCGGGTGGAGATTATAACAGAACATGGCCAAGATGTTCAAATGTTCATAAATGACCAGCATGGTCGAATAATAATAAGGCAGAACAGTTGAAACTGGAGCAGCAGCACAGTCAGGTGGAAGTTGAAACTGGAGCAGCAGCATGGCCAGGTGGACTGGGGACAGCAAGGAGTCATCATGTCAGGTAGTCCTGGGGCATGGTCCTAGGGCTCAGGTCAGTTGAAACTGGAACAGCAGCATGGCCAGGTGGACTGGGGACAGCAAGGAGTCATCATGTCAGGTAGTCCTGGAGCTCAGGTCCTAGGGCTCAGGTCCTCCGAGAAAGAAAGAGAAGGAGAGAATTAGAGAACGCACACTTAGATTCACACAGGACACCGAATAGGACAGGAGAAGTACTCCAGATATAACAAACTGACCCCAGCCCCCCGACACAAACTACTGCAGCATAAATACTGGAGGCTGAGACAGGAGGGGTCAGGAGACACTGTGGCCCCATCCGAGGTCACCCCCGGACAGGGCCAAACAGGAAGGATATAACCCCACCCACTTTGCCAAAGCACAGCCCCCACACCACTAGAGGGATATCTTCAACCACCAACTTACCATCCTGAGACAAGGCTGAGTATAGCCCACAAAGATCTCCGCCACGGCACAACCCAAGGGGGGCGCCAACCCAGACAGGATGACCACAACAGTGAATCAACCCACTCAGGTGACGCACCCCCTCCAGGGACGGCATGAGAGAGCCCCAGTAAGCCAGTGACCCAGCCCCTGTAATAGGGTTAGAGGCAGAGAATCCCAGTGGAAAGAGGGGAACCGGCCAGGCAGAGACAGCAAGGGCGGTTCGTTGCTCCAGAGCCTTTCCGTTCACCTTCCCACTCCTGGGCCAGACTACACTCAATCATATGACCCACTGAAGAGATGAGTCTTCAGTAAAGACTTAAAGGTTGAGACCGAGTTTGCGTCTCTGACATGGGTAGGCAGACCGTTCCATAAAAATGGAGCTCTATAGGAGAAAGCCCTGCCTCCAGCTGTTTGCTTAGAAATTCTAGGGACAATTAGGAGGCCTGCGTCTTGTGACCGTAGCGTACGTGTAGGTATGTACGGCAGGACCAAATCAGAGAGATAGGTAGGAGCAAGCCCATGTAATGCTTTGTAGGTTAGCAGTAAAACCTTGAAATCAGCCCTTGTTTTGACAGGAAGCCAGTGTAGAGAGGCTAGCACTGGAGTAATATGATCACATTTTTTGGTTCTAGTCAGGATTCTAGCAGCCGTATTTAGCACTAACTGAAGTTTATTTAGTGCTTTATCCGGGTAGCCGGAAAATAGAGCATTGCAGTAGTCTAACCTAGAAGTGACAAAAGCATGGATTAATTTTTCTGCATCATTTTTGGACAGAAAGTTTCTGATTTTTGCAATGTTACGTAGATGGAAAAAAGATGTCCTTGAAATGGTCTTGATATGTTCTTCAAAAGAGAGATCAGGGTCCAGAGTAACGCCGAGGTCCTTCACAGTTTTATTTGAGACGACTGTACAACCATTAAGATTAATTGTCAGATTCAACAGAATATCTCTTTGTTTCTTGGGACCTAGAACAAGCATCTCTGTTTTGTCCGAGTTTAATAGTAGAAAATTTGCAGCCATCCACTTCCTTATGTCTGAAACACATGCTTCTAGCGAGGGCAATTTTGGGGCTTCACCATGTTTCATTGAAATGTACAGCTGTGTGTCATCCGCATAGCAGTGAAAGTTTACATTATGTTTTCGAATAACATCCCCAAGAGGTAAAATATATAGTGAGAACAATAGTGGTCCTAAAACGGAACCTTGAGGAACACCGAAATTTACAGTTGATTTGTCAGAGGACAAACCATTCACAGAGACAAACTGATATCTTTCCGACAGATAAGATCTAAACCAGGCCAGAACTTGTCCGTGTAGACCAATTTGGGTTTCCAATCTCTCCAAAAGAATGTGGTGATCGATGGTATCAAAAGCGGCACTAAGGTCTAGGAGCACGAGGACAGATGCAGAGCCTCGGTCCGATGCCATTAAAATGTCATTTACCACCTTCACAAGTGCCGTCTCAGTGCTATGATGGGGTCTAAAACCAGACTGAAGTATAGAGAGGGTTTACAGAAAAAAGGAACTTCTAGCTCACAACTTGAATTGAACAATATCCATGTTTTGGAGAGTGCGTAAACGGTCGTTGGAGAATCCAGCTACGACTGGTCCATGTCTAATATTTGTAACCTAGAGACAATATAGCCACATTACCATAACTCTTTTATACAAGAGTCTCCGTTATGAGATTTGCATCTAATTGTATAGAATGATTAAAGATGAAACTATTTGCAATTATATCATGTGATTTTAAAACTGTTTTAATGAAAGAATCCAATTCCCTTAAGTTTCACCAAGTCATTGGTCCACCCCCAATGAGCACCAACATCGATCTGGCGTCATGGGACAGCCTTTCTACTGTTACGAATATAACCCCCAATGGAGGAAGTCCCTTCAGACCAAGCGTACCTCGATTACCGAGGGGGCTAAGGTTTGAGTAGACCATGCATTCCTCGGTTGCTGAATTCTTAACCATACCACGTGGTCAAACTCAGACTACCAATACCGACAGAATATGAGCAAATCTTCAATACTAATTACTAGTCTGCAGCTAGGAATTATGTTCCATTGAATGTGAAGACCGACAACAGCCGAAACATCTATTCTATAAGAACATTTCTGAATGTTACTCAAGTATCCATTCTAACCAATGTCTCCAGGGACGCAGAGAGAATCTCGGATGAACTTTCCAACAGAAAGGGTCGCTGTTTTCTGTGATATCCCTGGAGGGCAAATATTGGGTAGTATGGGCTGCATGTGGTGCCAAAGGGAAGCACCTGCCACTCAAAGACATCAGGGGGCTTTTCTCTCTTCATTTCGTGCCACACAAACTGTAGGAGGGGCCTATCTTCAGGCAGAAGGCGGACCTGATTAAACATCCCCTTGATGTACCTACTGATCCTGAAGGCGTGCTCGCAGAACTGCAACAGTACTCCCAGGAGTGACACACCCAAGGTAGGTCCTGGCAGCAGGGACTCGTTCAGGTTGAGAACCTGGAACTGGTAGGACACAGCCTCACTGTTTTGATGGGGTGATCAAATGAGAATGACCTGCACCAATGAGGACTAGAGGCTTGGCGTTGATGAACGGCTGTAGAGGGAGACCAACCAAGTGCTTGTCCCTCTTCTGAGGGCTGGTCACTGGATAGGAATGGTCTGCTAGCCCAAAGCGAGTCACGGTGAAGGCCCCTTAGATCTGGAAACTTGTCTTGGATTGCTAGGCAGGAGGAATGCGTAAGGTCACTGATGCACCACGGAGGGTCTGGATGTCCTGCCAAATGGTTCTGAGGGCGAGTTCTTCTGGGGTACCCTGAAACCCAATATTCTGTGCAGCATCTGGAAGGAGCATGGTACGCTCGGTCCTGTCGTCCAAAATAGCATAGGTGTCGAGGGTATGGTCTCCATGGTGTAGAAGCACCCTGATCACCTTCAGCAGGACGCGAAGGAGGCGTGATCACCTTCAGCAGGGTGGTCTGTGTAGATAAAGCACCTTTGTGGCTGTGCTTACCAGGCAGCTCTCCTCTTTTGGTGCCTTTTTGCGGGTTCTAGCATTGACCTTGTGAAGGACTTGTAGATTTGTTCCCTGGCAGGGTGCACTGGGATGCCTGAGGGTCCCTTCCACAACACCAGCACTTATTGTTGGTCTTGATCCACTCTGTTATTTTCTCCTTGGTGAGCGTCTGGAAGGCTGAGCACTGGTTGAGATAGTGCTCAGGGTTGTTGCAATAAGGACAGTATGGCTTTGCCTTTCTTCTTGCCGGCAGCCGAACTGTTGAATGCTGAGGCAGCGGCTCCACTCTCCAGGTTGTCTTTAGCTCCGTGAAGGATGGATGCTCCATGTTTCCTGTGTGCGCTCTTCTGACTTCTGCCCAAGCCTGTCCTTATGCCCTTTGCTTGATGTCTGGCCATCGTAGCCTTTACACCAGGACTCATACTGTGACCACTCTGAGAACTCGAGTAAGGTTTATGTGGTACCTGGCATATGAAACCTGCAATGGCAGAAGTCTGACCTCATCTCAGGTGGTAGCTTGCTGAGTAGGAGTGCCACATGAGACCCAACCATCAGGTCTATGTCACCGTCTGGCTGTGGTGTTCAGAGCATGCCCACTAAGGACTGGACCTGTAGTGCGAACTTATCGAAGGCAGCTGTATCTCTACAGTGGACATTGGGAGAGTCCATGACACTGGCTATCTTCTTCAGGGTGACATGGTGTGGCTGTCCAAACTTCTCGTTTAGGACTGCCATGATGTATGAGTAAGGCATGGGGGAGTTGAGGTATGAATCTACCACTTGACAGGCTTCTTCTAGCTTTAAGTGATCCACTAGGATCCGATACTTGAAGAGCTCATTCCCGTCAACTGGCAGGAGGTTCCCTAGTGCGATCTTAAGGCTGTTGAAGTTAGGGATGGTTGGCCTAGGGACTCTGTAGGTCTGCGATGCTGCTGCGGCGGTGATTCCTCTAGGGGGATGTGGATGGTGTTGAGGGTCTGGCCTAGGTATCCATGGAACCTGACCTGATTGGCGACCTGGTGGGTTGCCTTTGGCTGGCAGCTCTTCGTGGCTCATAGGCTGCTGCATCAGGGTGAGCCCTAGGAGGAAAAGACTGTCGGTTCACTGCACCAACGTAGCGCTGTGAAGGTGCGGCACTGTCCTGGTGAGGAGGTTGGCGATAGTCCCCATCAGGGTTATAACTTAGCTCTCTGGGACACGGTGAAGGTGTAGCCTCTTTTGGAGGGTGGTCTGGAGTCTTGACTACTGATGCAGGTCTGCTCTGCTTGGCTGGAGACTGCAGACCTTATCCACAAGCTTCCTCATTTCCTGTTTAACTCCATCAAACTTGCTAAACATATCAAGAATCTCGTGGACTAGTTTCATGGGCTTAGTAGCCTCAAATGCATAGGACCATTGAAACAACATCCCTGCCACAGAAAACTGTTCAAGAAATGTAAGGGTAAGTTATATTGAACAGAGAGCTCTGAATGTAGGCACATTTAATATGTACAATATACCACACCCCCATTCCATGAATTCAACTTTGACCTACCAGCACAATCACCCACTTACCCCAAGGCAGCTCAACTTACCCTGTCCCTATGCTCAACATAACTGGAGTAAGTGGTGCCAAGAGACCACTTTTTTGGGAAAAGCTTTGTTTTCAAAAATGTTATGTTTACATCAATTCAGATTATTTCCAGGGATGCACAACATCCTGAAATATATTTAGATATCTTTGTTAGAAATAATGCTAGAAATAATACTACATTTCCCTTGACGTAGTGAAGTTTTTGTACAATAATCACGTTTTTGATAGCCTAAATAAATACATATGGAAATGATGTGCAAGTGGAGTTTACACTGATAAAACATTCTTGGTACTTATCAACCAACTTTTAAAAATTGTAATATCATGTGTCTGTCTACACATATGACACCTGAGGAAGATAACCTACGGTGTCTCAGCTCACCCATTGGAGTTTGACTTATTTCTCTCATGCTTTCACACGGCTATCCAGTTTCACTGTCTCACAACTGGGCCACGCCACAGTATACTCTGGGAAACCAGTCATAGCTATCCGCAGAGGCTCCAAACAATTTACACACTAAGATAAACACAGATGGGTGTGAACACCAGTCTTAGCAGGAGCTGCAGCTCAAGGTTTTGACAATCAGAGATGGGAAAACACGTTTTTGCATTGATTCAGTTTCTTGTACACTGCAAAATGTTGAATCCTTTACATTCTTTACTGAAATTACTTAAAATATGAATGCGTGGAATGAAATAAGAGCAAAGCAATGATCATCATAAGGTTCTATTTTTCTCATCTTCACCATCGTCAACATTGTCATCAACAACCCCATCGTATCATCAACATAATCAGTGATGTTGAAACCATCATTAAGGTTCCACCTGAGTGACAGACCAGGGGAACGTCTCCTCTATTTTTAGCCTTTTAATGTTGATTCGATTACTTATCAGAATACAGGATCCTTCAGACCTGCCAGATTGCAATGGGTGTGAAGAATAAGTGGGAATGGTGGGGGAGTAGGGAAGGCAGTCAGACAAAAAAACATCTCACCCATCAGTGCCAGGTTGAACCCAACCTGTGAAAAATCACTGGTGGCTTGCAGAGGCCCTCATGGTGTATGAATAAATGTGTGCGTCTGTCTGTCCAAGAGAAATAGAGAGAGATTAAAACCCAGAGCCGTATTGGTCAAGCAGGTAGAATGTCAAAATCAAACAACAACAGGAGAAAACCACATTTAAAGTCCATTAGATTTATGCAAGCTCTCAGTGCATCAGCTATATATTTGTGAATCAACTAGTTGTCATATTAACAACCCTACATACAGGTAACTGACAACATAATGGACATTTAGTAAATTAGGGATATTCACTGAGTGTGCAAAACATTAAGAACACCTGCTCTTTCCATGACCAGGTGAATCCAGGTGAAAGCTATGATCCCTTATTGATGTCACCTGTTGAATCCACTTCAATCAGCGTAGATGAGGGGGTGTAGACAGGCTAGAGAAGGATTTTGAAGCCTTGAGACATGGATTGTGTACTATTCAGAGAGTGAATGGGCAAGAAAAGTGTCTTTTAACGGGGTATGGTAGTAGTGGGTTTCTCACGCTTTACTGTTTCATTTGTTTATAAAGAATGGTCCACCACCCAAAGGACATCCAGCCAACGGCAGGCCAGTGGTTGAAAATGGGTCATTGATGAAAGAGGACAAAGGAAGCTGACACAAATTGTGGAGCGCAACAGTCGGGATACATTTAGTCAACTGACAGTCCAGTACAACATTGGTGCCCAAAGACATAAGAAGAATACACACCTCATTGTACTGTGACACATATGGGGTATGGCAGCTGACGACCTTACAGAGTTCCACTTCTTTCAGCAGAAAACAAGAAATTGCAGTTGCAGTGGACTAAGGACCAAAAACACTGGAGAATTGGGAAAACATTGCCTGGTCTGATGAATCGGCATAGAGATCCTCTACCAGCCACCTTGACAACTGTTGGAAGCATTGGTGTCAACATGGGCCAGCATCCCTGTGGAACGTTTTTGACACCTTGTAGAGTCCATGCCCCGACAAATCAAGGCTGTTCTGAGGGCAAAAGGGGGTGAAACTCAATATTAGGACAGTGTTCCTAATGTTTTGTACACTGTGTGTGTATGTATGTGTGTGTGTGTGTGTATATATATATATATATATATATATATATATATATACACACACACACACAGATGTGGTCCCTGAGTTAATTAAGCAATTAACATCCCATCATGCTTAGGGCCATGTATTAAAAACCTGGGGGGCAGGCCATTCTGGCCATTATTTTGGCTACTATGGCTATGCCCATATAGGATGACAATGCCCCCATCCACAGGGCACGAGTGGTCATTGAATGGTTTGATGAGCATGAAAACGATGTAAACCATATGCAATGGCCTTCTCAGTCACCAGATCTCAACCCAATTGAATTGCAGTGGTGCCTGAGACAGCATATTACACCACCATCAACAAAACACCAAATTATCCCATTTCTCTTGGAAGAATGGTGTTGCATCCCTCCAATAGAGTTCCAGACACTTGTAGAATCAGTGCCAAGGTAGTAGGTACATTGAAGCTGTTCTGGCTCGTGGTGGCCCAACACCCTATTAAGACACCATGTTGGTGTTTCCTTTATTTTGGCAGTAGTAGATGGTACTATCTAGATCAGGGTTTCCCAAACTGAATATTTTGGTTGTTGCCCGGCTGATAATAATCAACTAATCCTCAAGCTTTGCTCATTTGAATCAGATGTGTAGTGTTAGGGCAAAAAACTAAACGTGCGCCTTGTGGTCCCGAGGACCGAGTTTGGGAAATGCTGATGTAGATTTACACAATGCACACACAGAAAAAAAGACTATTAATTAGGGGTCTTCACGTTTCAATAAGAGAACTTCCAATCGCTGGACTACGTTATTTTGCCTGTTCAATGATCCTCCCTTGATAAATATTTCCGCCCCTGCCTTGTATGTTGTAGCACAAAACTACCATGAAGTGATGTCATGGCTGAAGTTTCAAGAGGTTACATATCATTGACCAATATTCATTACTTAATGCCTGTTTTAATGCCTGAGGCATTTGTTTCGACACACCAGTACAGAGAAGGTCAAAGCCTTGATGTTGACAGGTGAGGATGGTAAGGTAGATATTGTTCTTCAGAGGGGAGATCTCTTGTGCCTCCCTGCCCCCCAAGTGGTCAGCACTCTCGTCCAGTGGTCGCTTGGTCTTCACCTCCGTTGACCGGGGCATTCCTGGAGACATCGAACCAGCTAAACGGGTCACACTGGTCACACAGGTCAGTCAGAGATGGACAGAAATTAGGTAGAAGACCCAGGTCAAAAAGTAAGCCAATGTATGGGAAAAGTAACAACCTGGGGAAGAGTGTCTTAAGGCTGCCTTAGGCGTGGGAAGAAGGACACAGACTGGGGGCTCCAGCCAGTGATGAGAGATGACCTAATTACTTTCAGGGGTGAATACTATCCTTCTTTTGAGAGAGGAGGGCTGCGAGAGGACGATGATAGGGAGGAACTGGGGTTAACTGCCTTGCTCAAGGGACTAATGGCCTATTTTTCCACCTTGCTGGCTCGGGATTCAAACCTTTCAGGTTACTGACTCAACTCTCTGCTAGGCTACCTGCAAGCGTGTGTAAATTGAATGTAATTCCCTTTTTATGCACTTCTCTATATGTATTCTAACCTTGAACTTAAGCAGGAGAATTGCATGCTTTTCACCCGCTATTCTTTTGGGGTGGAGATCGAATATATAAATGAAGGCGTGGCGGAGGTGTGTCTGCAGATACACTATATTCCAACACCTTTACACGTGAGGAAACCATGTAAACCAGGTCTAGCAAACCAACCACTTCCAAGTGGAAACAGCATCTACTTTATTTTTTCAGATAGAAAAAAACACCCTTCTCTTCTCCATGCACTGTAATTTACAACTTGACAAGAGCTATTGACAAGAGCTATGTAAATAAGTAAACCGATTGGATAAGGGAATTGTAAATATAAATGACAATTGTTTTAGATCTATTTTACCTTATAATCGCTGAAGACAAATGTCATATGGCAGCAAACTGAAGCATATCAACATATCAACTTTCCAACAGTAAAGTTTATGAACGCTGTGCCATTAAGCAGAATTTAAATTGTATGGTCTTTTCATTTGCAGGGATGGCACTCGAATGTCTTAAAGGAGCTACATGTAATCTTTTTGCATTGTAATTTCAGAAACTTTAATATGTATCGGACCCACCCCCATTCTAATGGTGCAGCCTTCTTATTGGTCAACAAAAGACAGACCAGGCCTGAGCCTCACACTAACCGAACGTGGCACAAACCGTTAGCGCCCCCAGTCAATTTGACAAGAGATTCGCTGGCCCAAACAATATTACATATAGCTCCTTTAATTATAGGCTAACCCGTCATTCTCTCTTTCCTATTATGTTAAATATTATCCACTATCAGTATCGACTATCAGTAGGCCTAATAATAACACATATTCAACTGCCAATTTACTGTTTGTTCCCTTTAGTTGATATAGCATACAGTCCATATAATTACACGGTTTCCTTTACCTTCCTTTTCTTCCTCAGTAAACGCCATCACGGCTGTGTGGTTGTTGCTGAGGATCATTAGTAACAGTTGATCATGTTTTAAAAAAGACATGTAGGCTAATTAAATCATTATGGAGCGGAGTGCAGACCAATTCTTAACAGCTTGAACTTGACGCATGGTGCAATACCTGGCTGTGTCATCACACAGTGTCATGGTTAGTGCAGGCAATAGACGAGGGTACAGCCTACTGTTGTACACTATTCTCCCTATTGTAATTCTATGTACACTAGTTTTCCAACATGACCATGAGTTAAAAGAACTGAATGTGGCAATTTTCAGAATGAATCAAACCACTGTTTACTTTCTTTCATGCATAAAGGCTCTCCAAACCTGTTTTTTATGATTCATAAATACTTTCCTAAACCTAAATAACCTACAAGACCAATTGATGATGAAACGGAGACAAATATCTATTTATTTAGATGGCTTTCTTTCATTGATCCCTAATATTCTGAACGCGTTCTCTCGATATATTCTAGTGAGTCTGTCGACAAAATTCAAACTAAAATGTACACCGTATTTAAAGGGATGGAAAATATGTTGGCCAGCAAGTGGGAGGGTTTTCAGGGGTTGAATGGAATGTATTCAACACATGCAAGGTAGCCACACTCCAGAGCCTGTTAAGCAACTGAACTTGACTGAATACCAAATACTGAGAAGTGTGTAGGAAAGGTATAAGTAGGAAAAGCGTAAATTCCTAAGTCTGAATCAGCCACATAGAGAAAAGGGGAAAAAGAGAGCAGGAAAAGATTGAGCCATTTTTACACAGGGGTAGGAGTGAAAACTGCTCATGGTGGTTGGGAGATTCTAGTCATGTTATGGATCATGATGTTAGTGGGCCTCTGCCCATTGTAAATGTCTCAGAAGACTCACTTAAAAGTAAATCACCTATGAATGACTACTCTGGTCACATTAAATATACATACAACTGTATTTTGAAAGTAATATATCTTGAAAACTTGATTGCTGACATGCAAAACATGTTGGGACTAAATCAACAATGGACTATCTCACCAGAGAAAGCATCCTAGCGAAAGAAACAGCGCCCCTCTGTCTTACTATATGTAGCCAATGTATCTGATGCTGTCTGGCCAAAAAGAGTATAACATGCCATACTCTATTTTGCCAGACAGCATCAGATACATGGGCTTCACATACATGTCCTCTGCCTCGATGATGACAGTATTATCAGCAACACCTGTCTTTTTACTGAAGAAATGTGTATTGTATCCCCAAGAGTGTAAGTTTGGGTTCGGGTTGGTCTGCGTTTCTACTAAGCGAGCCTCGTCGAGAACCAGGTTTCCCTAATACGGGTAAGCCTGGGGAAGGTAGGTAAATAGGGGTGGAGACCCGGTGTAAATCAGTGACGCCTCGCTACGCGTCAAACCAATCAAATGCCTTGCTTGGACGGAGCTCCAATAATGCTCACTAGATTAGTGTCGTAGGTGCAAGTCTACGTTGAGGATTGCTGGAAAATCGTCGATTTTAAAACCCCATCAAAATATTTTTGTGTATAGAGCACACTTCTGACAAAACAGAATTATGTTTTTCCTCCAGGTTTACTGCAATGTTGCAAATTGGCATATGGAACAACTCTCTGCAAAATGTGTCCTTTCCAGTCTGAAAACAGTGACGAACATAACACGCTGCACCAATGGGCATGTGTGGGGAGGGTTATTGAAATGTAACATCCAATCAAGATCTTGCCGCTGGGAGCCAGCAGACCATTCAAACCATTTTTGCAATCAAAAATTATCCAGACCTCCAAGGGAGGCGTGACAGTGACGTGATTTTGGATGTATGGCAACTTGAAACTACAACTAAGCTAACATATGCAATTGCTTTAAGATGGTCATACCATTTTTTTTTGATGAAACACGGAATTCGGCCTTACTGCTATTAGCCCATAGAAATGCATTGGATAACATTTTTTTTAAGTGTCTGTCTATCTGAGAGATGTAAGAAAGCTCAGGGGGAAAAAAATGCTACGAATATTTTGTGGAATTACCTGTGTACATTGACATTCATGTTTCGGCCTGGTACCGGGTTACCTTCAGTCGGAGTACCCCATCATGTGTGTGAGAGTTTCATCTTTCCATAGATAGGTCAAAGTAATTTGTAGACCAGACCGTTCGGACACTACAGACGTTTTCATGAGAAGACAGATTGTCGAGATGTGTCCTGGTCTGACAAACCCCGCTGTAGATCATCGGCGGATGCAAGGGATTGAGACATCTCTAGTTTAAACAGACAGATTTTGATGGGAATTTGTTATGCATCGAGCAGAGCATTGGGGGGGGCCCTTAAGTGGATAAATTATTTTCATATTTTTTATGCCCAGCTCGTGAGGCCTGAGGCAATTGCCTCTTCTGCGTAAATGGTAAATCTGTCAGTGGGAGAGACTGCAATCCCTTTATCTGACATACAGTACAGTATACTAGTCATGTCAAGCTTGAAAATCAATCCCTCTTCATCTTGTACTGTTTCTAAACCTTTTCATGAAAACCATGTTTGGAAAGACCGTTACAACTTAAAGCATTAGTAGAATGTTTAAAAATAATTTATTAGGAATTGTAAAAAAATGTTTAAGAGGGTTACAGTGTTGACAAGAACCTTTCAGAGTAAACACAGAGTCCAAAGGCTGCAACACCATGGCAATCCATCAGCAGGCTTAGAAAAATATCAACACCTACAACTTGGTGATAGAAATTGACAGCGCCTCTTGTTCTTAAACTAACCACAAAAGTAAAACACCTTATCTAACCTCCCATTGCAAAAAGGTAACATTTTTTAAAAAGTATATAGCTTCTCATGAGTTTCATGGCTCCAGTCTATCTCATCCAGTAGATGTACAGTGTATCGGTCAGTGTGGAGAAGGGGGGTTGAGGAGAAATACATACAATCTCATCATGGAAGAGCCTCAGGACCACCTCTGAGAGTGTTCATTTAGCACTGAAACAAATGAATGAATCCTCTCCACACATCGGCAGAGACAATGACGTTCATTAACAAACCAGAATGAAGATGATAAATTCACATTTGCCACCAATGTATCCATTCCCTGACAATACATTTCACACCTAATTCCAGTGTGACCGCATAGCCATACAATGCACAAACACACAAACGCGCAGTCACACAACACAATCTGCGAAAGAATCTAGCCGTGAAATCGTACCACTGTGAAACTGTTTTTACAACTGGCTCCTGCATGTTTGTCCTTCATTTTCCTTTACAACCACCACATATTCAAAATGATCATTCTAAAAACAACAATAAAATAAGTTCCAAGTAAGGATGAAAGAAACAGTTTTAGGCCTCTACTCAAAAGAGGAATATCCCCACAAGCTTTCTCACTCCCGGTGCTGATAACAGTGGTTCCTGCGTGAATTCACAGTATAGGAGCAACCTGGACCATACATGGACCAGTCTCACAACTCAGACAGCTAAAGATTAGGAATCACACAAATACACTATGATATGTATGAGTCTGAGTGGCCAACGCCGAACAGTATGAATGAAAGTTTTAAAAAATTCTGCTGAAAACAAATACCATCACTGCCTTCCCAATACCCCTCATTTTTTTGCAGAATTCAAAAGACAGTTATATTGACAATATTTTACAAAAAAACAGATATCACGCAGTTCAAATCTGACTGGAAATAGGCTCATGACTATCAATTTAGTTACTTTTATCATTATTAGTATAACAAATGTGTTAAAAACCTACCAAGATATACATTTTTCAACTTTGTAATACATACAAAAAAAATGGTATTATCAGCAATGTTCTGTATGTACTGAAAGATAAATATACATTTATTCAGTACAAATACTTGCTCCAGTCCTTCACATATTCTGTACCTGGAGATCACCTTTTCTCCCTCACTGCCTCTCAATAAAACACCTTCTGACAAAAGAATCAAATGGAAAAAATATATAAAAAAATAATTAAGACATGAGAATACATGACAATTTCCACAAAACAGTCAAATGAAATAAAATAAAAAAGTAACTAGAATTATCTGCATGTTTTTCTAATACAAGCAGAAATATATATTTTTAAAGGTTGTTGTTCCTTTCTGCTAACTACAGTAACATGTTAGACAGGAGGGGATGTTAAGACCGAACACAGGAAGTCTTAAGAAAAGAGATCCTCAGTGGGAGGAGGGGCGTGGACATCAGGGGTCAAGGGTCAGTGCTCCCACTGCACCTGCAGGGTCACACAGCCAGAGAGGAGTGTCAGACCAGTTCAAAGCTTTCCATCTCTCAGTTCACAGCTCTGCAGAGAAATTGAGACAATTTTCACATGTCTATAGGCAACATTATATTGCTACAATAAATGTACAGTAAATTAGAGTAATTTATTTGAATGGAACATGACTCTTCTGAGTATGTGATGCTGTGGGTGGGTATAGTAGCAGACTCACTCTCTCAGTGGTAGCCATTAGTGAAGGCCGTAGCAATCAGAGGACCCTGTAGGGAGCAGTCAGACACAGGAGAGATTAGAGGGAGCACCCAGTCATCAGAACACAACCACCAACACTCTCAACATCACCAACACTCTCAACATCCCCAACATCATATCACATTCAATAATACAACCCTCACCAAATGTGCAAGCAAAATCTGTCAAAATGGACAGTATATTACCCAAGAGCAACGTTACTTGTTCATTTGACTTGACAGTCACACATTGACAGACAATTCTATGCTCATAACAGACCCCTTGAATGTATACGGTCATAACACAGGATTGGGCAGTATTGCAAGATGGATCTATGAACATGTGCCAAGATCAACATCTTAGGAGCACTGCTCTGTAGCATCGATAGTCTTCCTATGACAAACTGAACAGATAGTATGCAGACACATTTTGCATTTCCAAACATGAATAGGGTCTAAAATACCTACGTGATAAGGGCTGTGTCTTACCCCCAGACTATGGCCGAACCCAGTGTTTGGGGAGGGGCTTGCAGCGCTGAGGTAACTGCTGACAGCAGACTCCTGATTGGCTGCTGCATATAAGTCTGCCATTGGCCCAGGGCTGCCGAACCCCCCAGAGCGAGAGGGGGCGGAGCCTAAAATAACATACAGATGCAAATAAGTAGACAGACACATAATTAGTTACACAGGATGAAATACTGTACATCAAATTGGCAAACATTTCTCAACCCCTCATACATACCTCTTGCTACTGCTGCTGCCGCCACTGCCATTGGTCCGTATGCCGACAGAGGAATGGCTGATAGGGTAGAGGAGGTACAGCAGGTTTCAAATCCAGCTCGGGCTACAAACAGCGTTGACCTCTCTAAAGGTCAGTCAGAACATGATTTTGACCATTATCCTTGACATCAAGTCCACCTCTAACATATGGGGCTACATTACCCACGACTCTGGTGTGTAATTAGTGTAGTAACTGGTGTCACTGTGTAATAACTGGTGTGTAGCACAGTAAAGGGGTGAGTAGCAGACGGACGGCATGCTGCTCGTAAAGGCCAGAGGGACTGACCTGTGAGCTCAGGGGGGTGTGGTGATGTCAGAAGGGGGGTCCTCTCTAAATGGAATTCTAGAACAGAAACATCAGAGAGTGCTGTTGAAACAACACAGGCGAGGTAAGGGACACACCCATCCATACGCACACACACACACACACACACACTGGCAGGGAACATACAACTAGGGTGACACCAAGGGAACACATCAATGAGACGGCATAAGAGGAAGAAATGAAGAGCAAATGGGAAGTGGCAGATTTACATAGAAGAAAGATTCAGCTTAACTGGTGGTTCAAGCCGAATACGTTAGGATGGAATAAGAATATACTGCCCCCCCACAAACATACCCACTCTTTTTCTTACGAACACATACAATCACACACAAAGCACATGTAATCCACTCCCTGATATTTATAAGCAGCAAATGACACTCAGTGCTTTATGAGCTTCCATGGAGGCTGTGTTGGTTAAAGAGTTTGTCTGTGTTGTGGGAGCTATACACAGTATGACGAGTCTAGACACACACCAAGTGAAGATGAATAGGATCACACAACCATCATTAAATGATTGGACTCTTCTACTACTCTGTGACCGTCCAGGAACCTCACGAAATGGCCATGCTTGACACAAGGGAGTATGAATGGGTGGAGGAGTAGGTTCTTACCAGGGAATTGATAGGTATATCCAGGGGTGATGCCAGTGTAACTTCGACTAGTATACGTAGCTGTCTGAAACCCTGGGTAACCTATGGTGAAAGGACAGTCATGGGTCTGTGTTTGAGTGAAACAGTGCTGCCCCCTGCCTGTGAAAGAGGATACTGTCAATGTAACAACAGGTTCACAAAAACAATGCACTCAATAACATTCTTTATTCTAGATCAGCCAACAGTGTATATGTTGTGTACGTATGCTCAGTTTAAAGTTGATCTAACTTAACTGTACCCTTGCCTAGAATTCCCTCTTGTCCTGCCAACATCATTGTAGGTGTAGCCTAGTGGTTAGAGCATTGGACTAGTAACCGAAAGGTTGCAAGTTCAAATCCCCGAGCTGACAAGGTACAAAATCTGTCGTTCTGCCCTTGAACAGGCAGTTAACCCACTGTTCCTAGGCAGTCATTGAAAATAAGAATTTGTTCTTAACTGACTTGCCTAGTAAAATAAAGGTTTAAAAAAATTCAAATAATTGGGAATATTGCAGTTCTCAGACTGAACAGTACATGATTTTGTCATTTCCCCATCTTCAATATTACATACATAACTTTTTCCTAAGATCATACAGTGCATCAATTCCAGGGTACTTCAAACTAATTTGGTACCACATGTTTTAATAGACTTGGCAGGTGCAAATATGAAAATATCTTATTAAGGGGAGATGATGTTATGAAGAGTATGTCATCTGTCCACTAGCGGTAGTAACTTCTGTGGTAAATCATCTCTTCATAATATAAAATATGATATTATGAGAGGATGTGTGATGGTATGGGGTAACAGGATGAGGGGCCACATCTTCGTCGACATTACTGTCGTCATCCTCGTCACTATGAGTTTACCCAGCATGCCGATGCCCAGCATGAAGGCATCCATGCCGTAGGGCATCACCCGAGAGCGCCCCCTGGCCGAGCCCGTGGGTGACATCACTTCCTTGGGCTGAGCCTTCTTACACTCCACCTGTCATGAATACACACGAGGGGGAACAAAACAGTCAACAATTACAACTAACAATTACAACTAACAGTTACATTGTGTATTGAATAACGAAGCCTTCTTAGCTCACCATTTTGCTGTTTATCTCATGGAAGTGCATCTCACACACTTTCTCCACCACATCCTCATTCTCAAACGTGACAAAGCCAAACCCTGGAGTGGACAAATACAAATAATGTATGTGAGGAGGGTCAGCTCATGAAGAGCTCGGCAACACCATTGATTAAAGCCCATTATTGAACATCTCAAACCCAAGTTTGGGGAAATCCATTCTGCTGTCTCTGGGGGTTAGTGTGTGGAGCTAATGCACGACTGCTAACCACCTTCTGTATTAGGTACTGTAGTAGCCGTTTAGTACGTTCGCACCCTCCCCCCTCTGGGGTGCTGTTCCTGGCTCATCCCCTCCTCCCTCCCCTCCCTGCTGGCCAGGTCAGCGAGCCTCCCTCCCTCCCTCAGCAGAGTAAAGCTGGTGGGCTGTCATAATCGATCAGTCCCAGGGTGGGTAGAAGGCGCTTTAGGAGGCTTTATCCTGATCCTCGATTAACAGACTGACTAATTAGCCTAGACTTGTTCCTCTCCTCCTACTCCGTTCCTCCTGTTCAGCCTATGAGGAGGAGATAGCTGATAGTTTCTTTATTCAGGAAAAGTATTACTTACTACGTTTGTGATATGTGGTTGTCTTATCTAGCTACCTTAAGATGAACCCACTAACTGCAAGTCGCTCTGGATAAGAGCTTCTGCTAAATGACTTAAATGTGAAAAACTATTGAGGATACAGAGATGTAAGGCTTAGAGTACTGGGGGACTGGACAGAGAGAGGGTTTCTCAGTCTCACCTCTGTGTCTGTTGGTGGTCTTGTCAAACATGAGCATGGCATCATCAACCTAGAGGACACAGAGTTTTACACACATCACCTCACACAATGTACGCACGCGCCATATTGTCTGACCTCACCCCTTCTCAAGTTCTCCAGGGAGGCTCAGCAACAGATGGACAAAAGGGGCAGAGAGAGGAGGGGTGGAGGAGGGGGATAGGTTTCAAAGGAGGGAGGGGAGCACAGTAGAGGAGGAGAAGAAAACAGAATAAACATCTTAAGAGGGGACATTAGTGATGCATGGGCACAAGATGGCCGCTAGAAAAGGTTTGATTCACAAACACAAAATCAATTCCCTGTTTCTCTTAGTTAGATGTCTTGCCTCTGAACTGCATAATTGGAATCTCTCTCTGAAAAAGAGGACATAATCCACCCTCGCTCCCCCTACTTTCCAAAGTTTGCCATTCCCATGGCAACTGTGCAAAAAGTTATCTTAAAAATCTTTATCTGGCATCAAGCATTATTTGTTAAGAGAAAGAGAATGTGTGAGAGTTTGAGAGAGATACAGACAGATAGACAGAGAAAGAGAGGAAGAGTGAGAGATATAGATAGACAGAAGGTACAATAAGTAAGATAGAAATGTGGGCATGTATAATGTTGGCTGTGGGGAAGAGAATACAGGTACAGACCGTGGTGAGGTAGAGATGGGTGTGTGTGTGAGAGAAAGAGAGGTGAAAGAAACTATCGTGAGATAGAGGTGGAGACAGAAAATGTGGGACTAAATTGGGAGGGAGGAGAACAGAGAGCGACAAAGAATGGGTGCAAGAGAACAAAGAGGTGTGGAGGCTTTGTCTGCTGGCACAGCCAGCCATAACTCCTATTCTCCTAGTGCCCTCTCTTCCTCTCCCTCTATACCTCCCTCCTTCACAGTAGAGGCCCAGGATTAATCTTCAGCTGAACACAGACCAATACATTTCAATACAAAATCGCATAAAAAAAGCAACTGTCAAACACCTAATATCATTCAAATTAACTCCTGAATTAATTGCTAACTAATATTTTAGTAAAGCAAAATGTGTGCTTTCCACATTCAATATCTAATGCCTTTCAGTTTGCAATAAAGCCAAAGGCAGGTGCACATGGTTCCACCACCTATTTGCCAGAACCACTTATTCACACGCCTATACGGTTCCACGCAGAGCTGACACATTGTGTTAGTCAATGGGCGTGTGTCAGTGTGTGTTCGTGCTTGGGTCCACCCTTGGGTAGCTTGCACGAAGAAAGGTCAAGGGTGAGGGAGGAGGGCCTCCAGCCAGGGTGAAAGAAGACCTGTCAGTCTTAGCTCTCTCAAATCACTGACTCTTTCCACTCTGACATTTCCCTATCACCCCTCCTGTCTCCCTAACCAGGCCTGCCTCTTCACAGTCCAAGCACCATGACACAGCAATGGAACAACACAGACAATGTTGCTCCACAGTTTAGAGCACCAAACTTTAACCAAACTGTATATACTGAATTAGAAGGTGAATTATATGCTGAACTCTACAATCAGCAGGATGATAAAACTGTCCTGACACTTCAAGTATGTTTTTCACATCATCCCCACAAGTACCCAGTGCAATTAAAATCTACACAAGTTAACACATCAATGTCCTCATTTAACTAAATGTTTCTTAGTATGTCAATAACCGTCCTTCAAAGCTATACATTTCAAACACGGGACATTTTAATGGTGCACTGGACAATATTCCCCTCTTACCCTCTCTTCCACTGCTCATCCTCCCAGTCATTCTCTCCGCCCCCTTGTCCAGAGCAGGAGACAAAAGGTCCAGTGAGGCAGTCGAATCAGAAACTTCCATGGGTGGCTAGAGTTTACATTTCTCCATCTAGCCATCTCTCTCTCTCTCCATCTCATTCCATTAATGCAATTTTATGATTGGGAGTGAAGCTCTTCATGTAGAAGTGGCCGTCATTGAAGATAAGGCCGTCATTGAAAATAAGAATTTGTTCTTAACTGACTTGCCTAGTTAAATAAAGGTCAAATAAAATGTGCCACTTACAGTAGTATGTGATAGATACAGGAAGTATAATTTAAATTATCAAGACTGAATTTAATATTACATAATCACAATGGCTAATGGTAAACTACATAAATTTAGCTTTGCCTCAGCCTTTTATTGGGGTTGAAAGCTAATCTAGTTAGTATGCAGGCTCATTGGTTTATCTGATTTCCTACTGAATTTGCACCTTACGTTCTTGCATAGGTTGTTACTTGCGACCACTATTTCAAGTTGTCTGTTTAAAATAGTTAGTGTCAACAAAAAGTAAGAAAAGTTTGAAGATTCAACAGAGGAGTAAGAGTGCACCTCCTTGTAAATATTGAACTCCTGTACAAACTAGCAAAATATTTGCCTAGCTTTGTTCAAAGACATAACAGTCCTTGCACCCGTTCTCCCTTCTGCCTTTGTTACCTCTTCATTTATTATCTCTGCTCTGCATTTCAAAGCCCTTGGAATCTATGGTGGGAAGCGTCGAAACTGAGTACAACACGGATATTCAAATAAAATCAAAAGCATAAGTTTGAAGAACTGAAGACAGACTGGAAGTGACACGTATGCTGGTTTGGGTCGGTTTGACCGTTGGTCAACCAGTGTTATTGTTACAAAACTCCTGGGTTGACACTCTCCAACCCCCCGCCCCTCCCCACCCTCAACACAAAACCCCTTGCCCGCTGAATTACTTGGGGACAATGGGCAAGCCGGGTCACCACGGTAACGGGACAGGAGGGGGTTGGGGGTAGGAGCAGCTGTTACATCAGATTAATTCAAATTCTGATAATCCCTCCCCTACCATCACCACACTCACTCCCCAAAACTTTTTTCTCCCTGTTTTCCCTAACTAAAGCCTAATGCTCCATACCTCCGTTCTACCCTCTCTATCCTTCTCCTCCACCCCTCCCACAAGTGACTCTCCTCCCTTCCAAAACAACTCTTCAATTGCACTTCATTTTTACCCTTACCTCAGCAATCCGTTTCATCTAAACAACAAAGATGTGAGACGGGTTGAAGAAAACAGTGGCATGGAGGATGATGCAACATCACACTCATCTCCACTCCCTCAACACAGTCTGAGACACAGATCCACACACGTCTACCTTCTACCTCACATTTCAATAGCTATACACCAGCTCCCATGCGCCTTACCTTTCCGAACTGCTCGAAATACGCCTTGACATCATCAATGGTCGTGTTCACGGACAGACCTCCAACAAAAATCTTCTTGGTCCGAGTCACTAGCTGCAAGGAGAAACGGGTCCGTTTATGAATGGATCGAGAATAACACCATGGATTAAGATGATCCTTAAATGGTGGCTGTAGATGGGAAGCCTGGTATTGTCCATCTCTATGATAAATTCAGATGCCAAAGGCAAAACCACCAGCAGGCAAAGCTTCCAATTTACCCCAAAGCTCCTAAAAGAGCTCCTAAAAGACCCCTTTGCATGAAAAATAAAGGAGTCCGATGAAATAATTCTGCCCAAGTATTAACACAAAATGTTTTTAGACTTTGTTGATATTTATGTCATCACGACCAACAGTACATTATTAACATAGTTATTACACTGCTTATGTAGGAAATTACTACTGCTACCACCACCTGCATTACTGCCGGTGAACTTGCAGGTTACACGCTCTTATTAATATACTAATGTACATTATTGTGCTGTATATGGTGTTAATAAAAGCCACTTGATCACACAAGAGTGTACAGATCACATTGATGTCACAGTAGCAGTCATGTTCATCTCTTGACAAGGCATTAGGCCAGAATGTGAAAAGCTTAACATGGCAAGCACAGGCTAACCTGCTCCCTCCCAGCGATGCCATTCACACTGAACTCACAGGACTAAGCCCTGACGAACCATGACTAGACTGGCTCACTCACCTTGGGCTGGGCTCTACGAGGGAATGCAACTTTCGGATCAATCTAGAGGAGGGAGTTAAAGAGGAGAAAGGCCAGTTTAGACACGCAGCTCAATACAGAGCCCATGAAATCAGGTAAATGTGAACCAAGTCCATGGTTGTGGTCTCCTTGGTGCCGCTCCTTGCCTCATCCTGTAAGGGTTCCTTATTAACATGGGTGTCCGGGTTACAATGCTGCACCAGTACATTAGGTCATTATGAAAGTTAGAGGTAAAAGACAACTAGAGGATAGACCCGAGGGATTGTTGTTTTCACAACGTGGGGGGCATAGAAGTGGGGGGCATAGAAGGTGAAAAACATTCATGAGTATAACATTTACTTTCTCTCTGAAAGAATCTGCTGCTAGATTTGAAACTAAGAAGCTCTCGTTTTAACTTCATTGTAACCATAACCCCATTGGCCTAGCCAGGGTTGCTCTCAGTTCTATGAATACTTTTCCAACCCCTGAAGTGGTGGTTTATAGGTGTGCAGGTGGAACGAGTGGGAATGTTTTCCGGCATGCCTGCCTGCCTTCCACAGCCCTCACCTCCTCTCGTCACCAACATGTGACCTCCTGGAATCTCACAAAGGCACTACAATCACAGACACATCTCACCTCTACAAAAAAAAGGAAGGACAGCGAAAGAGACACAGTAGGTGAAAGAAAGGGAGGGACAGCACAGAACAAGAGGAAGACGAGGAAGACGAGGAGGAGGGAGAATGGACTGAGGTAGACAGAGGAGAGAGCTGTCAACCTCACACACTGACAGCACATCAACCTCATTTTGTTTGCTTTTCTCTCCCGCTAAGACATTACGATGATTTTGTGAGCTATTTAAAAGCCAACATTTCATAGTGTGTTTATCGCCATTCTTCCACACAGTTCTTCAGTAAACGTGGGAGCTAAGCTATCATTAACAGTGCAGAGACTGAAATATTGGACATTTTCAGGAAGACGATCATAAATAACAAAAGCCAAACCATCAAATTCATATATTTCCTATTGACAATATAGTCATTTGTTCAGATTGGATAAAGAGTAACTACACCATACAAATAAGATGCGACGATAGAGACTATAGTACAGGAATTAGAGACCTCTATAGTATTAGTCTCTACTGATCTAATAGAACAACTAGACTATTCCACGCTGTACTGTTATGCTACAAGACAGTAAAACAGTACAGTGCTAAGAGCACTATATTAGTCCGTAACCATGACAGGGTAGAGTGGAACTACAGTAGAACTACAGTAGAGAGCTAGTGCCTCTGTGGTACACCACATGCGTTTACCAGAGTAAAGTACAGTTATGTCTACGTGTATAGTGTCGACATCACGGCAGGTTCTGTTGAGCAGAGTGAGAAGGCTCGGCTAGACTGAATGGTGTATCGGATGCAGTCTACTGTTTAGTTCTATGGTTGCTAGACTACTCTGATAGTCACCTCCGGTCACCAACCCTCCTGATGTCCAACACTCCTGTGCACATTAAAAAAACAAACAAACAGACACACACAAACAAAATCAACGTACAGCAACCAACACACACCCATAGGTGGAAAATATGGACATTAGACAGGTGAGGGAACGTTTTCATAAAATTATTTTTTAAAACAAAATGAATGAACCGAATAGAGAATTGATTGGAGAAAGATAAATGCCCCCCTTTTCTATATTTATGACACAAAGTAAAATACATAACTACAAACTGCAAAACATCCCGCTTTAAAAAAAATGTAATGATGACATATATATTGGATCATGCTAAACGTGGCAGAGGTGTTGGTGTCAGGGAGATAGGCCATAACCTAGGCCCACCGACTGTCCACAGAGCTGAGCCTTAGAAAAAGACAAGGGGGCTTATCAAATCAGGACAATCCATTTGACCAATTACAGTCCAACCATGCACTCTTTAAAATAAAGGTGCAAGTTGGAACCAAATAAGGTTCTTGAGAGCGATGCTATAGGGGAACCATTTTAGGATTTCTGAAGAACCATATATGGGATGGTTCTTTGAATAACCATACAAAATCGAACCATACAATATTGAATAGCCCTGCTGAAGTTTTAAGCCTTAATTGCATATTTCCCATGGCATATTTCCCAGGGTGCCTTTCGAGTGAATTCTAGCGTTACCAGTACCCCCCATGACTGTGTTTATTAGTGACAGAGACATGACTGTTACATTCATTACGTTTCAGTCCTGTGGCATTTACCAAGTGAAGTCTTAGCTGAATATATTGTCATTCAAATTTAATTATTGAAGACAATACAATACATATTTCATAAGTCCTTCTTTTGAGGGCCAGGTTTTACTCTAATTCAATGGCCTGAAACTCAGTTTATATGCCACATCAGCCCTGCAAATCACATTATGCTGGCTTGTGAAGTGATGTGCAAATCCTATTGGAATCCAGACAGAGTTGGGATATCCAACATTTTTGGAATTTGTATTAACACATTACCTGCATTCAGAATGACTGCCAGGGTTAGGAAGACTAAGATATGAGACAACCTTAAATATATAAACTGGAACAACCATAATGGGTGCAATAAGTCCAATAAATGTTTTTTTAATGTTATTTATATTTGAGTAGCATAAGATTAATTCATCAATCAATACATGTAAAAACATAGATATTGACACAAACAATAACAAAACAACAACAAAAATCGACCTGCAATAGTGTGCTGGGAAACTTGATAATAATGGGAACACCAACACTGGCCTTCTTTTACACAATTAAGTGTTAATTTTACTCTTTACGGTGTTAATGTAACTCTTGAAATCAACACTAGAAATGTTACACTGAAAGATCCATATTAATCAAAGATGGGGTGATCCCACCTGACAACTTCCCGCACTCCCTCCTTCGCTCTCGACGACCTCCTGGGTCAGCATGCTAGTCCCTTCACGTCAGGGCTAACTGAAACCCCTTATCCATACCAATTCTACAATCAATAGAACGAATGATTTTATGATCTCTCAAACTGCTTAGATTTGAATTGGACATTTTCTAGGACAGGTTAACAATCGGAAATCGGTATTTTTGGACACCGACTTGGCCTATTTTCTTTTTTTACACCTTTATTTAATCTTTATTTAACTAGGCAAGTCAGTTAAGACCACATTCTTATTTTCAATGATGGCCTAGGAACGGTGGGTTAACTGCCTCGTTCAGGGGCAGAGCGACAGATTTTTACCTTGTCAGCTCGGGGATTCAATCTTGCAACCTTACAGTTAACTAGTCCAACGATCTAACCACTTGCCTCTCATTGCACTCCACGAGGAGGCTGCCTGTTACGCGAATGCAGTAAGCCAAGGTAAGTTGCTAGCTAGCATTAAACTTATCTTATAAAAAACAATCAATCAATCATAAATCACTAGTTAACTACAGATGGTTGATGATATTACTAGTTTATCTAGCGTGTCCTGCGTTGCATATAATCGATGCGTATTCGCAAAAAAGAAATGTACCTAACCATAAACATCAATGCCTTCCTTAAAATCAATACACAAGTATATATTCTTAAACCTGCATATTTAGCTAAAGGAAATCCAGGTTAGCAGGCAATTTTAACCAGGTGAAATTGTGTGTGTGTTCATTGCACGCAGAGTCAGGGTATATGCAACAGTTTGGGCCACCTAATTTGCCAGAATTTTACGTAATTATGAAATAACATTTAAGTTTGGGCAATGTAACAGGAATATTTAGACTTATGGATGCCACCCGTTAGATAAAATACGGAACGGTTCCGTATTTCACTGAAAGAATAAACGTCTTGTTTTCGAGATGATAGGTCATTAATATGGTCGAAAACTAAGGCTCGTATTTCTGTGTGTTATTATATTATACAGTGGGGCAAAAAAGTATTTAGTCAGCCACCAATTGTGCAAGTTCTCCAACTTAAAAAAGATGAGAGAGGCCTGTCATTTTCATCATAGGTACACTTCAACTATGACAGACAAAAAAGACTGAATCTGCAATAGGTAAGCAGCTTGGTTTGAAGAAATCAAATGTGGGAGCAATTATTAGGAAATGGAAGACATACAAGACCACTGATAATCTCCCTCGATCTGGGGCTCCACGCAAGATCTCACCCCGTGGGGTCAAAATGATCACAAGAACGTTGAGCAAAATCCCAGAACCACACGTGGGGACCTAGTGAATGACCTGCAGAGAGCTGGGACCAAAGTAACAAAGCCTACCATCAGTAACACACTACGCGGCCAGGGACTCAAATCCTGCAGTGACAGACGTGTCCCCCTGCTTAAGCCAGTACATGTCCAGGCCCATCTGAAGTTTGCTAGAGAGCATTTGGATGATCCAGAAGAAGATTGGGAGAATGTCATATGGTCAGATGAAACCAAAATAGAACTTT
Organism: Oncorhynchus tshawytscha; assembly: GCF_018296145.1. Classification (NCBI taxonomy): domain Eukaryota; kingdom Metazoa; phylum Chordata; class Actinopteri; order Salmoniformes; family Salmonidae; genus Oncorhynchus; species Oncorhynchus tshawytscha. Next base: position 34,822,505 of record NC_056440.1, on the reverse strand, counting down.
TTGGTAAAAACTCAACTCATCGTGTTTGGAGGACAAAGAATGCCGAGTTGCATCCAAAGAACACCATACCTACTGTGAAGCATGGGGGTGGAAACATCATGTTTTGGGGCAGTTTTTCTGCAAAGGGACCAGGACAACTGATCCGTGTAAAGGAAAGAATGAATGGGGCCATGTATCGCTCCAAAACATCACTGCTCTAGAGGAGATCTGCATGGAGGGATGGGCCAAAATACCAGCAACAGTGTGTGAAAACCTTGTGAAGACTTACAGAAAACGTTTGACCTCTGTCATTGCCAACAAAGGGTATATAACAAAGTATTGAGATAAACTTTTGTTATTGACCAAATACTTATTTTCCACCATAATTTGCAAATACATTCATTCAAAATCCTACAATGTGATTTTCTGGATTTTTTTTCTCTCACTTTGTCTGTCATAGTTGAAGTGTACCTATGATGAAAATTACACAATTGGTGGCTGGCTAAATACTTTTTTGCCCCACTGTAATTAAGTATATGATTTGATAGAGCAGTCTGACTGAGCGATGGTAGGCACCAGCAGGCTCGTAAGTATTCATTCAAACAGCACTTTCGTGCGTTTCGCCACTAGCTCTTTGCTGTGCTTCAAGCATTGCGCTGTTTATGACTTCAAGCCTATCAACTCCCGAGATTAGGCTGGTGTAACCGATGTGAAATGGCAAGCTAGTTAGCGGGGTGCGCGCTAATAGCGTTTCAAACGTCACTCGCTCTGAGACTTGGAGTAGTTATTCCCCTCACTCTGCATGGGTAACGCTGCTTCGAGGGTGGCTGTTGTCCATGTGTTCCTGGTTCGAGCCCAGGTAGGGGCGAGGAGAGGGACGGAAGCTATACTGTTACACTGGCAATACTAAAGTGCCTACAAGAACATCCAATAGTCAAAGGTATATGAAATACAAATGGTATAGAGAGAAATAGTCCTATAATTCCTATAATAACTACAACCTAAAACTTCTTATGGGAATATTGAAGACTCATGTTAAAAGGAACCACCAGCTTTCATATGTTCTCATGTTCTGAGCAAGGAACTTTAAAAAAGTTAGCTTTCTTATATTACACATATTGCACTCTTACTTTCTTCTCCAACACTTTGTTTTTGCATTATTTAAACCAAATTGAACATGTTTCATTATTTATTTGAGGCTAAATTGATTTTGTTGATGTATTATATTAAGTTAAAATAAGTGTTCATTCAGTATTGTTGTAATTGTCATTATTACAAATAAATAAAAATTAAAAATAAAATAAAAATAAATCACAAAAAAATAAAATAAATAAAAATCGGCCGATTAATCGGTATCAGATTTTTTTTGGTCCTCCAATAATCGGTATCGGCGTTGAAAAATCAATATCGGTCGACCTCTAGTGGAGTACACCAATGACATCCATACTAAGGACTGAGTCCGACTACATAACATCTTGCAAAACTCACTTTACCTCAAACACTTTTCTAAACCATGACGACAGAGTGCAACATCACTCCGATGGGAGTAATCTTAAAGCATAATACATTAATTCTCCATAGACAGGCTACTCAAGTCACTAGCAGACAGTGTGCCTAGCAGCCACAAATAAAAGTCAATTAAAAAAGTCCTTCTGAGTAAACCCCCCTCCATTCTTGTCCTGGAGCAAGTTAGTCAGTCACAGCATGGTCAATTATTTTGGTTGCCACTAGAGAAGGTTTCTCTCTCTACTGTCTAACAGGAGAGCCTGCCTGCGGCTGTGAGAGAGGAGAGGGAGCCGGGTGTTCTCGCTCTAAACTAAAGCAAACCCTACTCCTCATCCCACCCCTGCCGTTGGTCACTGAGCCTTCTCCACCCCAGACACACACACTAAAGCTGCAACAGAGCACCGGCCACGCAGAGCACAGTCACACCCTGTTACCAACCACACTCAGCCATGCTCCATCCAGCTGACAACACATGGATCTAATCTATTACTGCTCTAAGTTTTTACAGGAGGTTAAACTGTCACCTAGTTTGGTATCCCAGGAATGATCATTTTCAAATATGTTGGTTTGTGTCCAATCTCTTTGGAGGGAGGCGTCATGGAGACAAAAAAGCCATGGCAACTAACCATTAAAGCCCCATTGTAACCATCATCATGCCAAATCAGACTGATGTAGTAACCTTTGACTTGGTCTGACTTCTTTAATCTATTATTTATCTACAAACGTTGCTCTACACTTCTATACTACTGCACAGAATGTTACTTTGAAACTGTGCCGATACCATTCCATAAAGCTCTCCACCCTATGACTCTCTCTCTCTCCCATAAAGCTCTCCACCCTATGACTTTCTCTCTCTCCCATAAAGCTCTCCACCCTATGACTCTCTCTCTCATAAAGCTCTCCACACTATGACTCTCTGTCTCTCCCATAAAGCTCTCCACCCTATGACTCTCTCAGTCTCTCCCATAAAGCTCTCCACCCTATGACTCTCTCTGTCTCTCCCATAAAAGCTCTCCACCCTATGACTCTCTGTCTCTCCCATAAAAGCTCTCCACCCTATGACTCACTCTGTCGCTCCCATAAAAGCTCTCCACCCTATGACTCTCTCTCTCCCATAAAGCTCTCCACACTATGACTCTCTCTGTCTCTCCCATAAAGCTCTCCACCCTATGACTCTCTCAGTCTCTCCCATAAAGCTCTCCACCCTATGACTCTCTCTGTCTCTCTCTCTCTCTCTCTCATAAAGCTCTCCAACCCATGACTCTCTCTGTCTCTCCCATAAAAGCTCTCCACCCTATGACTCTCTATCCCATAAAGCTCTCCACCCTATGACTCTCTATCCCATAAAGCTCTCCACCCTATGACTCTCTCTCTCCCATAAAGCTCTCCACCCTATCGACTCTCTCTCTCCCATAAAGCTCTCCACCCTATTGACTCTCTCTCCCATAAAGCTCTCCACCCTATTGACTCTCTCTCCCATAAAGCTCTCCACCCTATTGACTCTCTCTCCCATAAAGCTCTCCACCCTATTGACTCGCTCTCCCATAAAGCTCTCCACCCTATTGACTCGCTCTCCCATAAAGCTCTCCACCCTATTGACTCGCTCTCCCATAAAGCTCTCCACCCTATTGACTCGCTCTCCCATAAAGCTCTCCACCCTATTGACTCTCTCTCCCATAAAGCTCTCCACCCTATTGACTCTCTCTCCCAGAAAGCTCCCCACCCTATTGACTCTCTCTCCCATAAAGCTCTCCACCCTATTGACTCTCTCTCCCATAAAGCTCTCCACCCTATTGACTCTCTCCCATAAAGCTCTCCACCCTATTGACTCTCTCTCCCATAAAGCTCTCCACCCTATTGACTCTCTCTCCCATAAAGCTCTCCACCCTATTGACTCTCTCTCCCATAAAGCTCTCCAACCCATGACTCTCTCTCTCTCCCATAAAGCTCTCCAACCCATGACTCTCTCTCTCTCCCATAAAGCTCTCCAACCCATGACTCTCTCTCCCATAAAGCACTCCACCCTGAGTCTCTCTCTCTCCCATAAAGCTCTCCACCCTGAGTCTCTCTCTCTCCCATAAAGCTCTCCACCCTATGACTCTCTATCCCATAAAGCTCTCCACCCTATGACTCTCTCTCTCCCATAAAGCTCTCCACCCTATTGACTCTCTCTCTCTCCCATAAAGCTCTCCACCCTATTGACTCTCTCTCTCCCATAAAGCTCTCCACCCTATTGACTCTCTCTCTCTCCCATAAAGCTCTCCACCCTATTGACTCTCTCTCTCCCCATAAAGCTCTCCACCCTATTGACTCTCTCTCTCTCCCATAAAGCTCTCCACCCTATTGACTCTCTCTCTCCCCATAAAGCTCTCCACACTATTGACTCTCTCTCTCCCCATAAAGCTCTCCACACTATTGACTCTCTCTCACTCCCATAAAGCTCTCCACCCTATTGACTCTCTCTCTCCCCATAAAGCTCTCCACCCTATTGACTCTCTCTCCCATAAAGCTCTCCACCCTATTGACTCTCTCTCCCATAAAGCTCTCCACCCTATTGACTCTCTCTCCCATAAAGCTCTCCACCCTATTGACTCTCTCTCCCATAAAGCTCTCCACCCTATTGACTCTCTCTCCCATAAAGCTCTCCACCCTATTGACTCTCCACCCTATTGACTCTCTCTCCCAGAAAGCTCTCCACCCTATTGACTCTCTCTCCCATAAAGCTCTCCACCCTATTGACTCTCTCTCCCATAAAGCTCTCCACCCTATTGACTCTCTCTCCACCCTATTGACTCTCTCTCCCATAAAGCTCTCCAACCCATGACTCTCTCTCTCCCATAAAGCTCTCCAACCCATGACTCTCTCTCTCCCCATAAAGCTCTCCAACCCATGACTCTCTCTCTCCCCATAAAGCTCTCCAACCCATGACTCTCTCTCTCTCCCATAAAGCTCTCCAACCCATGACACTCTCTCTCTCCCATAAAGCTCTCCAACCCATGACTCTCTCCCATAAAGCTCTCCAACCCATGACCCTCTCTCTCCCCCATAAAGCTCTCCAACCCATGACTCTCTCTCTCTCCCATAAAGCTCTCCAACCCATGACTCTCTCTCTCTCCCATAAAGCTCTCCAACCCATGACTCTCTCTCTCCCCATAAAGCTCTCCAACCCATGACTCTCTCTCTCTCCCATAAAGCTCTCCAACCCATGACTCTCTCTCTCTCCCATAAAGCTCTCCAACCTATGACTCTCTCTCTCTCCCATAAAGCACTCCACCCTGAGTCTCTCTCTCTCCCATAAAGCTCTCCACCCTATGACTCTCTCTCTATCCCATAAAGCTCTCCACCCTATGACTCTCTCTCTATCCCATAAAGCTCTCCACCCTATGACTCTCTCTCTATCCCATAAAGCTCTCCACCCTATGACTCTCTCTCTATCCCATAAAGCTCTGCACCCTAAGACTCTCTCTCTATCTCATAAAGCTCTCCAACCCATGACTCTCTCTCTCTCCCATAAAGCTCTCCAACCCATGACTCTCTCTCTCTCCCATAAAGCTCTCCAACCCATGACTCTCTCTCTCCCATAAAGCTCTCCAACCCATGACTCTCTCTCTCCCATAAAGCTCTCCAACCCATGACTCTCTCTCTCTCCCATAAAGCTCTCCAATCCTAACTCTCTCTCTCTCCCATAAAGCACTCCACCCTGAGTCTCTCTCTCTCCCATAAAGCTCTCCAACCATTGACTCTCTCTCTCTCCCATAAAGCTCTCCAACCCATGACTCTCTCTCTCTCCCATAAAGCTCTCCAACCCATGACTCTCTCTCCCATAAAGCTCTCCAACCCATGACTCTCTCTCTCCCATAAAGCTCTCACAACCCATGACTCTCTCTCTCTCCCATAAAGCTCTCCACCCTATGACTCTCTATCCCATAAAGCTCTCCACCCTATGACTCTCTCTATCCCACAAAGCTCTCCACCCTATGACTCTCTCTCTATCCCATAAAGCTCTCCACCCTATGACTCTCTCTCTATCCCATAAAGCTCTCCACCCTATGACTCTCTATCCCATAAAGCTCTCCACCCTATGACTCTCTCTCTATCCCATAAAGCTCTGCACCCTAAGACTCTCTCTCTCTCTCCCTCCCATAAAGCTCTCCAACCCATGACTCTCTCTCTCCCCATAAAGCTCTCCAACCCATGACTCTCTCTCTCTCCCCATAAAGCTCTCCAACCCATGACTCTCTCTCTCTCCCATAAAGCTCTCCAACCCATGACTCTCTCTTTCTCCCATAAAGCTCTCCAACCCATGACTCTCTCTCTCTCCCATAAAGCTCTCCAATCCTAACTCTCTCTCTCCCATAAAGCACTCCACCCTGAGTCTCTCTCTCCCATAAAGCTCTCCACCCTATGACTCTATCCCATAAAGCTCTCCATCCTATGACTCTCTATCCCATAAAGCTCTCCACCCTATGACTCTCTCTCTATCCCATAAAGCTCTGCACCCTAAGACTCTCTCTCTCCCCATAAAGCCCTCCACCCTATGAATCTCTCTCCAATAAAGCTCTCCACCCTATGACTCTCTCTCTCTCCCATAAAGCTCTCCACCCTATTGACTCTCTCTCTCTCCCATAAAGCTCTCCACCCTATTGACTCTCTCTCTCCCATAAAGCTCTCCACACTATTGACTCTCTCTCTCTCCATAAAGCTCTCCACCCTATTGACTCTCTCTCTCCCCATAAAGCTCTCCACCCTATTGACTCTCTCTCCCATAAAGCTCTCCACCCTATTGACTCTCTCTCCCATAAAGCTCTCCACCCTATTGACTCTCTCTCCCATAAAGCTCTCCACCCTATTGACTCTCTCTCCCATAAAGCTCTCCACCCTATTGACTCTCTCTCCCATAAAGCTCTCCACCCTATTGACTCTCCACCCTATTGACTCTCTCTCCCAGAAAGCTCTCCACCCTATTGACTCTCTCTCCCATAAAGCTCTCCACCCTATTGACTCTCTCTCCCATAAAGCTCTCCACCCTATTGACTCTCTCTCCCATAAAGCTCTCCACCCTATTGACTCTCTCTCCCATAAAGCTCTCCACCCTATTGACTCTCTCTCCCATAAAGCTCTCCACCCTATTGACTCTCCACCCTATTGACTCTCTCTCCAGAAAGCTCTCCACCCTATTGACTCTCTCTCCCATAAAGCTCTCCACCCTATTGACTCTCTCCCCATAAAGCTCTCCACCCTATTGACTCTCTCTCCCATAAAGCTCTCCACCCTATTGACTCTCTCTCCCCATAAAGCTCTCCACCCTATTGACTCTCTCTCCCAGAAAGCTCTCCACCCTATTGACTCTCTCTCCCATAAAGCTCTCCAACCCATGACTCTCTCTCTCTCCCATAAAGCTCTCCAACCCATGACTCTCTCCCATAAAGCTCTCCAACCCATGACTCTCTCTCTCCCCCATAAAGCTCTCCAACCCATGACTCTCTCTCTCTCCCATAAAGCTCTCCAACCCATGACTCTCTCTCTCTCCCATAAAGCTCTCCAACCCATGACTCTCTCTCTCCCATAAAGCTCTCCAACCCATGACTCTCTCTCTCTCCCATAAAGCACTCCACCCTGAGTCTCTCTCTCTCCCATAAAGCTCTCCACCCTATGACTCTCTCTCTATCCCATAAAGCTCTCCACCCTATGACTCTCTCTCTATCCCATAAAGCTCTCCACCCTATGACTCTCTCTCTATCCCATAAAGCTCTCCACCCTATGACTCTCTCTCTATCCCATAAAGCTCTGCACCCTAAGACTCTCTCTCTATCTATCTCATGAAGCTCTCCAACCCATGACTCTCTCTCTCTCCCATAAAGCTCTCCAACCCATGACTCTCTCTCTCCCCATAAAGCTCTCCAACCCATGACTCTCTCTCTCCCATAAAGCTCTCCAACCCATGACTCTCTCTCTCTCCCATAAAGCTCTCCAACCCATGACTCTCTCTCTCTCCCATAAAGCTCTCAATCCTAACTCTCTCTCTCTCCCATAAAGCACTCCACCCTGAGTCTCTCTCTCTCCCATAAAGCTCTCCAACCATTGACTCTCTCTCTCCCCATAAAGCTCTCCAACCCATGACTCTCTCTCTCCCCATAAAGCTCTCCAACCCATGACTCTCTCTCTCTCCCATAAAGCTCTCCAACCCATGACTCTCTCTCTCTCCCATAAAGCTCTCCACCCTATGACTCTCTATCCCATAAAGCTCTCCACCCTATGACTCTCTCTATCTCATAAAGCTCTCCAACCCATGACTCTCTCTCTCTCCCATAAAGCTCTCCAACCCATGACTCTCTCTCTCTCCCATAAAGCTCTCCAACCCATGACTCTCTCTCTCTCCCATAAAGCTCTCCAACCCATGACTCTCTCTTTCTCCCATAAAGCTCTCCAACCCATGACTCTCTCTCTCTCCCATAAAGCTCTCCAACCCATGACTCTCTCTCTCTCCCATAAAGCTCTCCAATCCTAACTCTCTCTCTCTCCCATAAAGCACTCCACCCTGAGTCTCTCTCTCTCCCATAAAGCTCTCCACCCTATGACTCTATCCCATAAAGCTCTCCATCCTATGACTCTCTATCCCATAAAGCTCTCCACCCTATGACTCTCTCTCTATCCCATAAAGCTCTGCACCCTAAGACTCTCTCTCTCTCCCATAAAGCCCTCCACCCTATGAATCTCTCTCTCCAATAAAGCTCTCCACCCTATGACTCTCTCTCTCTCCCATAAAGCTCTCCACCCTATTGACTCTCTCTCTCTCCCATAAAGCTCTCCACCCTATTGACTCTCTCTCTCTCCCATAAAGCTCTCCACCCTATTGACTCTCTCTCCCAGAAAGCTCTCCACCCTATTGACTCTCTCTCCCATAGAGCTCTCCACCCTATTGACTCTCTCTCCCATAAAGCTCTCCACCCTATTGACTCTCTCTCCCATAAAGCTCTCCACCCTATTGACTCTCTCTCCCATAAAGCTCTCCACCCTATTGACTCTCTCTCCCATAAAGCTCTCCACCCTATTGACTCTCTCTCCATAAAGCTCTCCACCCTATTGACTCTCTCTCCCATAAAGCTCTCCACCCTATTGACTCTCTCTCCCATAAAGCTCTCCACCCTATTGACTCTCTCTCCCAGAAAGCTCTCCACCCTATTGACTCTCTCTCCCAGAAAGCTCTCCACCCTATGACTCTCTCTCCCATAAAGCTCTCCACCCTATTGACTCTCTCTCCCATAAAGCTCTCCACCCTATTACTCTCTCTCCCATAAAGCTCTCCACCCTATGACGCTCTCTCACATGAAGCTCTCCACCCTATGACGCTCTCTCCCATAAAGCTCTCCACCCTATGACTCTCTCTCTCCCATAAAGCCCTCCAACCTCTCTCTACCCTATGACTCTCTCCGTCTCTCCCGTAAAGCGCTCCACCCGATGACTCTCTCTGTCTCTCCCGTAAAGAGCTCCACCCGATGACTCTCTGTCTCTCCCGTAAAGGTCTCCACCCGATGACTCTCTCTCTCTCCCGTAAAGCTCTCCACCCTATGACTTTCTCCCTCTCCCATAAAGCTCTCCACCATATGACTTTCTCTCTCTCCCATAAAGCTCTCCACCCTATGACTCTCTCTCTCTCTCCCATAAAGCTCTCCACCCTATGACTCTTTCCCCCATAAAGCTCTCCACCCTATGACTCTCTATCCCATGAAGCTCCCCAACCTATCACACCCTCTCTTTCTCTGAAAAGCTATCCAACCTCTCTCTCTCTCCCATAAAGCTCTCCACCCTATGACTCTCTCTCGCTCTCCCATAAAGCTCTCCACCCTATGACTCTCTCTCTCTCCCATAAAGCTCTCCACCCTATGACTCTCTCTCTCTCCCATAAAGCTCTCCACCCTATGACTCTCTCTCTCTCCCATAAAGCTCTCCACCCTAGGACTTTCTCTCCCATAAAGCTCTCCACCCTATTGACTCTCTCTCCCATAAAGCTCTCCACCCTATGACTTTCTCTCCCATAAAGCTCTCCACCCTATGACTCTCTCTCGCTCTCCCATAAAGCTCTCCACCCTATGACTCTGTCTCTCTCTCTCCCATAAAGCTCTCCACCCTATGACACTCTCTCTCTCCCATAAAGCTCTCCACCCTATGACTTTCTCTCCCGTAAAGCTCTCCACCCTATGACTTTCTCTCCCATAAAGCTCTCCACCCTATGACTCTCTCTGTCTCCCCATAAAGCTCTCCACCCTATGACTCTCTCTGTCTCTCCCGTAAAGCTCTCCACCCTATGACTCTCTCTGTCTCTCCCGTAAAGCTCTCCACCCTATGACTCTCTCTGTCTCTCCCGTAAAGCTCTCCACCCTATGACTCTCTCTGTCTCTCCTGTAAAGCTCTCCACCCGATGACTCGCTCTGTCTCTCCCGTAAAGCTCTCCACCCGAGGACTCTCTCTGTCTCTCCCATAAAGCTCTCCACCCTATGACTCTCTCTCCCATAAAACTCTCCACCCTATGACTCTCCCCCATAAAGCTCTCCACCCTATGACTCTTTCCCCCATAAAGCTCTCCACCCTATGACTCTCTCTCTCCCATAAAGCTCTCCACCCTATGACTCTCTCTCTCTCCCATAAAGCTCTCCACCCTATGACTCTCTCTCTCCCATAAAGCTCTCCACCCTATGACTCTCTCTCTCCCCATAAAGCTCTCCACCCTATGACTCTCTCTCTCTCCCATAAAGCTCTCCACCCTATGACTCTCTCTCTCTCCCATAAAGCTCTCCACCCTATGACTCTCTCTCTCTCTCCCATAAAGCTCTCCACCCTATGACTCTCTCTCTCACTCCCATAAAGCTCTCCACCCTATGACTCTCTCTCCCATAAAACTCTCCACCCTATGACTCTCTCTCCCATAAAACTCTCCACCCTATGACTCTCTCTCCCATAAAACTCTCCAACCTATGACTCTCTCTATCCCATTAAGCTCTCCAACCTATCACACTCTCTCAAAAAACTATCCAACCTCTCTCTCTCTCTCTCTCTCTCCCATAAAGCTCTCCACCCTATTGACTCTCTCTCCCATAAAGCTCTCCACCCGAGTCTCTCTCTCTCCCATAAAGCTCTCCACCCTATGACTCTCTCTTCCATAAAGCTCTCCACCCTATGACTCTCTCTCCCATAAAGCTCTCCACCCTATGACTCTCTCTCGCATAAAGCTCTCTAACCTCTATCTCTCTCTCTCTCCCATAAAGCTCTCCACCCTATGACTCTCTCTCGCATAAAGCTCTCTAACCTCTATCTCTCTCTCTCCCCATAAAGCTCTCCACCCTATGACTCTCTCCCATAAAGCTCTCCACCCTATGACTCTCTCTCTCTCTCCCATAAAGCTTTCCACCCTATGACGTTCTCTCTCTCCCGTAAAGCTCTCCACCCTATGACTCTCTCTCTATCCCATAAAGCTCTCCTACCGATCACAGTCTCTCTCTCTCCCATAAAGCCCTCCAACCTCTCTCTCCCATAAAGCCCTCCAACCTCTCTCTCCCATAAAGCCCTCCAACCTCTCTCTCTCTCCACCCGATGACTCTCTCGGTCTCTCCCGTAAAGCTCTCCACCCTATTGACTCTCTCTCCCATAAAGCTCTCCACCCCAAGTCTCTCTCTCTCCCATAAAGCTCTCCACCCTATGACTCTCTTTCCCATAAAGCTCTCCACCCTATGACTCTCTCTCTCTTTCCCATAAAGCTCTCCACCCTATGACTCTCTCTCTCTCCCCATAAAGCTCTCCACCCTATGACTCTCTCTCTCCCATAAAGCTCTCCACCCTATGACTCTCTCTCTCTCTCTCTCTCTCTCCCATAAAGCTCTCCACCCTATGACTCTCTCTCTCTCTCTCTCTCTCCCATAAAGCTCTCCACCCTATGACTCTCTCTCCCCCATAAAGCTCTCCACCCTATGACTCTCTCTCTCTCCCATAAAGCTCTCCACCCTATGACTCTCTCTCTCCCATAAAGCTCTCCACCCTATGACTCTCTCTCTCTCCCATAAAGCTCTCCACCCTATGACTCTCTCTCTCCCCATAAAGCTCTCCACCCTGACTCTCTCTCCCATAAAGCTCTCCACCCTATGACTCTCTCTCCCCATAAAGCTCTCCACCCTAAGACTCTCTCTCTCTCTCTCTCCCATAAAGCTCTCCACCCTATGACTCTCTCTCTCTCCCATAAAGCTCTCCACCCTATTGACTCTCTCTCCCATAAAGCTCTCCACCCTATGACTCTCTCTTCCATAAAGATCTCCACCCTATGACTCTCTCTCCCATAAAGCTCTCCACCCTATGACTCTCTCTCGCATAAAGCTCTCTAACCTCTATCTCTCTCTCTCTCCCATAAAGCTCTCCACCCTATGACTCTCTCTCTCTCCCATAAAGCTTTCCACCCTATGACGTTATCTCTCTCCCGTAAAGCTCTCCACCCTATGACTCTCTCTCTATCCCATAAAGATCTCCTACCGATCACAGTCTCTCTCTCTCCCATAAAGCCCTCCAACCTCTCTCTCCCATAAAGCCCTCCAACCTCTCTCTCTCTCCACCCGATGACTCTCTCGGTCTCTCCCGTAAAGCTCTCCACCCTATTGACTCTCTCTCCCATAAAGCTCTCCACCCCAAGTCTCTCTCTCTCCCATAAAGCTCTCCACCCTATGACTCTCTTTCCCATAAAGCTCTCCACCCTATGACTCTCTTTCCCATAAAGCTCTCCACCCTATGACTCTCTCTCCCATAAAGCTCTCCACCCTATGACTCTCTCTCCCATAAAGCTCTCCACCCTATGACTCTCTCTCTCTCTCTCTCTCTCTCTCCCATAAAGCTCTCCACCCTATGACTCTCTCTCTCTCTCTCTCTCTCCCATAAAGCTCTCCACCCTATGACTCTCTCTCTCTCTCCCTCCCATAAAGCTCTCCACCCTATGACTCTCTCTCTCCCATAAAGCTCTCCACCCTATGACTCTCTCTCTCCCATAAAGCTCTCCACCCTATGACTCTCTCTCTCCCATAAAGCTCTCCACCCTATGACTCTCTCTCTCTCTCTCTCTCCCATAAAGCTCTCCACCCTATGACTCTCTCTCTCTCTCTCTCTCTCCCATAAAGCTCTCCACCCTATGACTCTCTCTCTCTCTCCCCATAAAGCTCTCCACCCTATGACTCTCTCTCTCTCCCCATAAAGCTCTCCACCCTATGACTCTCTCTCTCCCCATAAAGCTCTCCACCCTATGACTCTCTCTCTCTCCCATAAAGCTCTCCACCCTATGACTCTCTCTCTCCCATAAAGCTCTCCACCCTATGACTCTCTCTCTCTCCATAAAGCTCTCCACCCTATGACTCTCTCTCTCCCCATAAAGCTCTCCACCCTGACTCTCTCTCCCATAAAGCTCTCCAGCCTATCACAATCTGTCTCTCAAAAAACTATCCAACCTCTCTCTCTCTCTCCCATAAAGCTCTCCACCCTATGACTCTCTCTCTCTCTCCCATAAAGCCCTCCACCCTATGACTCTCTCTCTCTCCCATAAAGCCCTCCACCCTATTGACTCTCTCTCCCATAAAGTTCTCCAACCTCGAGTCTCTCTCTCTCCCAAAAAGCTCTCCACCCTATTGACTCTCTCTCCCATAAAGTTCTCCACCCTATTGACTCTCTCTCCCATAAAGCTCTCCAACCTCGAGTCTCTCTCTCTCCCATAAAGCTCTTCACGCTATCACTCTCCCCCATAAAGCTCTCCAACCTCTCTCTCTCCCCCATAAAGGTCTCCACCCTATGACTCTCTTTCTCCCCCATAAAGCTCTCCACCCTATGACGTTCTCTCTCTCCCGTAAAGCTCTCCACCCTATGACTCTCTCTCTATCCCATAAAGCTCTCCTACCGATCACAGTCTCTCTCTCTCCCATAAAGCCCTCCAACCTCTCTCTCCCATAAAGCCCTCCAACCTCTCTCTCCCATAAAGCCCTCCAACCTCTCTCTCTCTCCACCCGATGACTCTCTCTGTCTCTCCCGTAAAGCTCTCCACCCTATGACTCTCTCTGTCTCTCCCGTAAAGCTCTCCACCCTATTGACTCTCTCTCCCATAAAGCTCTCCACCCCGAGTCTCTCTCTCTCCCATAAAGCTCTCCACCCTATGACTCTCTCTCTCCCATAAAGCTCTCCACCCTATGACTCTCTTTCCCATAAAGCTCTCCACCCTATGACTCTCTCTCTCTCTCCCATAAAGCTCTCCACCCTATGACTCTCTCTCTCCCATAAAGCTCTCCACCCTATGACTCTCTCTCTCTCCCCATAAAGCTCTCCACCCTATGACTCTCTCTCTCTCTCCCATAAAGCTCTCCACCCTATGACTCTCTCTCTCTCCCCATAAAGCTCTCCACCCTATGACTCTCTCTCTCTCTCTCCCATAAAGCTCTCCACCCTATGACTCTCTCTCTCTCTCTCTCCCATAAAGCTCTCCACCCTATGACTCTCTCTCTCTCCCATAAAGCTCTCCACCCTATGACTCTCTCTCTCCCCATAAAGCTCTCCACCTTGACTCTCTCTCCCATAAAGCTCTCCACCCTATGACTCTCTCTCCCATAAAGCTCTCCACCCTGACTCTCTCTCCCATAAAGCTCTCCACCCTATGACTCTCTCTCTCTCCCCATAAAGCTCTCCACCCTATGACTCTCTCTCCATAAAGCTCTCCACCCTATGACTCTCTCTCTCTCCCATAAAGCTCTCCACCCTGACTCTCTCTCCCATAAAGCTCTCCACCCTATGACTCTCTCTCTCTCCCATAAAGCTCTCCACCCTATGACTCTCTCTCTCTCCCATAAAGCTCTCCACCCTATGACTCTCTCGCTCTCCCATAAAACTCTCCACCCTATGACTCTCTATCCCATGAAGCTCTCCAACCTATCACAATCTGTCTCTCAAAAAACTATCCAACCTCTCTCCCTCTCTCCCATAAAGCTCTCCACCCTATGACTCACTCTCTCTCTCCCAAAAAGCTCTCCACCCTATTGACTCTCTCTCCCATAAAGTTCTCCACCCTATTGACTCTCTCTCCCATAAAACTCTCCAACCTATGACTCTCTCTATCCCATGAAGCTCTCCAACCTATCACAATCTGTCTCTCAAAAAACTATCCAACCTCTCTCGCTCTCTCTCTCCCATAAAGCTCTTCACCCTATGACTCACCTCTCTCTCTCTCTCCCAAAAAGCTCTCCACGCTATCACTCTCCCCCATAAAGCTCTCCAACCTCTCTCTCTCCCCCATAAAGCTCTCCACCCTATGACGTTCTCTCTCTCCCGTAAAGCTCTCCACCCTATGACTCTCTCTCTATCCCATAAAGCTCTCCTACCGATCACAGTCTCTCTCTCTCTCTCTCTCCCATAAAGCTCTCCACCCTATGACTCTCTCTCTCTCTCCTCTCTCTCTCCCATAAAGCTCTCCACCCTATGACTCTCTCTCTCTCTCTCCCATAAAGCTCTCCACCCTATGACTCTCTCTCTCTCCCATAAAGCTCTCCACCCTATGACTCTCTCTCTCTCCCATAAAGCTCTCCACCCTATGACTCTCTCTCTCTCCCATAAAGCTCTCCACCCTATGACTCTCTCTCTCCCATAAAGCTCTCCACCCTATGACTCTCTCTCTCTCCCATAAAGCTCTCCACCCTATGACTCTCTCTCTCCCCATAAAGCTCTCCACCCTAAGACTCTCTCTCTCTCTCTCCCAAAGCTCTCCACCCTATGACTCTCTCTCTCTCCCCATAAAGCTCTCCACCCTATGACTCTCTCTCTCTCCCATAAAGCTCTCCACCCTATGACTCTCTCTCTCTCCCATAAAGCTCTCCACCCTGACTCTCTCTCCCCCATAAAGCTCTCCACCCTATGACTCTCTCTCTCCCCATAAAGCTCTCCACCCTAACTCTCTCTCCCCATAAAGCTCTCCACCCTATGACTCTCACTCTCTCCCATAAAGCTCTCCACCCTATGACTCTCTCTCTCCCATAAAGCTCTCCACCCTATGACTCTCTCTCTCTCCCATAAAGCTCTCCACCCTATGACTCTCTCTCTCTCCCATAAAACTCTCCACCCTATGACTCTCTATCCCATAAAACTCTCCAACCTATGACTCTCTCTATCCCATGAAGCTCTCCAACCTATCACAATCTGTCTCTCAAAAAACTATCCAACCTCTCTCTCTCTCTCCCATAAAGCTCTCCACCCTATGACTCACTCTCTCTCTCCCAAAAAGCTCTCCACCCTATTGACTCTCTCTCCCATAAAGTTCTCCACCCTATTGACTCTCTCTCCCATAAAACTCTCCAACCTATGACTCTCTCTATCCCATGAAGCTCTCCAACCTATCACAATCTGTCTCTCAAAAAACAATCCAACCTCTCTCTCTCTCTCCCATAAAGCTCTTCACCCTATGACTCACTCTCTCTCTCTCTCTCCCAAAAAGCTCTCCACGCTATCACTCTCCCCCATAAAGCTCTCCAACCTCTCTCTCTCCCCCATAAAGCTCTCCACCCTATGACGTTCTCTCTCTCCCGTAAAGCTCTCCACCCTATGACTCTCTCTCTATCCCATAAAGCTCTCCTACCGATCACAGTCTCTCTCTCTCTCCCATAAAGCCCTCCAACCTCTCTCTCCCATAAAGCCCTCCAACCTCTCTCTCTCTCCACCCGATGACTCTCTCTGTCTCTCCCGTAAAGCTCTCCACCCTATGACTCTCTCCGTCTCTCCCGTAAAGCTCTCCACCCGATGACTCTCTGTCTCTCCGTAAAGCTCTCCACCCTAAGACTCTCTGTCTCTCCTGCAAAGCTCTCCACCCTAAGACTCTCTCTGTCTCTCCTGCAAAGCTCTCCACCCTAAGACTCTCTCTCTATCCCATAAAGCTCTCCAACCTATCACTCTCTCTCTCTCTCAAAAAGCTATCCAACCTATCTCTCTCTTCCATAATGCTCTCCAACCTCTCTCTCCCCATAAAGTTCTCCACCCTATGACTCTCTCTCTCTCCCATAAAGCTCTCCACCCTATGACTCTCTCTCTCTCCCATAAAGCTCTCCACCCTATGACTCTCTCTCTCTCCCATAAAGCTCTCCACCCTATGACTCTCTCTCTCTCCCATAAAGCTCTCCACCCTGACTCTCTCTCCCATAAAGCTCTCCACCCTATGACTCTCTCTCTCTCCCATAAAGCTCTCCACCCTATGACTCTCTCTCTCTCCCATAAAGCTCTCCACCCTATGACTCTCTCGCTCTCCCATAAAACTCTCCACCCTATGACTCTCTATCCCATAAAACTCTCCAACCTATGACTCTCTCTATCCCATGAAGCTCTCCAACCTATCACAATCTGTCTCTCAAAAAACTATCCAACCTCTCTCCCTCTCTCCCATAAAGCTCTCCACCCTATGACTCACTCTCTCTCTCCCAAAAAGCTCTCCACCCTATTGACTCTCTCTCCCATAAAGTTCTCCACCCTATTGACTCTCTCTCCCATAAAACTCTCCAACCTATGACTCTCTCTATCCCATGAAGCTCTCCAACCTATCACAATCTGTCTCTCAAAAAACTATCCAACCTCTCTCTCTCTCTCCCATAAAGCTCTTCACCCTATGACTCACTCTCTCTCTCTCTCTCTCCCAAAAAGCTCTCCACGCTATCACTCTCCCCCATAAAGCTCTCCAACCTCTCTCTCTCCCCCATAAAGCTCTCCACCCTATGACGTTCTCTCTCTCCCGTAAAGCTCTCCACCCTATGACTCTCTCTCCATCCCATAAAGCTCTCCTACCGATCACAGTCTCTCTCTCTCCCATAAAGCCCTCCAACCTCTCTCTCCCATAAAGCCCTCCAACCTCTCTCTCTCTCCACCCGATGACTCTCTCTGTCTCTCCGTAAAGCTCTCCACCCTAAGACTCTCTCTGTCTCTCCTGCAAAGCTCTCCACCCTAAGACTCTCTGTCTCTCCTGCAAAGCTCTCCACCCTAAGACTCTCTCTCTATCCCATAAAGCTCTCCAACCTATCACTCTCTCTCTCTCTCAAAAAGCTATCCAACCTATCTCTCTCTTCCATAATGCTCTCCAACCTCTCTCTCCCCATGAAGTTCTCCACCCTATGACTCTCTCTCTCTCCCATAAAGCTCTCCACCCTATGACTCTCTCTCTCTCCCATAAAGCTCTCCACCCTATGACTCTCTCTCTCCCATAAAGCTCTCCACCCTATGACTCTCTCTCTCCCCATAAAGCTCTCCACCCTATGACTCTCTCTCTCTCCCATAAAGCTCTCCACCCTATGACTCTCTCTCTCTCTCTCTCCCATAAAGCCCTCCACCCTATGACTCTCTCTCTCTCCCATAAAGCCCTCCACCCTATGACTCTCTCTCCCATAAAGCCCTCCACCCTATGACTCTCTCTCCCATAAAGCCCTCCACCCTATGACTCTCTCTCCCATAAAACTCTCCACCCTATGACTCTCTCCTATAAAACTCTCCAACCTATGACTCTCTCTATCCCATGAAGCTCTCCAACCTATCACACTCTCTCAAAAAACTATCCAACCTCTCTCTCTCTCCCGAAAAGCTCTCCACCCTATTGACTCTCTCTCCCATAAAGCTCTCCACCCTATTGACTCTCTCTCCCATAAAGCTCTCCACCCTATTGACTCTCTCCCATAAAGCTCTCCACCCTATGACTCTCTCTCCCATAAAGCTCTCCACCCTATGACTCTCTCTCCCATAAAGCTCTCCACCCTATGACTCTCTCTCCCATAAAGCTCTCTAACCTCTCTCTCTCTCTCCCATAAACCTCTCCAACCTCTCTCTCTCCCATAAACCTCTCCAACCTCTCTCTCCCATAAACCTCTCCAACCTCTCTCTCTCTCCCATAAAGCTCTTCACCCTATGACTCTCTTTCCCATAAAGCTCTCCACCCTATGACTCGCTCTCTATCCCATAAAGCTCTCCTACCTATCGCACTCTCTCTCTCTCCCATAACGCTCTCCCACCTATTTCTCTCTCTCTCTCAAAGCTCTCCAACCTATCACACTCTCTCTCAAAAAGCTATCCAACCTCTCTCTCTCTCCCATAAACCTCTCCAACCTCTCTCTCCCATAAACCTCTCCAACCTCTCTCTCCCATAAACCTCTCCAACCTCTCTCTCTCTCCCATAAAGCTCTTCACCCTATGACTCACTCTCTCTCTCTCCCAAAAAGCTCTCCACGCTATCACTCTCCCCCATAAAGCTCTCCAACCTCTCTCTCTCCCCCATAAAGCTCTCCACCCTATGACTCTCTTTCTCCCCCATAAAGCTCTCCACCCTATGACGTTCTCTCTCTCCCGTAAAGCTCTCCACCCTATGACTCTCTCTCTATCCCATAAAGCTCTCCTACCGATCAGTCTCTCTCTCCCATAAAGCCCTCCAACCTCTCTCTCCCATAAAGCCCTCCAACCTCTCTCTCTCTCCACCCGATGACTCTGTCTCTCCCGTAAAGCTCTCCACCCTAAGACTCTCTCTGTCTCTCCTGCAAAGCTCTCCACCCTAAGACTCTCTGTCTCTCCTGCAAAGCTCTCCACCCTAAGACTCTCTCTCTATCCCATAAAGCTCTCCAACCTATCACTCTCTCTCTCTCTCAAAAAGCTATCCAACCTATCTCTCTCTTCCATAATGCTCTCCAACCTCTCTCTCTCCCCATAAAGTTCTCCACCCCATGACTCTCTCTCTCCCCATAAAGCTCTCCACCCTATGAATCTCTCTCTCCCATAAAGCTCTCCACCCTATGACTCTCTCTCCCATAAAGCTCTCCACCCTATGACTCTCTCTCCCATAAAGCTCTCCACCCTATTACTCTCTCTCTCTCTCCCATAAAGCTCTCCACCCTATTACTCTCTCTCTCTCTCCCATAAAGCTCTCCACCCTATTACTCTCTCTCTCTCCCATAAAGCTCTCCACACCCTCTTACTCTCTCTCTCTCTCTCCCATAAAGCTCTCCACCCTATTACTCTCTCTCTCTCTCCCATAAAGCTCTCCACCCTATTGACTGTCTCTGCCATAAAGCTCTCCACCCTATTGACTGTCTCTGCCATAAAGCTCTCCACCCTATTGACTGTCTCTGCCATAAAGCTCTCCACCCTATTGACTGTCTCTGCCAGAAAGCTCTCCACCCTATTGACTCTCTCTGCCAGAAAGCTCTCCACCCTATTGACTCTCTCTGCCAGAAAGCTCTCCACCCTATTGACTCTCTCTGCCAGAAAGCTCTCCACCCAATTGACTCTCTCTGCCAGAAAGCTCTCCACCCTATGACTCTCTCTGTCTCTCCCGTAAAGCTCTCCACCCTATGACTCTCTCTGTCTCTCCCGTAAAGCTCTCCACCCTATGACTCTCTCTGTCTCTCCCGTAAAGCTCTCCACCCGATGACTCTCTCTGTCTCTCCCGTAAAGCTCTCCACCCGATGACTCTCTCTGTCTCTCCCGTAAAACTCTCCACCCGATGACTCTCTCTGTCTCTCCCGTAAAGCTCTCCACCCTATGACTTGCTTTATGGCTTTATTGGCATGGGAAACATATGTTAACATTGCCAAAGCAAGTGAAGTGGATAATAAACAAGGGTGAAAAACTACATTTAGAGTAAACATTACACTCACAGAAGTTCCAAAAGAATAAATACATTTCAAATGTCATAATATGTCTATATACAGTGTTGTTAAAGTACAAAAGGAAAAATAAATAAACATAAATATGCGTTGTATTTACAATGGTGTTTGTTCTTCACTGGTTGTCCTTTTCTTGTAGCAACAGGTCACACATCAGGCTGCTGTGGTGGCACACTGTGGTATTTCACCCAGTATATATGAGAGTTTATCAAAATTAGATTTGTTTTTGAATTCTTTGTGGATCTGTGTAATCTGAGGGATGTCTCTCTAACATGGTGATACATTTGGCAGGGGGTTCGGAAGTGCAGCAGTTTCCACCTAATTTTGTGGGCAGTGTGCACATAGCCGTCTGCCTACGATGGCCTCTCAATAGCAATGCTCACTGAGTCTGTACATAGTCAAAGCTTTCCTTAAGTTTGGGTCAGTCACAGTGGTCAGGTATTCTGCCACAGTGCAGTCTCTGTTTAGGGCTAAATCACATTCTAGTTCGCAGTTCTCTTTGTTGTTAATTCTTTCCCATATGTCAAGCAATTCTCTTTTTGTTTTCTCATGATTTGGTTGGGTGTAATTGTGTTGCTGTCCTGGGGCTCTGTGGGGTGTGTTTGTGAACAGAGCCCCAGGACCAGCTTGCTTAAGGGACTCTTCTCGAGATTCATCCCTCTGTAGGCAATGGCTTTGTTATGGAAGGTTTGGGAATCGCTTCCTTTTAGGTGGTTGTAGAATTTAACGGCTTTTCGGAATTTTGATAATTAGCGGGTATCAACCCAATTCTGCTCTGCATGCATTATTGGGTGTTTTGCACAGAGGATATTTTTGCAGAACTCTGCAAGCAGTCTCAATTTGGTGTTTGTCCCATTTTGTGAATTCTTGGTTGGTGAGCAGACTCCAGACCTCACAACCATAAAGGTCAATGGGTTCTATAACTGATTCAAGCTTTTTTTTAGCCAGATCATAATTGGTATGTCGAATTTTATGTTCCTTTTGATTGCATAAAGGCCTTCCTTGCCTTGTCTCTTAGCTCGTTCACAGTTCTCTGGAAGTTACCTGTGGCGCTGATGTTTAGGCCGAGGTCTGTATAGTTTGTGTGCTTTAGGGCAACAGTGTCTAATTTGTATTTGTGGTCCTGGTGACTGGACCTTTTTTGCGCACCATTATTTTTGTCTTACTGAGATTTACTCACGCTCTCTTTCCCATATAGCTCTCCACCCTAACTATGTCTCTCCTTCCCTCCCTCAAGTGGTGTCCTCTTTAGTCTCATTTTCCTTGTGTATATCTGTAGATATGTTGAGATGGTGTACCTCGCCGAAAACAAAAGGGAAGAAGGAGCCTCAGCACATTTCAATACACTGACCTACCCCCAACCATCACCACTCCCACCCAGTAAGGGGGAACTCAGCCATCCCTATGACGACCAACAGGCAGCATTGTTCCCAAACCAGCCCACATTCATTAATAACAAAACCACACAACCACCAGAGTTTTAAAAACGCAAGTTATACACACTCCCTCATGCATATGTACACATAGAAACAGGTTGTTTGAAACAATAGTGCATGTCTTTGATCTGGCTAACGGAGTTCTGAGATTTTCTTTTGGTTTTCCCACAAGGGATCATAATGCCCCTCCATATGGTAGTGGTTGTTCTGACACTCCCTCCCTATTGAATAGCACCGATATGACAATGTTGGTAATATCACTATCTTGTCCCAACTACATTAACACCTGTAGCTTACTAATTTCAGGGTGCAGAGGCACAAGTTAATGAATTGATGTGTTTAAAGAAGACACCCTAGGAACAAATGACTTGCGAACTGAAGTATAAAACAGCATGCAGAACGTTTGACGATGAGTTTACACTTGCTATGAAGCAGAAACGGTGCAATTGAGCACAACCCTGTCTGGGTCCCCCAGTTTCCATGGCAATTGACACTGTGTAACACTTTCTTGACCGCTTCACTGTGGGGGGGGGGTAAGGGAAAAAGAGAGCACATTCTGTAGCCCAGTCTATTCCTGAACTTTACTCCATGGCTCAACATGTAGTTTTTAGACCCCATTAAGTGTCATGTGTAAAGAATACTTGCAAATCATATTGGGAAGAGCAAAGTATTTTACTAATAGCATAGTTTAGTAGTCTAGATTAAATTAAAAAGGCAGCTATGGCAACTCTTAATAGTGCCATATAAAGGCAATAATATATCTACATTTACTTAATTTTGTATTTACATTTGACTTATTTCCCAGAGATAATGTAATAACTTTACATAAGTAAAGAAAAATTGTAGAAAATGTCTAAAAGACTTAAAAATTGGTAAAACTACTACAGCCATATGAAATATGGTTTTAATTAGTTCTTGAGAACAAAAAACATGTTTTGGAGTAGGCTTTTGGGTAAAAAATAGAAGTGATAATATTAGAAAAGTATTCTAGTCTACAGAAATACTTTAAGTGGATTAATAACTCACTGTTTTTGAATCCAACTCATGCCTGGTTACTGCCAAAACTGAATCCACACCGGCCTGGTCAACAAACGTGACAAATCCAAAACCCCTGCAAATAAATATCAGCATATACAGTGCTTTCAGAAAGTATTCACACCCCTTGACTTTTTACACATTTTGTTGTGTTACAGCCTGAATTTAAAATGGAGTAAATTGGGACTGTCACTGGCCTAATACCCCATAAGGCCAAAGTGCAGTTATGTTTTTAGAAATAATTAAACGGCAGTCATTGAAAATAAGAATTTGTTCTTAACTGACTTGCCTAGTAAAATAAAAAATGTAATTAAAAGGACTGGGAAGTTTTAGGATAAAAAATAAACGCAATGGAACTTAAACAGTTTTCCTCTAGGATTTTGCCTGTGCTTTCATTTAACTAGGCAAGTCAGTTAAGAACAAATTCTTATTTACAATGACAGCCTACTCTGGCCAAACCCTCCCCTAACCAGGACGACGCTGAGTCAATTGTGCGCTGCCCTATGGGACTCCCGATCACAGCCGGTTGAGATAAAGCCTGGGATCAAACCTGGTTCAGTCTGCTTTCCCCCCCAGACACTGGAAGACGAATTCACCTTTCAGCAAGACAATAACCTGAAATCTAGACTGGAGTTGCTTACCAAGAAGACAGTGAATGTTCCTGAGTGGCCGAGTTACAGTTTTGACTTACATATGCTTGAAAATCTATGGCAAGACCTGAAAATGGTTTTCTAGCAATGGTCAACAACCATTTTGACAGAGCTGAAATAATTTTGAAAAAGAATAATGGGCAAATATTATACAATCCAGGTGTGGAAAGCACTTAGACACTTACCCAGAAAGACTCACCACTGTAATCACTGACAAAGGTGAGTCTAACATTTGGGGTATGAATACCGAATGAGATATCTATATTTTATTTTCAATAAATGTGCTTTTTTTATTATTATTATTATTTTTTTTTACAATTTTCACTTTGTCATTATGTGATATTGTGTAGATGGGTGAGACAAATCTATTTATTCCATTTTGAACTCAGCCTGTAACACAAAACGTGGAATAAGTCAAGCGGTATGAATACTTTCTGAAGGCACTGTAAAATAATTCAAACACAAAGAAAGTATGGACACATAATAATCATGTGAATTAAGTAGGCCTGTGTAGTCACGAGCAGTTGTAACTGGTGTGATGTGTCTTGAGCGGGCTTGGGCTTTTCTGATAGGGCGCTGCACCGCGCACACCCCCCTCACCTAGAGCGCTTGGTAACTGGATCCCGCATCACCATGCACTCCTTCACCTCGCCATACTTGCAAAAGTACTCTTTCAATCCCTCTGAAAGAAAGAAGATCAACAAACTGAGAAACTATTTTTTTGTATGTCGGTTGCATAAAGCAGGTGGTGTGTGACGCTACAGCCTACTACGTTAGAATTGTAGCCACCATTGTTCAACTTTCTGATGGTCGCAGTCTGTGATTCGGTTCAAACGTCAACAATGTTAATGTCCAGTAATGAGAACATAAAATAAGGAATATTTAAATTGGACCATGACAGCCTACATAGAATCGGATATCAACATGCATACCGCATAAAAGAAATGATGATACAATATCCAATGACAGAATCAAGACAAAACTCATCCCCTCAAGGAATGCAACGATCTTTCTTCCTGCGATGTGCTCAATTATTGTCTTGAACAATAGCCTATTGCCAAAGATTTAGGGACAGTTGTAGTTTTGTCTCATTACTTTAGCATTGATTCATTTTCATCTTGGCATTCTGTATTATATCCCCCTGTATGCTAGGCTACTGATCTGTGTTGAATGAGGTACTTTGATTTTAGCAAAGGACCTCTGATTGAATTTATCTAGATGCCAAGCGAGTGTAGCACAACTCATTCATCACTTTTAGAAATCTTTAATCAAAACAAGAATTTAGGCTAATAGCTACAGATGATTATTTCCTACTCTCACTGTGACTTCAAAAACACATGACTGAGAATCACATACGAGAATAAACGGCAGATAAAAGTTTGATAAAGTTTGGAGAAAAAGCTCACCTTGTGTCGTCTGCCAGCTGAGACCGCCTATGAACATTTTGCTAAAAGAAATAACACGTAAGTGAAAATGCACATTAAACAGGGCTACGTAATATGTAAGCTTTGATGTTTGGTAAACAAGGGCAGTTCAATCATTTAGAAATGTCGACCCGTTACAGCAATATTTAACTCGCTTAATATAAATTATAATACCGTTATTGAGGCCTAAGAATAACTTAGTTGTTCACAAAAATACTATGAATGGGCGGTCTCTCTTTGAAGATGAGAAGCCCATGGACCAACAACACAAAAAGTGCGAGCACGCTCTCCGTCTCAGTAAAATAGGTAGTTTTTCTCAACTCCAGGGTTTGTCTCTGAGGCGTATCAATCTCATGACTAGGTATAGCCGAATGAGGAAGGTAGGTTTTACCAGGGGTCGTGAGGGGAGTCCGTGGAGGACAGGCTGCTCTGGCTCCCTTCCGTATCCATTTCGTGCCGGTGTGTTCAGACTGTACGGTATGGAAAAACAGACCGAGTGGAGAGATGGTGCGGGGGTTTGGCCAAGGTTTAAGAGAGGAACGGGCTGTTGCAGAGAGGAGGGACGAGTGCATTTGGCTCAAGGAGCTGGTCGACTCCTCCTCCTTGTGCTGTGCCCGCGTGTTCCTCTCATCCTAGCGGTACGCACATTTTACGCATGCTTATAAATACAAAAATGTGTTACAATTTGTAAAATAAACAAATAGAGATATCAATATATATTTTAGTTTGGGTAAATGATAATACTGTATGAAATCATTAGAATGATAATTTTTGTTGGTGTGAGCTAAAGATATTTCGTACCGGTTCAAGGTTTTAAACGAGGTACATACATACACTTATATATTCAAAAGTATGTGGACACCCCATTCAAATGAGTGGATTCGGCTATTTCAGCCACACCCGTTGCTGGCTGGTGTATAAAATCGAGCATACAACCATGCAATCTCGATAGATAAACATTGGCAATAGGCCTTACTTAAGAGCTCAGTGACTTTCAACATGACACCATCATAGGATGCCACCTTTCCAACAAGTCAGTTTGTAATATTTCTGCCCTGCTAGCGCTGCCCCGGTCAACTGTAAGTGCTGTTATTATGAAGTGGAAACGTCTAGGAGCAACAAAGGCTCAGCCACTGAGTGCTGAAGTGCGTAGCGCGTAAAAAATTATTAAAATGGCCTGTCCTCGGTGGCAACACTCGCTACCGAGTTGCAAACTGCCTCTGGAAGCAACTTCAGCACAATAACTGTTAATCGGGAGCTTCATGAAATGGGTTTCCATAGCTGAGAAGCCGCACACAAGCTTAAGATCCCCATACGCAATGCCTAGCGTCGGCTGGAGTGATGTAAAGCTCATCACCATTGGACACTTGAGCAGTGGAAACGTGTTCTCTGGAGTCATGAATCACGCTTCACCATCTGGCAGTCTGACAGGATGACTCTGGGTTTGGCAGATCCCAGGAGAACACTACATGCCCAGATGCATTGTGCCAACTGTAAAGTTTGGTGGAGGAGAAATAATAGTCTGGGTCTGTTTTTCATTGTGCAGGCTATGCCCCTTAGTTCCAATGAAGGGAAATCTTAATGCTACAACATACAATGACATTCTAGATGATTAAGTGCCTCCAACTTTGGCAACAGTTTGGGGAAGGCCCTTTCCTGTTTCAGCATTACAATGCCTGCATGCACAAAGCGAGGTCCATACAGAAATGGTTTGTCAAGATCAGCGTGGAAGAACTTGACTGGCCTGCACAGAACTAGGCAACAACATCTCCTCCCCGCTGATCCTCAACACTGGGGCCCCACAAGGGTGCGTTCTGAGCCCTCTCCTGTACTCCCTGTTCACCCACGACTGCGTGGCCACGCACGCCTCCAACTCAATCATCAAGTTTGCGGACGACACAACAGTGGTAGGCTTGATTACCAACAACGACGAGGCGGCCTACAGGGAGGAGGTGAGGGCCCTCGGAGTGTGGTGTCAGGAAAATAACCTCACACTCAACGTCAACAAAACTAAGGAGATGATTGTGGACTTCAGGAAACAGCAGAGGGAACACCCCCATCCACATCGATGGAACAGTAGTGGAGAGGGTAGCAAGTTTTAAGTTCCTCGGCATACACATCACAGACAAACTGAATTGGTCCACTCACACAGACAGCATCGTGAGGAAGGCGCAGCAGCGCCTCTTCAACCTCAGGAGGCTGAAGAAATTCGGCTTGTCACCAAAAGCACTCACAAACTTCTACAGATGCACAATCGAGAGCATCCTGGCGGGCTGTATCACCGCCTGGTATGGCAACTGCACCGCCCTCAACCGTAAGGCTCTCCAGAGGATAGTGAGGTCTGCACAACGCATCACCGGGGGCAAACTACCTGCCCTCCAGGACACCTACACCACCTGATGCTACAGGAAGGCCATAAAGATCATCAAAGACATCAACCACCCGAGCCACTGCCTGTTCACCCCGCTGTCATCCAGAAGGCGAGGTCAGTACAGGTGCATCAAAGCTGGGACCGAGAGACTGAAAAACAGCTTCTATCTCAAGGCCATCAGACTGTTAAACAGCCACCACTAACATTGAGTGGCTACTGCCAACACACTGTAAATGACACTGACTCTACTCCAGCCACTTTAATCATGGGAATTGATGGGAAATGATGTAAATATATCACTAGCCACTTTAAACAATGCTACCTTATATAATGTTACTTACCCTACATTATTCATCTCATATGCATACGTAGATACTGTACTCTATATCATCGACTGCATCCTTATGTAATACATGTATCACTAGCCACTTTAACTATGCCACTTGGTTTACATACTCATCTCATATGTATATACTGTACTCGATATCATCTACTGTATCTTGCCTATGCTGCTCTGTACCATCACTCATTCATATATCCTTATGTACATATTCTTTATCCCCTTACACTGTGTATAAGACAGTAGTTTTTTTGGAATTGTTAGTTAGATTACTTGTTCGTTATTACTGCATTGTCGGAACTAGAAGCACAAGCATTTCGCTACACTCGCATTAACATCTGCTAACCATGTGTATGTGACAAATAAAATTTGATTTGATTTGATTTTGAACTCTGACCTCAACCCCATCGAACATCAGTGACCGACCTCACTAATGCTCTTGTGGCTGAATGGAATCAAGTCCCCACAGCAAAGTTCCAACATCTAGTGGAAAGCCTTCCCAGAAGAGTGGAGGCTATAGCAGCAAAGGAGAGGACCAACTCTATATTAATGCCCATGATTTTGGGATGACGTTCAACGAGCAGGTGTCCACATACTTTTGGTCATGTAGTGAAATAGAAGTAGACATGTAACGTGTGCTACTATGCCTTCTGCCAAGAAGCCTGGACCTTTCTGGCACAATAGAGCTTTCCCAGTTACTGCATAACCACTGGACCGTGGTGGTTGTCTCCAGTCAATTGCAACAATGGTGGCAGTGATGGGATATTTAAAGAGTTCCTTGTCTTTTTGTAAGTGGGATTCAATCTGTAAGCATTGGGTATAACTTGTGTGCCCAGTCCTCAATGTATGAAAATTTACTGGCCTCTTCCAAGAGAATTTTCTAGTGCACAGGAGGTAGTGCACTTTCCCTATAACCTTTGGGGTTGCTGGTTCAAACCCCAATGTGGGTGCTCCCCTTCTATAGGTTTAATTGAGATTCTACAGGTACAGTGGGGCAAAAAACGATTTAGTCAGCCACCAATTGTGCAAGTTCTCCCACTTAAGAAGATGAGAGGCCTGTAATTTTCATCATAGGTACACTTCAACTATGACAGACAAAGTGAGAGAAAAAAAATCCAGAAAATCACATTGTAGGATTTTTAATGAATTTGGAAAACATTCAAACCTCTTCACTTTTTTCACATTTTGTTATGTTTACTGCCTTATTCTAAAATTGATTTTAAAAATCCTCAGCAATCTACACACAGTGTTCCATAATGACAAAATTAAAACAGATTTTTAGAAATGTTTGCAAATGTATGAGAAATAAAAATAAGTATTCAGACCCTTTGCTATGAGACTCGAAATGGAGCTCAGGTGCATCCTGTTAATATTGATCATCCTTGAGATGTTTCTAAAACTTGATTGGAGTCCACCTGTGGTAAATTCAATTGACTGGACATAATTCGGAAAGGAACACACCGGTCTATATAAGGTCCCACAGTTGACAGTACATGTCAGAGCAAAAACCAAGCCATGAGTACAAAGGTATTGTCCGTAGAGCTCTGAGACAGGATTGTGTCAAAGCACAGATCTGGGGAGGGTACCAAAACATTTCTGCAGCATTGAAGGTCCCCAAGAACACAGTGGCTTCTTATAATTCTAACATGGAAGAAGTTTGGAACCACCAAGACTCTTCCTAGAGCTGGCCGCCTGGCCAAACTGAGCAATCAGGGGAGAAGGGCCTTGGTCAGGGAGGTGACCAAGAACCCGATGATCACTCTGACAGAGCTCCAGAGTTCCTCTGTGGAGATGGGAGAACCTTCCAGAAGGGCAACCATCTCTGCAGCACTCCACCAATCAGGCCTTTATGGTAGAGTGGCCAGATGGAAGCCACTCCTCAGTAAAAGGCACCTAAAGGACTCTCAGACCATGAGAAACAAGATTCTCTGGTCTGATGAAACCAAGATTGAACTCTTTGGCCTGAATGCCAAGTGTCACGTCTGCAGGAAACCAGGCACCATTCCTACGGTAAAGCATGGTGGTGGCAGCATCATGCTGTGGGGATGTTTTTCAGCTGCAAGGACAGCGTCTAGTCAGGATCGAGGGATAGGTTAATGGAGCAGGGTAGAGAGAGATCCTTGATGAAAACCTGCTCAAGAGTGTTCAGGACCTCAGACTGGGGTGAAGGTTCACCTTCTAAAAGGCCAACAACCCTAAGCACAATGCCAAGACGCTTCGGGACAAGTCTCTGAATGTCCTTGATTGGCCAAGCCAGAGCCCAGACTTGAACCCGATCTAACATCTCTGGAGAGAACTGAAAATAGCTGTGCAGCAACGCTCCCCATCCAAAATGACAGAAATTGAGAGGATCTGCAAAGAACAATGGGAGAAACTACCAAAATACAGGTGTGCCAAGCTTGTAGTGGCATACCCATGAAAACTCGAGGCTGTAATTGCTGCCAAGGCTGCTTCAAAAGTACTGAGTAAAGAGTCTAAATACTTCTGTAAATGTGATAGTTTTTTTTATTTTCAATACATTTTGCAAAAATGTCAAACTTTTTTGCTTTGTCATTATGGAGTATTGTGTGTAGATTGATGAGGAAAAAACTATTTATATCAATTTTAGAATAAGTAAATGTAACAAAAAGGGGTCTGAATACTTTTCAAATGCACCGTAAACTGCTGCAACACTTTACAAGACATAGACAAGAAAATAAGTGACTAAGCTTGGTGAACATGACACCAAATTACGCTCAGACTAATCGAAATTGTATCCAACACTGTACAGATTACACATTTTGAATTCTATTTTGTTTGACAGTAGGTCATGTATAGCATTTAGTTATGTTACCTTATTGACAACTGCATTCCTAAATATTGAACAATGAAGCTAGCCTTGAAATATCTGCTCTCCATTTTCAATCAATCTCACAAAACATGCCATTGTACAGCTACAGTATAGGCCTTCATGAAAATGTGGAGTTTTTGGTCTACAAATAAAATGGATCAAGAAAATACAACTTTTGGGCTAGTTGATGTTCTTTGAAGGACAGATGTCATATCAGTGTCCACATTGTCTTAAACTGTGTGTCATTAGCCACATTCCACCCACAGTTATTAGAGTGAAGGCATAACGTATAAAGAAAAATCACGACAGCTGTGATGGAAACAGGAAGTTTCGGTACAATTGTATAAATTATGACCGATAATTCTTCACTCGACATAGTGGGATCTTTGTGCGTCTAAAATTAATTACGCTATACAAGAAACGGCGGTGGAAACGCCTTTATGCGCAAATATTAATATAATAACCATCATATCGAAGTACATTTACGATGATATGGTGTGTGGTCCTCTTACTAAGACTTGGGAAACCATGTAGTTTATTAGGCTACAGATGAAATAAGTTATGATGAACTTCACAGAGTAATGCAAGTGCACGGTGATGAGCTTGATGCTCCTTTCCAATAAATATTGAGGGTAATATGACTGCCGTTCCAGAAAAAGAAAATAATCTCATCATGAAGACTAGTCTACCCGCACTGTATCTGTTAGCTGTTGGCTAGAGCACATCTGTCAAGACCAGAGCAGACACATTTTCTATTTAACACAACAGTTTCTGTGACAAACTGATCGGTAGAGTCGAGAATGCAATGGAAACACATTGAATTTTAGATTTTTATTAGGTACATGAAAACTTAAGCAAAAAAAATACATTGTGTCTGCACTGTCATCACGTTCTGATTTCCTTTATCTGCAACAAGTCAGTTAAGTGGAAACACCACTGCTGGGAAAATGTGGAGATGTTCTTTATGCAGAGAATATTCACATGTAAATGTGTTACTAATTGGATGGAAACCTAGCTAGTCTCCAGGCATTGGTTCGCCTACACCTGAACAGTCCTGACACTAGCATCAGTAATCCAGTCGCTCACTCTAGCACAATCCACCCCCATACTCTAACCCGCTGACAAACTTCTGGGTCTTCAGTATTTCATTATTGCCAAAACCAGCTCCAGTTAATCTCCTCTCCCAACACATCATGTGACTTGTTAACCGATTGGAGGCCGATCACAATGTTACCTCAAAGAAACAGCCACTCAAATAATTCAAGCAATGGCAATGCATTAGCACCAATGCCTAGGGTGATAAAGGTGAACAATGTTGTTGATTCACATGCCTCCGAATGCCTGAGAGGGAACTTTGGAAAGTCTTTCAAATCTGTATTAACACTTCAAATAGACTAACCGTAACTACTGTATTGTCCTAGAAGCCTCTGGTTCTTCCGACTCCCCTTTACACACTCAGCTCATTCCATTAGGGGGTGCACTCTCAAAGTAAGCCGCTAAACGAACACCAGATGACAATAAGAATGAGAGACTGAACAAACACGCATTCACACTGCCTACTCAAGAATATGTGAAAGCTATGTCTATTGACTACTTATTTTTGTTCTGTTTATGGTAAGCTCCGTTTGTGTGTGAAGTGTCCATTAAGTTTATACTGGGTGAGCTGTTGGACATTTTTGGAGGCACACAGCCTCTCCTCCCTGCAGAGGAAACTACACAAATGTGGACAGTGCTTATTCGGGCAGGAACTAAGGGGTGTGTTAAATTTCTGCATGCATGATCAATGGGGTTGAATAGTATTGGAGGGGGGAGGGGGGTCTTGGGTGGCATGGACACAAGGCTGAAAGAGGAGGGGGCAGAAACGGAGGTTTGCTGACTAATGAGACTGAGGACAGCAGGGAAAATAGCAG
The DNA here is from genome assembly GCF_018296145.1 of Oncorhynchus tshawytscha. Taxonomy (NCBI): domain Eukaryota; kingdom Metazoa; phylum Chordata; class Actinopteri; order Salmoniformes; family Salmonidae; genus Oncorhynchus; species Oncorhynchus tshawytscha. Next base: position 34,790,344 of record NC_056440.1, on the reverse strand, counting down.
TTCTGTTAGTGAGCTACTTTTCCAGTAAACAAAGTGTGGTTCTTTATTTCTAGAACAGAAGATACTGTAGGCTACTTACTAACACACTTTTTCTTTGATAATAAAATTACAACTTTATATTTACTTTCTCACACCAAATGCCTGCTAGAATGTGTGATATAATGAACTGTATGGGATTTAAATGCAGTACAGGCCACACTACCCTGTCTCCCTCACTGGGCTGTCCTCTGAACAGTGCAAATTCAGGCACAATTGGACTTAATTACAGGGCAGTAGAGTTTCAGAGAGATAGAGGGAGCCCTGTTCCCCCCTTTCATATACTGCACAATGCCATCTTCCCTAGTGTAGGGTGGGGTGAGGAAAGAGGCTGAACCGGAGGAAGCACAGGTAAAGAGAGAGAGAGCGTTATTGGAGATGAATCCACACTGCGAAAGCAATACCTACACAGCATAGCTACATTGCCACCTGTAGGGGTTCTTAAGTATTACTGATTTAGATGTACGCTTGAAGTTAGACAAAGTCATCTAGGATAATACAGAACAGACGTGTGATAGTAACGACCTGCGAGTCTGAAATATATGAAATCTTTAGCGAAAGCTTTGATGTGACATCTACGTCTGATGTAATCACAGGAGGTAAAGCACTTTCAATGAGACAGAGGAAGGAATGAATGAGAAGGGTTGGACAAAGGGAGGGGGGGATGCTTTTGTTTGGGTTTTATGGCCAGATTGTCTCCTGCTCTGGGAAAGTGAAAACCCAACCTTAGTTTAAGTTACCTGGGGGAGAAAAAGACCCAGGAAGAGGGTCAGAGGAAAGGTTAGGTGACTGTCAAGGGACAGCAGACATATTCAAGCGAGCAGAGAGAAACAGAACCCAAAGTCAGTGAACACTAGCAGGTGTTCTCAGGAATCTAAAAGCTACCTCTATCATACCTAGTCTTTCTAGAATGATGCAGTAGTGCCCTCTAGTGCTGTGCAGGACAACAGTTACTTTTAATTTCTCTGTCCAATTTATTCCAAACCGCTCAAAACACACCTATCAGGTTTTCATGATAAATGTTAAACTACAACATCCATTCCATTTGACCTTTGCATTACAATTGATTTGAAATAGAATAGCATAGTTATACTAACCATAAATTACATCAAGGCAGTCTAAAATATGCATTTTGCTGTTATCCTTTTTGGATCCTAAAACGAATGCCTATAAGTGTCATGGAGAATTGTGTCAGTTTAGAATATATAGAAAAATAAATATGCTAAGTTTTAATGTGCGTATTAAGATGCAGTTTGCTTATTTTTGTAACCTCACATATGTATTGCATTTGTGTGTTATACAGGAGGCTGTATGAATGTGCACTTTATTTTCATTAATAGTTTGACTGCACTTTGCTCACTGTTAGGGATGGACGGAGATGAGGACAAAGTTCACAGAAAGCGCATGGGGAGGAGGGGGAGGGAAAAAAATACCTTTTAAAGCATAACAGCAGGTGGAGGGCTAAAACCAGACAGCTCAGAACGGAACGAGGAGAAAAAGCAAACGGGGGAAAATGAAAGCAAACTTTCTCTATTCCTAAACTGAAGGACAGAAATGCAATGATTCCAGAAGCCAATTGCTCTGTTTTTTGTGTAAGCGCATGACTGCAGTGTGTCTGTGTTGGTGTGTGAGTGTGTGACCTGTGGCCTGCGTAGTCTGTGTGCTGTGTTAGTGAGGTAAAGATTAGGCAACAGCGTAATGGAGGGAGAGGAGAGGAAAGGAGAAGCAGGGCCCGGCCCTGGGCGTCTGTCTGCTCTCCAGGAGCAGCTGATCTGGGCTCTGCTGGGCTCTGGACTGTCCCGGGAGGTCCTGGTCCATGCCCTGGGAGAACTGGAGCGAGAGAGGGTCACCCCTGGAGCAGAGAAGGGGGACAGGGGGGATGGCGAGAGTTCGGAGGAGGGAGAAATGGATTTTCCACCCCCCATATTCCAGGAGCTGGAGGCCCTAGCCCCAGAGGAGGCAGCCAGACAGAGGGCTCTGGTCGACCAACTGCTTCAGTAAGTAGCTCCCAAATGTCTGCCATCCACCCTATCCTCCCCTTAACAACATATACAGTACATCAATCTCTTATAAAACCTCAAATATTAATACACAAACCCATACAACAACAACATAGCCATACCCCTTTGCTGTGCTATTATTCTCTCACTTTTAAAAAATAATGTCCAACTCATTTGTAAAAATAATAATCTTTAAAACAAATACGTGTTAGGGTGGTTACTTGATTCTGTTCTCCATTCTTTTTCTTCTCTGCTTTCTTTTCCTGTCGTTTTCTGACCAAGCAAAGGTTCCAGAGAGGACAAACAATTGACGGTTTTACCTGGCAGCATCCTTTCTACTCCCTTTCTTCGTCTTTCTCAAATTTAGTCCCCCTCTCCCCCTTCCTCCCTCGTTCTCCTGCTCCCTCTGAGATCTCTCTTGGCCTCTGAGGTGAATTTAAAGGAGGGTTCCTCCTTTCCTGGTTACTAATTACCCACCCCATCAGGTTTCTCTGTCCATTTAATGAATGAACTACATGCAATGGTTAAGATTAACAGAAATGTGCTATGTTTGTATGTGTGTTAGAACAGCTTGAGTGAATATGTACTACTATTTGGAAAAGCCCATTTCATTTCACCACATTTCAAACTACAACATATATCTCAAGATTATGGTTTAACTGGGCATTGTATTTAGCTAAAAGTTGGCTATTTTACAACACCTAGCATGAAAACACAACTTGACCAACCATGCCTTAGTATAAAATGCATCGAACATAGATAAAGCTTTTGTATGTTAATATACATAATACAAATGTTATGTACTATTGCTAGCCATCAAGGTTTGTGTTGCAGCAAGTAGGCTATCCATATCTTTATGGGTTTAAATTCCAGTGACCAGAGAGAGCTGGACTTTGCCCTGCTGTGCTTCCCCTTATCTCTTATTGTCAACATCCCTCTCTCCCTCCCCCTCTTTATGCATATGTGTTTTGTCTGTGTGTGTGTGTGTGTGTCTGTGTGTGATAGGGAGGATCCATGGCGCGTGGCAAAACTAGTGAAGAGCTACATGCAGCAGCATAACCTCCCCCAGAGAGAGGTGGTCGAGTCCACAGGCCTCAACCAGTCCCATCTCTCCCAGCACCTCAACAAAGGCACGCCCATGAAGAACCAGAAACGGGCTGCTCTATACAGCTGGTACGTCAGGAAGCAGGGCGAGATTAGCCAGCGTGAGTATTTGGCCAGCTGATGAGCTGACCCTGCCTTTACTGCACTACAGTATGACATTACAGTCTGGACTCTGAAGTGTAACATTTATAATAGGTCAAATCATGACTACCTCATTCATTAATATTCACAATACATTGCCATAAATCTATACGGTTTTGGGGATTGGGAGCTCTTACACAAGACTGAATCTCAGGATGCGAAGAACAATTATGTCAACGGATCTTTCTTACTCGTCTTTCTCATTCTATGTCCTTCCTTATATCCACTTCCTGGAAAAGTTTCAAATAGCTTTGACATTGGCAAACTTTCCATTCAAACCATGTAAGGAAAGTGTGGTCTCCTGCTGTGTTTTCCCAATGATAGCGAAATCACAATCCCCTGTACCCCAATCCTTAGACGGGTAAATCCATCATGATACAGTATTCAATATGTCTATCAACTGTAAACAACTATGGAGGCCCACTGGTCACTGTGAGTCAAATATAGACATGTAAGGTAACGTGATACTGTCCACTTTCACATTCCATGTGTAGAGAGACACACAATCTGCATGTCCTACACTCACACACACACGTTGCATTGCAAATGATCTCAAACGCTAATACAAAAACAGATTCCTGTGAATTAGCCCTATTGTTTTAAAGATAGTATTGTTTTATCTGAATAATTAACAATACTGATATAACAATATGGATACTATATCAATACAAAAGTCTACAAATATGCTTTCACTGACCACCCCATGCAGAGTTTACTAATGCCAGGCATGCCCTTGGGTCTGGAGAGGAGCAGGGAGAGGATGTGAGGAAGGGACGTAGGAACAGGTTCAAATGGGGACCCGCCTCCCAGCAAATCCTCTTCCACGCCTATGAACGACAGAGGAACCCAAGCAAAGAGGAGAGAGAGGGATTAGTGGAGGAGTGTAACAGGTGAGAGAGAGGGGAGAGGTCAGCTAAAACAGGAAATGTTCCCAGTTCCAGTGCAATGGAGGAACTGCCCCTGTCATTTTAGAGTGTCCCCCTTTAAAGATGTTTCTCTTGCTCTGGGCCCTCTCTGGCTCTCCCTCAGGGCTGAGTGTCTTCAGAGGGGTGTGTCTCCGTCCCAGCTGGCTGGCCTGGGCTCTAACCTGGTGACAGAGGTACGAGTGTACAACTGGTTCGCTAACCGCCGCAAGGAGGAGGCCTTCCGCCATAAACTGGCTCTTGATATGCCTTACAACAGCCAATCAGCAAGCTCCACCAACCACACACTCTCACACAGCCCTGAGCAAGGTAACACTCACCCTCACCAAAGTGAATCAAAATATAATTTCATTTAATCCACAAAGAGCATAATTCATCATTAGTGTGGTCATCAGATGTTGCTTATGTACTATTTTCAGTGCCCTTATACAGAGGAACAGAGCCAAGACTGACAGGGTGCAGCATTCCCTCCTCCCAGGAAACACCTTATCCTAACAGGCTTCCTCTCTTCCAGGCATGAAGTATAGCCAGCAAATCACATGTGACAATCTGGGGTCATCGAGGGGTCACAATGGAGACAGAGGCTTGGGGGGCCGCCTGGCCAGCCCCATTCAACTGGAGCCCAGCCACACACTCCTGGAAACACACCATCACAAACCAGTGAGATCACCTACCATATTATCATTCACCATATCTCACCTCGACACACATTGTTATAATCCCCATTACACCATCACAAACCAGTGAGATCGGAGCAAACAACCCTCTCATTGTCACTCATTGTCAACCAGAGATCAGCAACTATGATCACATAATCCCAATCATCACATTACACTGATTAGTAACTACAAAACACAGTGTGATCACAAACCATTATTCCACAAACCATATTACATCATAATAAGCTAATGACATCACAAACCATATTACATCGTTATATAAGACCATGAGGTCGCTAACCATATATCATCATGTAATGCAGTGAAATCCCAAGCCATATCACATTAAACTAGTGAGATCATAGATTACGTCACGTCATCATAAACCTTTGGGTATACAAAGCATCTCAATCCTCACAAGAATCCATGGCTGTGGTTCTGCCACCAACTTTCCCCATCTCAGGTATCAGGTGGTGGCCCCTTGCCCCCAGTCAGCACCCTGACATCACTGCACAGTCTGTCTTCCTCGCCTGCTCCCCACCATGGACTCATCATGACCTCCCTGCCCAGCGTCATGAGTCTGGGAGAGTCCTCTCTCCTCATAGGTAACCGATTCTACACACAGTCCCCTTCACTCAAACAGCTCTAAGTCAGAGCATAGTTATTTTTAAAACGGTCATTTCAAAACATATCCACTGTATTGTATCTTATCCTTTTCCAGTGATGATCAGAAAGTTGTCAGATATAAAAAACAACTGACATTAACAAAGTAGCCTAGCATAATCCATGTTTTCCTGGCCTGTTGCTCAACAGGTCAAACCGTACCTGTCATCAACAACGTGGGAGGCGGGTTCACCACCCTTCAGCCAATCTCTTTCCAGCAGCAGCTTCATTCCACTTCCCAGCAGCAACTCACACAGCAGTTCCAGAGTCACATGGGCCACCACAGTCCTTTCATGGCAACCATGACACAGCTTCCATGTCACAGTAAGGCCACAGTGGCAGCATGTTTACTCCTTCATTTGCCCTTTGACAGAAATATAATATGTGAAACAAGGAATGAGTGAGAGCAACCTAATAGAACTAGAACTGCTAGAACTAAGGAGGGTTTCATAAAGTATCCATGCACCTGCTCTCAATTTCTCCATTGCAGTGTACAGCAAGTCTGATATGTCCCACTACCCTCCGTCCAGCCTACTGTCCCAAGCAATGGTCATCACTGACAGCAGCAGCCTTGGAACACTGACCAGTCTAACCACAGTCAGACAGGTACTATGATTCCAAACATTCACCTAAAATGAAAGTGATGCCATTAATAATCAGTTGCATAGGTCTGAGTATACAAGTACAGAAAAGTCTAGACTCACTAGCTAATGATCAGTAGTAGTATTAATGTGGGTTGAATCTGCTAAGGACTTTTGCATTGGTTAGATTCTGACCACAGACCCTGAGGAGCAGACAGACCAACAAATCCAGGAGGACTCCCTACACCTGCAGTCCCCTTCACCTGTGCCAGGTAAGATGAATCATGTTACTCCAAGTGTAGACTTTTTCCCAAAAGATGCCGTTTCTTACACTACACTAAAGGGGAGACTGAAGACATCTAAAAAAGCTACTAAGTGTGTAACACATACAGTACCAGTCAAAAGTTGACACACCTACTCATTCCAGGGTTTTTCTTTATTTTTACTATTTTCTACATTGTAGAATAATAGTGAAGTCATCAAAACATTAAATAGTATATATGCAATCATGTAGTAACCAAAAAAAAGTGTTCAACAAAACATTTATTTTCTATTTGAGATTCTTCAAAGTAGCCACCCTTTGCCTTGATGACAGCTTTGCACACGCTTGGCATTCTCTCAACCAGCTTCATGAGGTAGTCACCAGGAATTAATTTCAATTAAACAGGTGTGCCTTGTTAAAAGTTAATTTGTGGAATTTCTTACTTTCTCAATGTGTTTGAGTCAATCAGTTGTGTTGTGACAAGGTAGGGGTGGTATATATAAGAAAGACCCATTTGGTAAAATACCAAGTCCATATTAAGGCAAGAACAGCTCAAATAAGCAAAGAGAAACAACAGACCATTATTTTAAGACATGAAGGTCAGTCAACCCAGAAAATGTCAAGAACTTTGAAAGTTTCTTCAAGTGCAGTCGCAAAAACCATCAAACACTATGATGAAACTGGCTCTCATGAGGACCACCACTGGAAAGGAAGACCCAGAGTTACCTCTGCTGCAGAGGATAAGTTCATTAAAAAGTTACCAGCCTCAGAAATTGCAGCCCAAATAAATTCTTCAGAGTTCAAGTAACTGACACATCTCAACATCAACTGTTCAGAGTTGACTCTGAATCAGGCCTTCATGGTCAAATTCCTGCAAAGAAACCACTACTAAAGGACACCAATAATAATAAGAGACTTGCTTGGGCCATTAGACCGGTGGAAATCTGTCTGTTGGTCTGATGAGGACAAATTTGAGATTTTTTGGTTCCAACTGCCGTCTTTGTGAGACGCAGAGTAGGTGAAAGGACGAACTCTGCATGTGTGGTTCCCACCGTGAAGCATGGAGGTGGTGGTGTGATGGCGTGGGGTTGCTTTTCTGGTGACAATGTCAGTGATTTAGTATTTAGAATTCAAAGCACACTTAACCAGCATGGCTACCACAGCATTCTGCAGTGATACGCCATCCCATCTGGTTTGCGCTTAGTGGGACTATCATTTGTTTTTCAACAGGACAATGACCCAAAACACACCTCCAGGCTGTGTAAGGGCTATTTTACCAAGAAGGAGGAGTGCTGCATCAGATGACCTGGCCTCCACAATCACCCGACCTCAACACCATTGAGATGATTTGAACCGCAGAGTGAAGGAAAAGCAGCCAACAAGTGATCAGCATATGTGGGAACTCCTTCAAGACTTTTGGAAAAGCATTCCAGGTGACTACCTCGTGAAGCTGGTTGAGAGAAGGCAAAGCTGTCAAGGCAAAGGGTGGATACTTTGAAGAATCTAAAAATCTATTTTGATTTGTTTAACACTTCTTGGTTACTACATGATTCCATGTGTTATTTCATAGTTTTGATGTCTTCAATATGATTCTATAATGTAGAAAATAATAAAAAATAAAGAAAACATCTTGAATGAGTAGGTGTGTCCAACCTTATAACTGGTACTGTACTGCAAAGTCATCTTAATACAGCTAGATAGTAGTAAATATAACCCATGGTATTCTCTAGTTGCCAGTCAAAATAGGGCACTTTAAATGCAGGGTTGTAATTGGAATGACAGTAGAGAAACTGGAAATTAATAACTTACCGTCTGTCTTTCTTAGTTTCCTCTGGGAATTTACAGCTGTATCCTCCATCTCAATCTAGTGAAACTCATCCACCTCACCGCCTCTCCTCTTCGCCAGCAGACATCAACTCCTACATTCCTGCACAGATGGTCTCTACCGCACAGTAGCAACAGAATATAACCACTGTGTAATGTGAAGGGGTGGGAGTAGAGGGTGGGTGAAACAAAATAGTTTTTACAGTAAGTAGAGAACTGTAATAGAGATGTAATGCAAATTCTCCAAAGCTACTTCTGCAGTAAAATTTTCCAGAGAAACTATAACTCATTCTGCTAGATACATAAATCCAGGACAGACTCACTGCCAGTTATCAGTCTCGTCACTTGAATTAGCAGCCTTACTATTAAAGAACGTTGTACTCAGTGTCAGTCTGCTGATCTGAGGTCAGAGATGAACCATTAGAAACAACCACATCTAAATCCATGCAAACAGAGAACGCTGAGCGATTGATCCCCGTTTTACAATAAACATGTATATTATCAATAGAAAAAAGTGTTTTAATAAAAATGCTCTCAGAATTCTTGACATCAGTGTAAACTGCTTTCTTTACAAAACAAGGCATAGCACTGATTGTGTTCTGGGCAGAGAAAAAAAATGTCATAAAATATCTGGTGAGACTTACAGTATTCCACATTTCTGAAAGAACATATTCCATTCCAGAAAATAACAAACTACAAAGTAGTACAACATTGCAGTGATTATTTAAAGAAAATAACCGTGTATGACCTGAACATGTTATAATGAATGCTAAGAACCCCAAGCTACAACAGGTTAACAGTTCTTACAAGCATGGAACTGCCAATATCCCAAATCACAACAAGTGAGTCCAGAAGTCTCTCAGTGCTTTTCTACTTCCTCTTCCACCCTTTCATCTGTGCCTTTTTGTTTCTTTTTCTTCTTCTTGACCTTCAGCGGTAGACTATCCTCCTCGGGGCTCTTGTGGTCCTCCTCCATTTTAGCATAAGATAAGGCTTCTCCACAGTTCTCAACCTCGCGAGGAGCTGTCATTTTCTTATTTTTCTCTGGGACAGGGCTGTTATTACTGTGCTCTCCTTCCTGAACCTTGTATTTCTTCTTCTTCTTCTTCTTCAATTTATCTGAGCTGAGGGACTCTGGCAGGGAAGGTGTAACTGCGCTGGGGAGAGCAGATGATAGGAGGTCTGTAACTGACACGGCCGCCTCTCTCAGTCTCATCTCCAGCTCACTGTCACTGTCACTAGGAGAAAATTGCAGAAACAAACTTACGGTTTATTACAGTAGTATTACAATATGAGATACAGGAATACTTCAATCATGCAATGCTACTGTAAGGATTCCTTCCCAAAGTAGTTATGAAGGTGACATCAAACCACCTCACACATCCCCAAGATTAAAAGGTCATGCCTACATAGAACAAGCATCACCTTGAGCTGGGGACGGGCCGACGCCTTACAGGGGGAGGAGGGGGATCAATGGTAAACTCTCCTGGGACAGATGTAGTGAACAGCCGGAAACCTTTAAAATAAATCAAGAAAAAAGATCAAGACCACACACAGCATTTATATCGCATCATATTTGACATCATACAGTTCGTAACTACTGCATTAGTTTCAATGTAAAACAATTTCTGGATAAACCCTCACCTTCATATTTGGTTGACTGTGTGCAGGGTTTTGTTGTTTCTGCAGATATCACTGAAATGCAACTGAATATCAAATTGCATAGTTAGATTAAAGTTGGCGACTGAAAAGTTGATAGGTGGAGGTAACACGAGGCAAAGGTTAAACGTAGCTATAATAGTAAAACTGATCTTTCATTAACATTTTCCCATGACAAAGAAGAAATACTGTACCTGTCAAGTATAGCACCTAATTTCTTTGCAACGTGCGCACGGAACTCCGGAGTCGTCTGAAGCTCGTTCCCATCATGTTCATGTTTAGATACAGCCACACTGTTGACCATAGTATTACATAAAACACGATTGTTCTGGCGAAGCCAAACGTGAGGCAGAACCTCTATGCATGATGGTGAGTCATAATACAGAGGGGATAGCGTGCCATTCAGAGAAAAATAACAACTTACCGACGGGATAACTTCCCATTGCTTTCCCCATCTAAAACAACAGTCGTTACATTACTGTTAAGACTTTGCTGCTGTTTTGGGGTAAGATAGTTTAGTGTGTGAAATCTTTAGCCAGCGAGCAAATCTATCTCCCACCCCACATTTGTTGTTGACTAGCATTAGCTAGCTAAGTTACATCCTGTAGCTAAAGCAAAATGTTATTTAGGCTGAATTTACCTGCCGTGTTGGTATTGTGTGTACCATCAATTCCATACGTGCCAAAACTCCAAGCTGCTTCCTTAAACTTTTCCAGATCTTCATCTTCACTGCTTGAGTCTTCAACCATCGTTCCAACTGGGGCTGACATGTTGGATCAAGTACATTTGCGGCTACATAGCAATGCAATATGGGTAATGAAGTCTTTCGGGGGAGAAATGTCCGCCACAGTTAGTGTAGTGAGAGAGTTTGAGTGAATTTAAGCCAAAATGTATACAGAACATCTGTTCAATTTTTTATTCCCCCCTCTCCTGGCAGTATATCATCTTTGAGAAACAGAAACATTTAACGGAACATAAAAGGCAATGTTAGGAGGGCTTTCTAGTTCTACTTCACCAAGTCTATGGTCCCTGAGTCTATGGTCCCTGAAATGTAACATTCAAAAGACAGTAATCTTTGTAGTAATGTTGAATAAAAATCTCACTGTGAAATTTGTCTTTCCTAAAACACATTCATCAATAAATAAATGTACAATATGCTCAATAAATTCAAAGGGGTTCCAGTTTACACAGTATGTTGGTCCAACTTCAAGAGTGAAAAATGATATCAGTAGCAACCGTGTTGTAAAAGACATAATTGGTGTTAATTTGTTGGTACTATTAGGAAACAAAATGGTGGCTGCTATCACAGACCTTCCATCAGTAAAGGTAAAGAACAGACATCACAAGTCTCTAAAGTGGTTAACATAACAGCCACATCATCATACATACCACAGGAGCTATCACGGGCTCGTGATAGGCTGGAGCAGAATGAGTGGAACAGTATCAAACACATGGTTTCCATTCGTGCTGTTCCAGCCATTATTTTGAACCGTCCTCCCCTCAGCAGCCTCCACTGATACATACCTTCCACTTGTCATTATGAACTGTATAGTTATAATTTCATAACTAACCTCTTGTGGACAAAGGAAACGGCGAGAATATGTCGAAACTCACGTACAATTATGTGATTACGAGCAGCAGGATTGGGTTGAGGTGGTTCTTAAATTGGTGCTGTGATTTTAAAGCCTGTGTGTGGATGATAAGCGGTTTCCACTACATTCCACAAATACAAACTCAAAATTGTCTATCATAAATATTAATGAAAACAAAAAATGTGCTTTGTGACCATGATAAACATGGGTGAAATTAGCAGAAGGAAGCCGTTTCCGTTTACAAGGGAGGAGACTTCGCACCAAGGTAATCAATTGTTAACAGCATTCCCCCAGAAGTAAAACAAGAAATTTCACGCTAATTTTACTTCTGGGTAACCAATATTATTTTATAGCTGACTGGGATTGCTTAGAATGAATTCACAAAAATCTCTTCCAGCCAGTTTGACATGTTGTTGGACAGATGTGTAGCGGAGCAGCGCTGGACTTCACATTCTCTCACACACAACAAAGCCTCTTGAGTTGAGAAGTCTGAATACAAGGCACATGTGGGAGGTTTCATTTAGTTTTGGAAAACTCAGTGTAACTCCAGCAGGCACGAACATACTACAAGCACATTTACAAATGCTAAACACGTAACAGACCAGGGGTGTTGTCGTTCTGTCACTACCCCCCTGCCCACCATTGCCCTCAGAACAGCCTCAATTTGTCAGGACATGAACTCTACAAGGTGTCAAAAGCATTCCACAGGAATCCTGGCCCATGTTGACTCCAATGCTTCCCACATTTATGTCAATTTGGCTGGATGTCCTTTAGGTGGTGGACCATTCTTGATACACACAGGAAAATGTTGAGCGTGAAAAACCTAGCAGTGTTGGTGACACAAACCTGACGTCTACTACCATACCCCGTTCAAAGGCACTTAAATATTTTGTCGTGTCCATTCACCCTCTGAATGGCACATATAGACAATCCATGTCTCTGCGTAAAAGTCCTTTAACCATCATCTACACTGATTGAAATGGATTTAAGTGATATCATTAAGGGATCATAGCTTTCACCTGGTTAGTCAGTCATGGAAAGAGCAGGTGTTCATAATGTTTTTTGCTCTGTGTATATAGCTAGAGGGGTGACACGGGACACCCAAACGAATAATACAACTTCTACACCAAGGCAAGATGTAAAATTAATGGAGCATCTGTTAGTCTCAAAGCTGAATATACAGTTTAGCCCACTATCTGAGGAACGAAGACAAAGCAAAGGATCACGATTGCTACTTGAGCAGAATGAGTAGTTAAAAATTGATGACCAGAACCAAACTATTGTTCAATGAAATTAGGTAGTATCACAGTTGTAATTTGCTTGCAATCCAATTGTGCCATCTGTCAACCCTTGTGTGTAGAAAAGAACATAAGTCCTGGTCAACTTCAATCATTGTTCATCTTACAAGCTACAATTGACCGGTATTTAACATTCAGATTGGGATCATGTAATGTTCCCTTATCCCTCTGTAGAGCTGTCTGGTAACAGTTGACTAAACATAACTCAAAAACAAGGATATTACAACAAATACTGAACTCAAAGCAGATTGAAATAAGCAGTAACCATTTAAATGTGGAAACATTAGAAAAGACAAAGGAAAACATGTTCAACATTACAAAAGAGTGATTGACGAGAGATTCCTATGAGTCCAAGCAATAGATGGGTACGAGGTATCAAATAAATGAAGCAACCTGTTTGGAAGGTAGATATGGTCATTTTTCCCCAAACCTGGGGCTGGTAAAGTTTGTTGGAATGTCTGAAGTGGAGAAAGTACACTCCTGTTCCCAAAAGAGCTACATGATGGTTGTATTCAGGGGCAATGTGACCCCTGCGTTGCATTGCACACAAGAAGCTAATCTTCAGACACTACTGGCCCCCATCGTAGGCGTAGTCTGCCTTATTGTGCATGATCAGTTTGTTGTCCACAAAATAGAAGCTGTCGGACCTGGTCTCATACGGGTGCTCCACCATTAGGCCAACTTAAAAGAGACAAAAAATAAGGGAAATTCAGTTTGCAAATGACTTCATAAGGAACAGCAGAACACAGATATCACAGACTAAAAAAGTAAATGACTGCTGTTCAGCGCACCAAAACAAACAACCTGTAGAGGAACCATTTGACTGTCTAGTATCCACATTCCTCCCCTTACAACGAGAGTTATCCGACTCGCTCTGTATGGATGTGGATAGTATAGACTTACAGACTTGGCCAGCTATGTTCTGGCCAGTCTGAACTTTAGCTTGTAGGGACACACACAGGCTACAACAAAGTTGATAGACGAAGTGAGAAAGATGCACTACTACTATTAGACTTACTGAGGTCCTCATGGAGCTGGGGAAACTCATAGATGTGTTCGCAAGTGTTCCGGCTGTTTGGGATGCAGAATCCGAAGTCAAAGTCAAAGTTCTTGAGAACTTTATTCTGGAAATAATGCCTCTCTATCATGCGAAAGCTGTTAACAGGCCTGTCCCCCACGGTGAACTCCACACTGAAAGCAGAGTAGAAAGAGGCACTTGAGATACTAGCAGGGACATGCTGAACATAACTGTGGGTGGTATCTGCATTCATTTGCGTCAACTACTTGAATTGTAGATTTATTCATTGACCATCTATATTCCTTTTTATAGTCCAAAAGTAGGATGATTCTTTCAATAGTTGTTCCCAGCTATGTGCTCTGCCAAATTCTCTCTGTTGTAGTTTAGGTGGTTGCCGGAGCTGCAGGACTTAGTTTCTTGTGCTGGTAAGCCACACCAGCAAACAAAACAGTTCAGAATTTGTCAGCATAAGGGAATGCACATACTATGGAACATTTAGGCCTTACCAAAGTATGTGGTTTTTCAATGATGAGTCATGTGACTTCTAACAATGATAATGCATGTGATGTTTCCTGTTTAATCCACTGCCTTACGTTGCACCAACATTCCGCAGTCTGAGGAAGGCTGGCGTGAACTGATAGCGCACAAAGCGCCCAGCACTGCCGTCTCCATCTCCATTCTCCTCATCTTCAGGGTCTGATGAAGACATGGATTCAAATGTAGTTGGCATCCAAATAAGTGACAAAAGGTCATCTCGGATTTCAACCTAAAATTATAGCTACAACATTTGCATAAGGACTACATTCATTATCATAGAAGGAATAACTTGGCTTGTTTTACTTGAAATAATACAGATTAATTTAGTCTGGGGCCCTTCGGAGTACTCAGCAATATGACACACAGCGGGGCAACTTCCTGCTTACTAAACTAATGCTCAAATCTCCCAAAACTATGGGCTGTCCCAATATATACCTTCCAATGAGGCAAGTCCACATTGTAAAGAGCCAAGTGCCATGTGTGGCAGATTTCAGCAGTTGTTTTGTGTCCCAACCTAACACCACCAGTGCACCAGTTAGCAGTGATTGCAATGGTTTCAGCAACTGGGGTGTCTCACAGATTGAGCCTGGTGCCCTGTTCAAGCCGACAGCAACCCCAGCTTGATTTCTATAAGCAGAAAGTCATCCCAGTGTGTATTATGATGGCATATTGCTGAGTATACCTTTAAGATGTGGCCTATCCAAGATCTGTCACTTATGTTGTGACAAAGTGTTGTGGAAAAGTTTAAACTTACCACAGCTGTGAGGTTTAGCAATCTCGAAGAGCACTGACCCAGTCTCCAGATCTCTGATCTTGAAACGTGTGAAGTCAATATTGTAGACGTTGTCCTCAGGTTTACATAGATAATCTGGAAGGAAATTCATAGTAAGCAGCACATACAGACAGGGAATCTGGTATGTCCACAGATTCTTTGTTTGGCTTCCTCAAAACAGTGTTGCAAACTTAGCTAGCTAGTTAAAGTCAACTGACTCACTACAAAGCGAGGTATGCAGTGTTTGCAGCCACATCAAGTTAGCCAACTAGTTAACACATTAACTAGCTAGATGAGCTAGAAAAATAATAGATAGCTACATTGATTAACTTGAATCTTATCCAAATCACATCTATCATCATCTCCAACCAATCCACTCCATACTAGCTACAGATTGTTACACCAGATTTACACAAAGATTTTTGGTATCCATACCGGGAGTTACAGGTTAAGTACTGTGTAGTACACAGAATTTTCGACCAACCTTAACTTGGCGATACTATCTTCGTTCTCGATTCGGCCAAACATGTACACTGAACAAAAATAAAACGCAACAACTTCAAAGCTTGGGTATCAGTATAAGGGAATCAGTCAATTTAAATCAATTAGGCCCTAATCTATGGATTTCATATGACTGAGAATTACTTCCGGCGCCGACAGAGATGGCCGCCTCGCTTCGCGTTCCTAGGAAACTATGCAGTGTTTTGTTTTTTTACATGTTATTTCTTACATTAGTACCCCAGGTCATCTTAGGTTTCATTACATACAGTCGAGAAGAACTACTGAATATAAGATCAGCGTCAACTCACCATCAGTACGACCAAGAATATGTTTTTCGCGACGCGGATCCTGTGTTCTGCCTTTCAACCGGGACGGATCCTATGCGGCGACCCAAAAAAACGACTCCGAAAAAGAGGGAAACGAGGCGGTCTTCTGGTCAGACTCCGGAGACGGGCACATCGTGCACCACTCCCTAGCATTCTTCTCGCCAATGTCCAGTCTCTTGACAACAAGGTTGATGAAATCCGAGCAAGGGTAGCATTCCAGAGGGACATCAGAGACTGTAACGTTCTTTGCTTCACGGAAACATGGCTCACTGGAGAGACGCTATCCGAGGCGGTGCAGCCAGCGGGTTTCTCCACGCATCGCGCCGACAGAAACAAACATCTTTCTGGTAAGAAGAGGGGCGGGGGCGTATGCCTTAAGGCTAATGAGACATGGTGTGATGAAAGAAACATACAGGAACTCAAATCCTTCTGTTCACCTGATTCAGAATTCCTCACAATCAAATGTAGACCGCATTATCTACCAAGAGAATTCTCTTCGATTATAATCACAGCCGTATATATCCCCCCCCCCAAGCAGACACATCGATGGCTCTGAACAAACTTTATTTGACTCTTTGCAAACTGGAATCCATTTATCCGGAGGCTGCATTCATTGTAGCTGGGGATTTTAACAAGGCTAATCTGAAAACAAGACTCCCTAAATTTTATCAGCATATCGATTGCGCAACCAGGGGTGGAAAAACCTTGGATCATTGTTACTCTAACTTCCGCTACGCATATAAGGCCCTGCCCCGCCCTCCTTTCGGAAAAACTGACCACGACTCCATTTTGTTGATCCCTGCCTACAGACAGAAACTAAAACAAGAGGCTCCCACGCTGAGGTCTGTCCAACGCTGAGGTCTGTCCAACGCTGGTCCGACCACTGACTCCACACTCCAAGACTGCTTCCATCACATGGACTGGGAGATGTTTCGTATTGCGTCAGATAACAATATTGACGAATACGCTGATTCGGTGTGCGAGTTCATTAGAACGTGCGTTGATGATGTCGTTCCCATAGCAACGATTAAAACATTCCCTAACCAGAAACCGTGGATTGATGGCAGCATCCGCGTGAAACTGAAAGCGCGAACCACTGCTTTTAATCAGGGCAAAGTGACTGGTAACATGACCGAACACAAACAGTGCAGCTATTCCCTCCGCAAGGCTATCAAACAAGCTAAGCGTCAGTACAGAGACAAAGTAGAATCTCAATTCAACGGCTCAGACACAAGAGGCATGTGGCAGGGTCTACAGTCAATCACGGACTACAAGAAGAAATCCAGCCCAGTCACGGACCAGGATGTCTTGCTCCCAGGCAGACGAAATAACTTTTTTGCCCGCTTTGAGGACAATACAGTGCCACTGACACGGCCTGCAACGAAAACATGCGGACTCTCCTTAACTGCAGCCGAGGTGAGTAAGACATTTAAACGTGTTAACCCTCGCAAGGCTGCAGGCCCAGACGGCATCCGCAGCCGCGCCCTCAGAACATGCGCAGACCAGCTGGCCGGTGTGTTTACGGACATATTCAATCAATCCCTATACCAGTCTGCTGTTCCCACATGCTTCAAGAGGGCCACCATTGTTCCTGTTCCCAAGAAAGCTAAGGTAACTGAGCTAAACGACTACCGCCCCGTAGCACTCACTTCCGTCATCATGAAGTGCTTTGAGAGACTAGTCAAGGACCATATCACCTCCACCCTACCTGACACCCTAGACCCACTCCAATTTGCTTACCGCCCAAATAGGTCCACAGACGATGCAATCTCAACCACACTGCCCTAACCCATCTGGACAAGAGGAATACCTACGTGAGAATGCTGTTCATCGACTACAGCTCGGCATTCAACACCATAGTACCCTCCAAGCTCGTCATCATGCTCGAGACCCTGGGTCTCGACCCCGCCCTGTGCAACTGGGTACTGGACTTCCTGACGGGCCGCCCCCAGGTGGTGAGGGTAGGCAACAACATCTCCACCCCGCTGATCCTCAACACTGGGGCCCCACAAGGGTGCGTTCTGAGCCCTCTCCTGTACTCCCTGTTCACCCACAACTGCGTGGCCACGCACGCCTCTAACGCAATCATCAAGTTTGCAGACGACACAACAGTGGTAGGCTTGATTACCAACAACGACGAGACGGCCTACAGGGAGGAGGTGAAGGCCCTCGGAGTGTGGTGTCAGGAAAATAACCTCACACTCAACATCAACAAAACTAAGGAGATGATTGTGGACTTCAGGAAACAGCAGAGGGAACACCCCCCGATCCACATCGATGGAACAGTAGTGGAGAGGGTAGCAAGTTAAGTTCCTCGGCATACACATCACAGACAAACTGAATTGGTCCACTCACACAGACAGCATCGTGAAGAAGGCGCAGCAGCGCCTCTTCAACCTCAGGAGGCTGAAGAAATTCGGCTTGTCACCAAAAGCACTCACAAACTTCTACAGATGCACAATCGAGAGCATCCTGGCGGGCTGTATCACCGCCTGGTACGGCAACTGCTCCGCCCACAACCGTAAGGCTCTCCAGAGGGTAGTGAGGCCTGCACAACGCATCACCGGGGGCAAACTACCTGCCCTCCAGGACACCTACATCACCCGATGTTACAGGAAGGCCATAAAGATCATCAAGGACATCAACCACCCGAGCCACTGCCTGTTCACCCCGCTATCATCCAGAAGGCGAGGTCAGTACAGGTGCATCAAAGCTGGGACCGAGAGACTGAAAAACAGCTTCTATCTCAAGGCCATCAGACTGTTAAACAGCCACCACTAACATTGAGTGGCTGCTGCCAACACACTGACACTGACTCAACTCCAGCCACTTTAATAATGGGAATTGATGTAAATATATCACTAGCCACTTTAAACAATGCTACCTTATATAATGTTACCTACCCTACATTATTCATCTCATATGCATACGTATATACTGTACTCTATATCATCGACTGCATCCTTATGTAATACATGTATCACTAGCCACTTTAACTATGCCACTTTGTTTACATACTCATCTCATATGTATATACTGTACTCAATACCATCTACTGTATCTTGCCTATGCTGCTCTGTACCATCACTCATTCATATATCCTTATGTACATATTCTTTATCCCCTTACACTGTGTATAAGACAGTAGTTTTGGAATTGTTAGTTAGATTACTTGTTGGTTATTACTACATTGTCGGAACTAGAAGCACAAGCATTTCGCTACACTCGCATTAACATCTGCTAACCATGTGTATTTGACAAATAAACATTTGATTTGATTTGAATACAGATATGCATCTGTTGGTCACAGATACCTTAAAAATAAAGACAGGGGCATGGATCAGAAAACCAGTTAGTAACTGGAGTGACCACCATTTGCCTCATGTAGCACGACACATTTCCTTTGCATAGAGTTGATCAGGCTGTTGATTGTGGCCTGTGCGAAGTTGCTGGATATTTACATTTTAGTAATTTATCAGACGCTCTTATCCAGAGTGACTTACAGTAGTGAATGCATACATTTTCATTGGTACTGGTTCCCCGTGGGAGTCGAACCCACAACCCTGGTGTTGCAAGTGCCATACTCTACCAAATGAGCCACACAGGACCACAGGATATTGGCGGAAACTGGAACACGCTGTCATACACGTCGATCCAGCGCATGCCAAACATGCTCAATGGGCGACATGTCTGGTGAGTATGCAGGCCATGGAAGAACTGGGACATTTTCAGCTTCCAGGAATTGTGTACAGATCCTTGTAACATGGGGCCGTGTATTATCATGCTGAAACATGAGGTGATGAGGCGGATGAATGGCACAGTATCTCTGTGCATTCAAATTGCCATCAATAAAATGTAATTGTGTTAATTGTACGTAGCTTATGCCTGCCCATACCATAACCCCACAAAGGGGGCACTCTGCCATCTGCCCAATACAGTTGAAACCGGGATTCAGTCATGAAAAGCACACATCTCCAGCATGCCAGTGGCCATCAAAGGTCAGCATATGCCCACTGAAGTTGTTTACGACACAAAACTGCAGTCAGGTCAAGACCCTGGTGAGGACAACAAGCACGCAGATTAGCTTCCCCGAGGCAGTTTCTGAAAGGTTGTTGCAAAAGTTCTTCAGTTGTGCAAGCTAAGTTTCATCAGGCGTCCGGGTGGCTGGTCCCAGACGATCCCACAGGTGAAGAAGTCAGATGTTGAGGTCCTGGGCTGGCGTGGTTACACAAGGTCTGCGGTTGTAAGGCCAGTTGCACGTACTGCCAAATTGCACGTACTGCCAAATTCTCAAAAATGTTAAATGAACATTAAATTATTTGGCAATAGCTTTGGTGGACATACCTACAGTCAGCATGCCAATTGCACACTCCTTCAAAACTTGAGACATCAGTGGCATTGACTTGTGCCAAAACTGCACATTTTAGAGAGGCCTTTTATTGTCCCCCGCACAAAGTGCAGCTGTGTAACAATCATGCTGTTTAATCAGCTTCTTGATATGCCACACCTGTCAGGTCTATGGTTTATCTTGGCAAAGGAAATATACTCACTAAAGGGGATATAAACAAATTTGTGCACATAATTTTAGAGAAATACACTTGCGTGTATGGAACATTTCTGGGAACTTATTTCAGCTCATGAAACATGGGACCAACACTTGTTTGTGTCCAGTTGCAGGTGGAGCGTTTGAATTTTAAAAAAGAAGCTATTTTATTAAAATAAATCTTTTTTTTTTTTACATTAAAGTAATCCAACAATGTGTATGCCACCATCTTGGCTATTTAAAATGTTCACTGGTTGATTGAACGTTAGACAGGTGGGTCCACCTCAAATTCAAATGCACCACCTACAACTGGACAACTGTTCTACATCAAACAGTAACTCCCGGTAATGGAAACCAGAAATATTGTTACATCACATTATCTGCTTTAACAATCTGTAGCTAACTCCATACATACCCCGTGTAACAGCACAAAGACCAAGGATTTCATCTGGTGTGATGTCTCGTCCTAGCGCCCTGAGCTCATCCTCTGTAACAACAGGCCGCTGTTTATCCGTTTGATTTCGTTGCGACTTGAGTCTCTTCATCACATCTCCACCGGACTTTCGCTCCCTGGAATTTGCCGCCAGCCCCATATCGGTGTCCGGTCCTTTAACTGTGGCTGCCGTCTCGTTCCGAGAGTTAGAGTCGCTCATGTCTTGGTTGTTCTGTGTTTGTTTAGTCAACTGCAACTTTCCCTAAATCCAAGATGGCGAAGCGTCTCTATGGAGAACCTATGCTGAGAACAGTCGATTGTAATTGGCTGAAAACGGTAGGTGGTTACCATAGTTACCAGTAGGGCGGGATGTTCAAAAACGTTACAGGGTCAAAAAATGTTTTTCATCTTTAACCTAGGTTGTAGATAAATGGAATTCCAACCAGGGAACACCTAAGTATGGTACAACTTCATGAAAATGATTTCACTATACCAATGTAGTTAAGTTTGCCCATGCTTTTTATTCATCATCTCTCAAACGCATTACTGCCATTTCATCCTTACTGACCATACATTTCCCAATTCCCCCCCATAGAAATATAATATAATTGTAGTTCTCATTATTTGTGACGACTGCAGTATCTCAGTGATACAGCATGTTGAACTGTTCAGTTGAGGGCGGGGTACTGCAATAACCCTAAGGATAGTAGAACATGGGATAAATTATAAAGAAACAATTTGCTAAAACACCAGTTAGATAAAATAGCACATTTATTAAGAAGAGACAGCATTTATCAGCAGTTCCTACTTTGTAGATGTTATTTGCAGAGCTAAAACTGAGGAAGGTGGGGGGCATCTCAAGTTACCCCATCAGTCCACCTGAAGCTCTCAGGGCTGGGAGAAATCAATAAGGAGAGTAGGATTCCTTATTGGCATTGATCACTCTCACACACATTCATACATACTCTGTGATTGTGACTGTGTGTGGAGCGCAAGAGTGTATGATTGTTGTCTGTCTGTACCTCAGTGGGGATAATGGGAGAGTGATGCAGCTAAATGTAATTATTGAAGACTTAGGCCTACATATCTATATGACAGCAAGCCTTTGGTTCTTATCCAAGGTGAGTTTATGTAGGGTTAGCATTTTTGCACACTAGGCCTTTCGTGGGCAAAAATAAATAAATAAAAACCATGCAATTAAGTAATGAAAAGCACACCAAAAAAAGGAACCTCAAAGCAGATAATGGTAAAACAAATGTATTCAAACCAAGGCCACAATGACTCAATCAAAACAAAATTACACACAAATAACAGACAAATGCTTTGACAATAAACTAGCTAAATCATGGTAATTAAAAAAAAAATTAAACCAATCCTGAGAAATGTTAAAGCTACAAATCTTTATTAATCATTTAGCAAATATCTCAAGATTAAACCCCACTTTCTTACTTAAATTATACAATATAAAATGTAAAGAATTCCATACTATGCTAATCACATTTCTCTTCCTGACAGTCAGTGTTTGCCTGACTGTCATCCTCAGCAGAAAGGCCAGTCTTCTTTACAATTAACCATTAAAAAAAATACCTAACACCTCAATAATAACAATATTTTGATGAAAAAAAACCGCTGTCACACTACAATAAGTGTGATATTGTACCATACAGTATATACACACGCAACTGTGTAGATTTCGATTAGCCAACAAACAAAAGATTTACATTTTTTTGCAGTTTTTCAACTAAGGAACAAAAGGTGCTTCTGATTATTTATGGATTGTTTCATTTTTATGTAAAAAAAAACACAAATAAACCAAACTACTATCAGCTGACTATCAAGTATTGTAACCTCCCCTGGCTGATTTTCCAGCAGCATGGAACATGGAGGGAAACCTCAGGAGTGAGGGGATTTACAACACCTGGATCAACTATTTGTCAAGTATTCAGCAAGTGTGAAATCAATGACAAGTGTGGAGAGGCTTGGGGGAACATAAGACAAGGCTTGGTAAAAGACGTGTCATTCTTGGAAAGAGTTACGTTCTTGATACAGAGGCAATTGGACACACAAAAAAATGCAATCATGCAGCTACTGACTTCTAGGCTAACTGTATGGAAGAATATAGGATGTCACTGGGACACCTTAGAGACTAATAACAAAATGCTGCGGTCTACTTTAAGACAAGGTATGCTAGGGATTGATGAGACAAAAATACTGGCCTAAACTGAACTATTTAATGGAGAGACGGGGAAGAGGAGAAATATTCAACAGTGAAACATGCACACACCCATATCTACGCACAGGTGCATAGTGAATAGGCTATAGATCATGATTAAGACTGGTGCAAGCACACTGTTTTTACATCATGTTGATTTGACTAATAGCGACTCAAATTAGTTCTAAAAAATGTACAGGCTTAAAAAAAAATCAAAAATAAACACTTTTCCCTGGGATCATAATTTCAAAATTGCAATAAAATAATTCTTAAGGCCACTCTCAAGCTTTCTGGTCAGCCAGTTTCAATTTAGCATACCACTGAAAATCTTGCTTAGCAACAAATGTTCAACATAACTAGTTCTTTCTAACTCATTTCACTTTCTAACCCTCTAGGTAGCCATGGATAACTAATTATTTATGCATACACACAATTGTTCTTCACATTGTAAGTCCTACATTCATGTTCCAATAATTTTAAAGAATCCAGCAGTCTCTCAAGGGAGTACATTACATAAATACTAAATCAAATAAAATGCTTAGGCTCTTCCAGTTATTATAACTCCTAATGACACAAAATTGTTTTGGGATAACTTGTGATGTTTACGTTCTATCTTGACCTAGTACTTAATCATCACTACAGCACCAACAATGTGAGTAAAAAAACTAAATCATATTAATCACATAGTGTTATGAATGGAGGATTACTAAGAGTTTTATAAAACAAAATTTTACAACACAAAACACTCTTTGGTGAAACAAAAAGGCATGCACAATCATAAAATGAGCAGAAAAGGCAGTGACCATGACAATGGACATGCATCTTTGAGTCAATTTAGACATGTTCCTGATTCAGGACCTGTCCCACTAGAGTATTTGTTAAATTATCAGGTCCCTCACTGTTGGCAATGTAACTCAAATCGCTCAGAACTATTTCACATAACCTTTCAAAGGTGGCCTTTCATCAGCTGCAAACCAAGCCATGTACCGTTAAGTGGAAAACACAGAAGTTAGAGGGTTTTATCAATGTGATTAAAAACCAGGTAAACCCTCAAAGGATTCAATTTCTGATAACGTTATAGTCTAGTTGCCTCAAAAGTTACCTGCTAGGACAGATATTTATGCGTGCCAGCACAACAAGTGGACTTCTTACTTGTGATCACATTTGAGGAAACTTGCATCAGCTATATGAAACAGCACAGCATGGGATAGTCCCATTGAGGTACACATGCATTTTTTAAACATATTATGCAACAGAATTGTGAAACCCACCTTGAATGTGATAACACTTCATCAGCAGTCTTATAAAACAGCACATGAAATGTCAATGTGCTGCAAAGAACAGGCTGTAACAGTATGAACTTGTTGAAATTACTGGCATGTTGTCTTCATCAGACTATGGCACATCTTATATCAAAAGCTAAAGTAAATTTTTGCTCTAAAACACCAGCACGTTGGGAGATAATCAAACACAGAAATAAAAAGTCAAAAAGAGTAAGCAAAAACAACATTCTAAAGCCTAACTGATCAAATTGGTAACCATCTCCCCCTAACCTCCACCAACAACGCAATCTCTAAAACAAAATATCTTTCATTTTTTATTTAGTAATAATCTGTCAATTTTCATGATTTCACCTCCTGTTTCATCTGACTAAATACTGGGCCTGATTTTTTGTTGATCAGCATAGCAGCCTATCTGCATTCCCTTCACTCCAAGCCACACCTCATCCAAAGCAATAACAATATGTGTATCTATAAAGAGGGACAGCCACCAACACTTCAGAACCCCTCAGTATAATCCCAGGCACGTCCTGCCAGACAAGAGAAACCTTGTTTGTAAGTGGGAAATCCTGTCTTATTTCTTTGCGATGTGGTAATGTGCCACGTGGTGAAAAGGTGTCAGATGTACAACACACACACAAACTCTCTCCATTCCCTTTACTCTGTGTGACCTTAGTCAGTGAGGAAGGCATTTTATTCTGCCTCCTGCCCAGCATTCCAAATTTGTAGTCTCTTTTTTGTCCTCTTATCAACATTCTCCCCTTGGATCTTGTGCTCTCTCCCATCTGTATGCTTGCCTTGTGTCTTTGATGTCACTTTGACCCCCCCCCTTTCTTCACAGTCTCTTGTCCTTCATGTCCCCGTTTCCCCCTCGAACTTATGTTCTCACAGCCGACAGAGGCAGAAGAGTGTAGGGATGAACACACCGAACGCCACCAAGATAGGGAACATGAGGCTGCTATTGTCGGCCGCATACGGGTTTGGCGTTCTGGGGCCTGACTGGACCTTGTACTTGGGAGCTGTCGAGGTACTCTTCTTACCACCCTCCTCGCCTACCTCAGTCTCTTCTTCATCCTCCTCCTCAAGTTCTTCATGTTTCTTCAGTCCAGGGTGAGGCTGGAGTTTTGGTACATCTGAGATGCAGAAAATATAGAGGGGGCTGAGATTATGGGTTTAAAGATAGTGTAAGTGAAAATAGAAAGGTAATAAAAATATTTTGTCATACAGAACTTGAGGACAATGAGAGATTGTGATGACTTTAGACTGGATTGTGCATACAATTAATTGAATCAGGAGCAAATGGAAAATGTTATTGAAAATGAATGTGATAAAAAAATACCAAATATTCCATAATAATACAACATGCCATTACAATTCATTAAAGAATTATAAAGACATCTTAGAAAATGCATTTTTTTACTGGCACTTGAATATTCTCCTGTTAAGACTGATGAGGCTCACCATCTAATGTCCCTTTCATCACGTACAGAGCACAGACCTTGGGGTTGTCATAATAACCCTGAGAAAACACAGGGCAGGTTATCAGTTCCCAGCAGATAAAGCCACATGTCAAATGAACATTTTGAAAAACACTATCCTACCATTATTTGTAAAAAATATTAATGGCATAGAAAAAGCCTAAACAAACACACATTCAGAGTTGAATGTAGGTAATAGTACATTTTGTGCTTGATCGTCTAACTTGAGGACACTTCTGATTTGTTTTTATTTTAAATTAATGAGTCAGGAGAGGAAAAAACTATTCACTGACACACTTCAACTCACCTTGACAAACTCCACAGTGAGCTTGCCGTTGAAGGTGGACACCTCTCCCTGGACACTCAGCTTACCGCGGCGTATGGAGAAGGGCACTATTTCGTCATGAGCTGTACTGTGACCGACCCGCTCAAAGATATCCAGGTCTTTCACCACCACATGGTCATTAAGACGCACATCAAAAACCTGTAGAAAGGATAATTTCAGTCAGCCAGATTCGCAACATGAAAATAGCATGGGAGGCCTCCCGTGTAGCGCAGTGGTCTAAGGAACTGCATCGCAGTGCCACTATTCTGGGTTCGAGTCCAGGCTCTGCCGCAGCCGGGAGACCCATGGGGCGGCGCACAATTGGCCCAGCGTCGTCCGGGTTAGGGGAGGGTTTGGCCGGCAGGGATATCCTTGTCTCATTGCACACTCGCGACTCCTGTGGCGGACCGGGCGCAGTGCACGCTGACACGGTTGCCAGGTGTACGGTGTTTCCTCTGACACATTGATGCGGCTGGCTTCCGGGTTGGATGGGCACTGTCAAGAAGCAGTGCGGCTTGGTTGGGTTTCAGAGGACACATGGCTCTCGACCTTCACCTCTCCCGAGTCCTTACGGGAGTTGCAGTGATGAGACAAGACTAACTACTACCAATTGGATACCATGAAATTGGGGAGAAAAAAAAGGGGTGAAAATACAAAATAAAGAAAGAAAATAGCATGGGAAATCCTCAGTCCTAAGTAAGAAGTATTTATAGATTACTAATAAATCATTACCTTGCAATAAAACATCTGTTGGAATTATTTGTTAATTTTGAGACTATCAACATCATCTAAGTTGAACAATCTTTGCTGCCAAATTAGAATAACAATTTACTGGAATAACAGTTTACTGGACAGAACTTTGAGATCTAAACAGAAAACATATTATTATGATTTGATTGGATGGCTGTCATACCTTCTGCTGAGACTGTGCAAAGTAGACTTCTGCATACTTCATGACTAGTATATAGTCTCCTTCCTCACGAATTGGCACTTCATAGCCAAAAGTATCCTCATTGTAGCGTTCTGTCTGGTAGAGAACCTGGTCTTCAGGACTAGAACGCAATATGGGCAGACGGACTCCATAATCTGATGCTAGAGGGAAATACAAAGAGTAGATTGTTTACTACGTTGTCGATTTATAAGCAATTGAGTCGCATTTGCACCCAACACCACTCACATAGGCTTACACAATACAAACCCATTTGCTTACCCATCTACTGGAACAGTAGTGATGCCTGCATACATTTACTTTCTTGTACTGTATTTGCACACAAATGCTGCAAACAAGGCAAATAGTGCATGCATTTTTATGCCTGATAATGTAAAAAATGTGACATGCAAACTTTCTGCCTAACCATGGTTTGGCATGTTCAAATATGAATGACTTATCTGTTCTGGCAAGTTAGCGGCAGATAGCCTAGCGGATAAGAGTAGCCTAGCGATTTTAGAAACATGAGACAAACACTTTACATGTTGCATTTATATTTTTGTTCAGTATATTTCCTGACAGACCCATTTGGTCTTTAGTTTTAGTAGAGTGGATGTAAGAAACAATCTGAAATGTCGCTTCTGAGTGAAGTGTTTTTCATCAAATGAATAGATGAACATGCCGTGGAACTAAGCAAAGTGGCTATCATACAACATCAAATAGGACGTTTCTTCACTGTATCCTTCACCTCATACTTTACTTTTAATTAACTACATGTTATTAGTTTCCAATTATTGCTTTTAAAGAAATACATTTCTGAATATCATTAGTTATCACAGTTGGATTAATTATTCTTCCATGAGGTGCTTCATTTTCGAGCGAGGCACTATAAAGTAATGCTGACTCTTCATTGGGTTAACCTGGTTAAATTGCGGAAGTCAAAACAATGCATGAGTCGATTAGCTTGAAATATCTTATTTATGAAAAATACACATCTGCAATCAGACGAATACCCTCTACCAGATGAAAATATTTCACTTGCTTTTAGCCAAATAGTTAAACGTGTGGCTAATTTCACACAGATTTAACGTGTAGCTGGCTAGTTTGCTTTTAATTGAAATTTAGCAGTCACATTTGCAATAGGGAACTCTATCAGTATCATACAAAGTTAGAGGTTAGCTAGGAAGCTAATAAGGAAATGGCGATTCAGCAATGCCTAGACACTCACCTTTCCCAAGCTTCCCTTCCAAAGGATCCTTCTTAAAATGAATGCCATGCATGTCTGTGTGAGCTTCCCCGCCAGCGTTCACTGCCCAAATAACTCGTTCAGCAAGGTTTGGGCCCCCACCATCCGCCCAACAGTGTTCAGCCAGCAGCGACAACACCGCCACGACCAGCCCGGGGACCAGTGGGACTTTTACCCACCGCATTGCCATACACAGCTTGGTACAAGCAGACACACACCAGTTGGCCCAAGGAAGCTGTGTGAGAGAAGGCATCAATAGTAGGTAGTTAGCTAGCATAAATGACAGCACAAAACCCTCCCCAGATAGTCAAATATATTCAGCTAGCTAGCATGTTCGCTCTCTGGCTAAGATTAACATTGATTGTGAATATGTTGTAGCTGGCAAACGTTCGCTAACTAGAATGTACGGTCAACACAGTTTACTCTATATAAAATGTAAAATACTCTTAGATCGAATTGCCTCGTTGGGCTTTACTACATTTAGCTAGCTACAGTACCTGTCTAGCTTGTTAGCTATCTCAGGACCTCCTCTAGCTCTCAGCAGCTGTGGCTAGCTGAATACGAAGTTCTTACGTTGAAAAATCCTTGGTGGAACTTGCTTCTATGCCTGTTTCCTGCTAAATATTAAACCGAATAGTCCACAATCTACACTGCGGCTCTCATTGACAGTAATGGCCGTTTGGTCTTCTTTGCCAAATTGGTATGACTGACGTTGATTTCCATAGAGGCACACACATTGCATGAGGGTGTGAACGAACTGTTGGTTCACTGTACAGGAAGTGGATGACTGAAGAGACACCCAATCACATGGCATTATTGAAGAATTTCTACATATGTATTAAAAGTTTAGCATATTCATAGAAATGCTTTGGATTCACGAATCACATACAGTTCCATATAACCGCTGTATATTAACTTTCACTTTATTTACCAATGAGAGGGTCAAAGTTGATGCAAAAGAGACCGAGCTGAGGTTTGCTTGAAGTGCAACGTTGTTCAGTTGGCAAAATGCGGAAGGTACACACAATTACATCTAATGGGAGTTATTCGTGATTTTATTAATTGTGTGTTCGAAAATAACATTTAGAATACATAGATATAATATATAGATAAGAATTTCAATAAAAACACGTTTGCAGTTCAAATCTGCATATTGATTTTGTGCAAATTTCAATGACGAACGTGCTCCTGTAAATCGCCATGGACAAGAGCATCTGCTACATGGCAAACATTTTAATTCAAGTAATATTAATTTCCCCAGATTTCCCTAATCACAAAATCGGTAGAAGGAAATGGCCGTGTTTCATGTCGTATTTATTGTAGGTGTGCTGCGTAAAATGATCCGATCTCACATTGCTATGCGAAGTGTTTAACTTCTCGAGAAACCCATTAACAAGACAAGAAGGTTGCTGTATAAAGCAATGTGGCTCCCGAAATATGTAAAACACTTTCTCAGGCATTTCGGGATCTGATTGTCGGCGCAGCGCTACTACAATGAAAAATAGCCTGGAACCAACCGATGTTTGAAATATTGTCCAATCAGAAGAGTCCAACGCAGCATGCTTGCACTGCACTATGGGTTTGTCAAAAAAGGCCCTTGCTATCCGGGATCCTTGGGACGTACCTACCCACCACTGAAGTTTACATTTCAATTGGTTAGGTAGGAAAGGGATTTAGGCAGGGCCCTCCAATCCTGGTCCTATAGAGCTCCCGTCCTGTAGGTTTTCACTCCAACCCTAATCTAGCACACCTGATTCTAATAACGAAGTGGTTGATAAACAATCAGGTTACTTACATCTACAGCATTGTTCTACAGGAGCAGGGTTGGAGAGCCCTGGGTTATGGTCAGTGGTAATTTTTAGCATGTTAATCTTGGTGGGGCAAAAAAATAAATACAAGTGGGATGCATGCTAGCAAAGCCACTACACAACACAACACTAAACAATACATTAATTGCACTATACCACTGAGACACCTGGCTATCAGGTGCTTTCAAGACAACTTGGAACTCTGGGGGGGTTGAATCATGATGACGTCAGTGATTTTCAGGTCGTAGCTCTAGAAAGAAGCCCGAGGTCCCGATTTACAATTCAGAGTTCAATGAAAGTTCAAAATGTATTTTCCCAGTCGTAGCTTGTTTTTCACCGAGTTCCCAGTTGTCTTGAACTCACTAAAGTCAGATTTTGCCTTTCCGGGTTAACAGTTGTTTTGGGCGTGGCACAAATCATGCTTCAGTGACAGCTTTCCCAAATGTTGAATGTTTATAATTTTAAACTAGGAAAAGAGACCATTAATCTTAGACTTGTGACCACACAGTCACTCAACTGAATAGCAGGTTAATGATTGCTTTGCAATGCTTGCAGTTAACCACTGATTCCTTACAAACCACTCATTGTTGAATTTGCGATTTCCAACTTCTTGTGTAATGTTTATTTCCAATAGCTGTTGAGCACCGATACGTTTTATCTATAATTTCTCTTCATATGACAAGGATTAAAAAGGATTTGCCACTAGATTGTTGACTTGATTCATGATGATGACTGCACGATTTTGAAAGTATTATGTTGACATGATCAGTCCAACTCAAAGCTACTGTAGATATGTGATTTGATGTAATTGTATCTGTGGCCAATGACCTTGAGCCTTCATGGAAAGGCACTTCTAATGTAACTATGGCAGCACCCAAGGGGCTTGAATTTTCAAGCTCTACAGTCGTGGCCAAAACTTTTGAGAATGACACAAATATTAATTTTCAAAAAGTCTGCTACCTCAGTTTGTTATGATGGCAATTTGCATATACTCCAGAATGTTATGAAGAGTGATCAGATGAATTGCAATTAATTGCAAAGTCTCTCTTTGCCATGCAAATTAACTGAATCCCAAAAAAGCATTTCCACTGCATTTCAGCCCTGCCACAAAAGGACCAGCTGACATCATGTCAGTGATTCTCTCAACACAGGTGTGAGTGTTGACGAGGACAAGGCTGGAGAATACTCTGTCATGCTGATTGAGTTCGAAAAACAGACTGGAAGCTTCAAAAGGAGGGTAGGTGCTTGGAATCATTGTTCTTCCTCTGTCAATCATGGTTACCTGCAAGGAAACACGTGCCGTCATCACTGCTTTGCACAAAAAGGGTTTCACAGGCAAGGATATTGCTGCCAGTAAGATTGCACCTAAATAAACCATTTATCGGATCATCAAGAACTTCAAGGAGAGCGGTTCAATTGTTCTGAAGAAGGCTTCAGGGTGCCCAAGAAAGTCCAGCAAGCACCAGGACCGTCTCCTAAAGTTGATTCAGCTGTGGGATCGTGGCACCATCAGTACAGAGCTTGCTCAGGAATGGCAGCAGGCAGGTGTGGCTGCATCTGCATGCACAGTGAGGCAAATACTTTTGGAGGATGGCCTGGTGTCAAGAAGGGCAGCAAACAAGCCACTTCTCTCCAGGAAAAACATCAGGGACAGACTGATATTCTGCAAAAGATACAGGGATTGGACTGCTGAGGACTGGGGTAAAGTCATTTTCTCTGATGAATCCCCTTTGATTGTTTGGGGCATCTGGAAAAAAGCTTGTCCGGAGAAGACAAGGTGAGCGCTACCATCAGTCCTGTGTCATGCCAACAGTAAAGCATCCTGAGACCATTCATGTGTGGGGTTGCTGCTCAGCCAAGGGAGTGGGCTCACTCACAATTTTGCCTAAGAACACCACCACGAATAAAGAATGGTACCAACACATCCTCTGAGAGCAACTTCTCCCAACCATCCAGGAACAGTTTGGTGACAAACAATGCCTTTTCCAGCATAATAACTAAGTGGCTCGGGGAACAAAACATTGATATTTTGGGTCCATGGCCAGGAAACTCCCCAGACCTTAATCCCATTGAGAACTTGTGGTCAATCCTCAAGAGGCAGGTGGACAAACAAAACCCCACAAAGTCTGACAAGCTCCAGGCATTGATTATGCAAGACCTGCCGTCAGTCAGGATGAGGTCCAGAAGTTAATTGACAGCATGCCAGGGCGGATTGCAGAGGTCTTGAAAAAGAAGGGTCAACACTGCAAATATTGACTCTTTGCATCAACTTCATGTAATTGTCAATAAAAGCCTTTGGCACTTATGATGCTTTTAATTATACTTCCGTTTTCCATAGTAACATCTGACAAAAATATCTAAAGACACTGAAGCAGCAAACTTTGTGGAAATTAATATTTGTGTCATTCTCAAAACTTTTGGCCACAACTGTACCCTTAGACTTGGCGGTGACGTAGTGTCCCCTATGAGTAACAGAACACGGAGCCAATCATGACCCACTGCTCCGTGTTTCCTGCTGGCTTGCTCCACCACCACAGAAAGCATTGAGCTAGGCTGAAACACCTGCATTTTGGAGGTGCCTTACTCAAGAAAACAAAAAAGTGACCATGTTTGTATGCAGCTTTATTAACTCAATGAGATATACATTTTTTTTTATTTGTTTGCAAACTGACATGACACGTATTAATGCCAAAATAACATGCAAAACTTTGTATTAATATTTTTTTTTGCTAAACAGGTGGGGCTCTGCCCTGAATGAAGGGTCACCACCAGTTAGGGTTTAGAGTAAGGACGTTCCAAAGATTCGGATAGCACTGACCTTGTCAAAAAGTTGGGCTCCTGAGTGGCGCAGCAGTCTAAGTGCTAGAGGCGTCACTGGCTCAATTCCAGGCTGTATCACAACCGGCTGTGATTGGGAGTCCCATAGGGCGGTGCACAATTGGCCTAGGGTCGTCCAGGTTTGGCCTTCATTGTAAATAAGAATGTGTTCTTAACTGACGTGCCTAGTGAAATAAAATACAAATAAAAAGATGAACAAATAACGTTGCCATAGAAACACTTGACGCTTATATTTCATGGAGGGCTCTGGTGTCATGTAAAAATCTTCCCAGAGTGAAATAGTTTCCAATCGTTCTGATTGTGTTGCGATAAGAACGGTCTGGCACAGATGAAAGGGGAAAATTGTGTTATTTAAAGGCCCACCCTCGAGGACGTTGCCAAACCTACTGTATTTCGAGTAATTCCTGTCTTCGAGGTGGAACCTAAACGAGAATTTCCCCTCTAAGACCGAGGAAGGCTTCTAATACATATTCAGGAATTGGGGGTGGGATCGTTGTGGTGATTTCCACGTGTAGCAGCTAAATGACAACAAATAGGGCACTGACTGACTGACAGCTGTCAGTGCAACTAGGTAGCATGCTAACCTTAGCCAGCTAATGAAAGTTCAGTATGTGAGCAACATTTCAGTTAAGTCAGGTGAAAATAATTATTTCAGAAAAAGACTACCAGCCTACCTGTCAAGAGATGAGTCTCAGGTAAACTTTGCCTATACGAGCTGTTGAGAGTTGACGTTTGTCTGACTCTTGCCATTTTATAATTCCAGTGATGCAACCTGGACTCAGGGGTAGACGTAACATAGTAAATATAAATCCGAGACACTCCAATTAGTATGATATGTTACGTTTCGTATGGTATATTTTAATTGCAATTTGTTGTGGCTAATGTTAGCTAGGTGGCTAACATTAGCTGAGTTAGGAGTTATGTTAAAGTGTTAAGTTTAGGGTTAGGTAACATGCAAAGTAGTTCAAAAGTTGTAAGTAGTTACACAGTTGTTATTGAGCTAAAATGTTAAAGTTGTCCTTGATGAGATTTGAACACGCAACCTTTGAGTTTTTGCCTTAAAGTGGAACTGACAGCATTTTAGCAACATGAAATGTATACAACCACAGGGAGTATATGACTGCTTTTTTTTTTTTTAAAGCGAGCACTTAGTTATGGTCATTTTTACATTTGCATACTTTCATAGAATGTTTTGGGATTACGTAGAGTAACGCATTTGTGAAAATTCTACAGCAATATAGTGTTTGAAAGCGGCCATGCGTTTGGACAATTGATATACAATGCAGTAAATAAAACGTAATAAAAATGTGTCAGTCTTGTCCAGAACTGGACTCTACACAGACTGGTGCGCCATAGCCAATCAGAACTACAGTAGGCCTATATATAAATAAGCCATTTGCCACACGGACCTGCCATCATTCACTTTGAACTGGACTTTGTGTTGACAGACAGTAGCTAAAGCATGACTTTAGAACATTAGAATGCATTTGTCAAAATCCAGCTGAATGGATTTCTGAAAATATGTAAATACCACAGTTGTCATCTTACATTTGGGAACTTTATTGATCAAAGAACCATGGACAGGTAGGCTCTCTCCCTTAGTTGCCTGTGCACATCAACAATAACAAGATCCACAACAAATGATAGCCAGAGCAAGATGAGCTAACGAGGGAACAGTAGATAAACCCTCTCAAATCCTTTATCAGTGCAGTCAAAATTGCACTGATAAATGATGAGGAATAGTAGCCTGCGAACCCATTCTGCCCACATTTTGACAACTACAATTAATTGACAACTTAGAGATAGGCTAACTGTGAATAAAGTTCAAGTTCAGCATAGCTAGCTAGGAAAGTGATTAGCATTTCTTGCTAGCTAACCAAATGATACCTGCATCTCTATCGAAAAACAATATTGGGGGAAAAAGTTGGGCACTCACCCACTTGTCCAATGATATCCTCCCAGCAGGTCACGAGCAAATGTTATGTTATGCTCCATGTTTTAGCTTGCTAAATAAATAGCTACATAAATAGATAAGCTAGCCTATTATCCACGTTATGAGGAGGATATAAAGACACTTCAAATGAAAACCGAAATGACTGTATTAACATAAATACAGTGTAAGCTACATAGACCGATATATTTGAATGATATTGAAATCTATTTCATGTTAATTCAATTGGGTTTTATTTAGCTATTTGTACGCTCCTGTCTGACATTTTTGCTTCAATTTATTTCATGATGTGTAACATGTGCGCAATGATGTGCCAAATCTTGATTTAGTGCTTTGTTATAGGGTGAGCATTAGAATAAGTCGCCTCAATATTTGTAGCCATAGGTGATATCTCTCTAGGAGCTGATCCGTTGACAGTATTCTGGAATAATTCTAATGTTAAGGTAAGATTGGAAAGGGAGAATGCTGATCCGAGAGCAGTGCTTCCTTTCTTTTGATCCTATCAGTATTGACACATGCCTCAACGACGCACTTAGCGAACATTCTCTCTGAGTGGTGTTTTGGGAAACGCATGTTACATCTATGGCCGTTGTAGGAAAGATGCATAGTTTTAACACTCATAAGCCTAAATTCCATCACTATCAGGAAACTGGGCCCAGGCCAGCTGTGTTTTACAACCTGATGGCAATGTTTGTTGGACTACCAAGAAAAGTATTGGTGAACTGCACCCATCTATTCTGCTAACTCTGCGTCATGGAATTTTGAGTCA
Source organism: Oncorhynchus tshawytscha (assembly GCF_018296145.1). Classification (NCBI taxonomy): domain Eukaryota; kingdom Metazoa; phylum Chordata; class Actinopteri; order Salmoniformes; family Salmonidae; genus Oncorhynchus; species Oncorhynchus tshawytscha. Next base: position 34,754,637 of record NC_056440.1, on the reverse strand, counting down.
AATACAACATATATTTTTTAAACTTCTTATAAAGCCTGAGTGGAGCATTGGTCTAAGGCACTGCATCACAGTCCTAGCTGTGCCACTAGAGATTCTGGGTTCGAGTCCAGGCTCTGTCGCACAGAGCCTGGACTCTGTGGGCACAGGTTTACAGTGTTTCCTCTGACACATTGGTGTGGCTGGCTTCTGGGTTAAGCAGGCATTGTGTCAAGAAGCAGTGCGGCTTGTGTTTCGGAGGACGCACGGCTCTCGACCTTCGCCTCTCCCAAGTCCGTATGGGAGTTGCAGCGATGAGACAAGACTGTAATTAGATTTGAATCAGACAACTTTGTGTCGGAGGTAACACAAATAGAAGCATCATTACAAATGTTTGAGAGAGTTGTTAAACAGTCTGTTTTAAAGTTGTTCAGGGGATGTAAACGCATACAAAGCCCAGGCCCAGACAAAATAAGTGGACATGTGTTAAAGCACTGTGCTGAACAATTAGCTGGTGTTTTTACAGACATTTTCCAATCCTCGATCGACCAGCAACACATGTCAGTATTGTGGAAAGACTCAATAATTATACCAATTCCTAAAGCATCTATTCCACTCTGTGCTGAATGTCTACCGACCTGTCGCCTTGACATCCTTAGTAATGAAATGCCTTGAGAAACTTGTGGAAAGTCATATTCTCAGCGTCACTCAGAAGCTTCTCGACCCATTTCATTTTGCCTATCAGCCTAGCAGAGGAGTTGATGATGCCATTCTGACCCTCCTTAACATGGTCTATAGACATCTAGAGGGTGCCAAATCCCATGTTAGGGTTCTGTTTGTTGACTTTTCTTCTGCCTTCAACACAATCCAGCCTTACATTCTGTCACAGAGACTCATTCGGGACTTCTCCTTAGATGAGAGGCTGGTTTTGTGGCGGTTGGACTTCCTGAGGTCCCCACGTGTCAGACATACGCAATACCAACACAGGCGCTCCTCAGGGATGTGTTTTGTCCCCACTCCTGTACATCTTGTACACTAATAGTTGTACTAGTTCCCAACCTGACAGACACCTCATTAAGTCCGCTGATGACACTGCCTTGATCAGCCTGTTGAAGGATGACGAGGAACGTCATGGCCCGGTCCTAGATTACTTTGTAGAGTGGTGTGAGGAATCACACTTGGTCCTCAATACCAACAAGACCAAATAAGGAAGTGAAGTGTACAACACCTACCTCTGCAACATCTATCAGAGGTCATAATATAGAGATTGTAGAGGAATACAAATACCTGGGTGTCCTCTTGGACAATAAGCTTCAGTGGAGTAAATGTACAGACCTGATCTACAAAAAGAGCCAACAGAGACTGTACTTTCTCAAAAAGCTGTGATCTTTTAATGTAGACTGTACTATATTGACTCTGTTTTACATATCTTTCATTGAGAGTATTTTAACTTTTTGTATTGTTTGTTGGTTTGGCAATGCCACTGTCAGCCAGAGAAATATGCTGAGAAGGATTATCACCACAGCAAGCAAGGTACTTGGAGTCAAACAGACAGGCCTGAATGAGATCTTTAAGGTCAGGGCCCTCCCCAAAGCTCACTATATCATTTTAGACCCAAGCCACGCCCTGTACTCAGACTTTGAACTAGACAACAATTTGTGCCAGGTGTGATATCCCTCCTAAATAACTCGGGCTAAAGTTCCTATCGACTCAGTAAGGCCAGCAAGCTTGTCTTTACATTTAAAAAATGTTTTTTTATTGGTATGTAACTGTTATGAAAGTTGTATTTTCAATTTTGTTTTGTATTCAAAAGCCACTTTAAACGTGTACATGACACTGCAACAAAACTTCCCCATGGGGACAATAAAGTCAGTAAGTAAACTAAGTTAGGGATCGGCGTCCCGTCAACGGGACAGTTGTAAATCATGCAGTGCCTTGTGTCAAGATCGCAGATTTTAGAGAAACAACAAATATTGGTACATATAAGTGTCTTATTTCGGCTGAAAGCTTAAATTCTTAATATAACTGCAGTGTCCAATTTACAGTAGCTATTATTGCGAAAAAAATGCCATTCCATTGTTTGAGGAGAGCTCCTAACAACAAAACACTTTTTTTACCACGATAGGTTTGATAAATTCACCTCTGAAGGTGAAATGTGTATTTACATTCTGAAATCTTGCTCTGATTTATCATCCAAAGGGTCCCACCGATAACATGAAGTGTTGTTTAATAAGATAAAATCCTTTTTCATATCCCTAAAAAGGTCCATATAGCATACATGATCGATTTTGTATTTTCACTCGTTCAATTTGCAAAGAAAGGAATCTGTGAAAATCTCACCCTAAATGTTGTTTCAACGAGTCAAATCACGTTCATATGTATTCCACAGAGATTATAGAACATAACAAGACTTTACTATATCATTAGGGGTGTAGTATATCCTATAGGACACCATATTTGGTCAGAGAGCGACGCCTTCATGGCACACCGATGACGCGGGTGGTCTTTACTGGAACGACTCTAACTTTGTCAAATAAGCACCAATCGGGGTCAAACAAAGCTAGCTAGATAGCCAATGAGCTGGGCTTTACGAGAGTATCCGGAAAACCTGGGTCTGTTGCAAAATGTAGGTGCTAACCTTTTGCGACCGCATGCCTCTTCCTTTTGGACAAAAATGATAAGAATATTCAGAGTTATGAAAACTGGTTGTTTTGCAAATGTTGAACTTATAATATGGCTACTAATACTGGAAAAGCTAAATCAAAGTCCAAGTATACAGATTTGACGATATTCTTGAAGAGAAATGTAATAGGAATGCAACTGCCTCCTTCACGATTTACCCAGTCACCTGGGTGACTTCACACTAAATGTCATAGAGAACGCTCATACTTCAAGTTATCCGTCGGAAACTTTGCACATACACTGCTTCCATCTTGTGGACACCATCAGAATACAACCAAAGTGATGGCTAGAACTGGGACCTTTCTCCTGTATTTCAAAGATGGTGGTTGAAAAAGCGGTTGTTGTTATGTATTTTCTTCTACCCGATCTTTTGTGTTATATTCTCCTACATTCAATTCACATTTCCACAAACTTCAAAGTGTTTACTTTCAAATGGTATCAATAACATGCATATCCTTGCTTCAGGGCCTGAGCTACAGGCAGTTAGATTTGGTATGTCATTTTAGGTGAGAATTGACTACCAGTTGGATATTGGGGAGAAAAAGGGGTAAAAGTTTTTTTAAAATAACTCTTATGAAGTTGTTTTTGTAACATAAACTGGGAATTGTATGTACCTTTTTATATTATGATTGTCTGTTTGTTTCATTTCTGCAAAGTAAGTAACCACCTGTCTTACCTTTTGCCATACCAAACATAACATACAATAGGGCAAAAAAGTATTTAGTCAGCCACCAATTGTGCAAGTCCTCCCACTTAAAAAGATGAGAGAGGCCTGTAATTTTCATCATAGGTACACTTCAACTATGACAGACAAAATGAGAAAAAAAATGCAGAAAATCACATTGTAGGATTTTTTAATGAATTTATTTGCAAATTATGGTGGAAAATAAGTATTTGGTCAATAACAAAAGTTTATCTCAATACTTTGTTATATACCCTTTGTTGGCAATGACAGAGGTCAAACGTTTTCTGTAAGTCTTCACAAGGTTTTCACACACTGTTGCTGGTATTTTGGCCCATTCCTCCATGCAGATCTCCTCTAGAGCAGTGATGTTTTGCGGCTGTTGCTGGGCAACACGGACTTTCAACTCCCTCCAAAGATTTTCTATGGGGCTGAGATCTGGAGACTGGCTAGGCCACTCCAGGACCTTGAAATGCTTCTTACGAAGCCACTCCTTCGTTGCCCGGGCAGTGTGTTTGGGATCATTGTCATGCTGAAAGACGAAGCCACGTTTAATCTTCAATACCCTTGCTGATGGAAGGAGGTTTTCACTCAAAATCTCACGATACATGGCCCCATTCATTCTTTCCTTTACACAGATCAGTCGTCCTGGTCCCTTTGCAGAAAAACAGCCCCAAAGCATGATGTTTCCACCCCCATGCTTCACAGTAGGTATGGTGTTCTTTGGATGCAACTCAGCATTCTTTGTCCTCCAAACACAACGAGTTGAGTTTTTACCAAAAAATAATATTTTGGTTTCATCTGACATTCTCCCAATCTTCTTCTGGATCATCCAAATGCTCTCTAGCAAACTTCAGACGGGCCTGGACATGTACTGGCTTAAGCAGGGGGACACGTCTGGCACTGCAGTATTTGAGTCCCTGGCGGCGTAGTGTGTTACTGATGGTAAGCTTTGTTACTTTGGTCCCAGCTATCTGCAGGTCATTCACTATGTCCCCCCGTGTGGTTCTGGGATTTTTGCTCACCGTTCTTGTGATCATTTTGACCCCACGGGGTGAGATCTTGCGTGGAGCCCCAGATCGAGGGAGATTATCAGTGGTCTTGTATGTCTTCCATTTCCTAATAATTGCTCCCACAGTTGATTTCTTCAAACCAAGCTGCTTACCTATTGCAGATTCAGTCTTCCCAGTCTGGTGCAGGTCTACAATTTTGTTTCTGGTGTCCTTTGACAGCTCTTTGATCTTGGCCATAGTGGAGTTTGGAGTGTGACTGTTTGAGGTTGTGGACAGGTGTCTTTTATACTGATAACAAGTTCAAACAGGTGCCATTAATACAGGTAACAAGTGGAGGACAGAGGAGCCTCTTAAAGAAGAAGTTACAGGTCTGTGAGAGCCAGAAATCTGACTTGTTTGTAGGTGACCAAATACTTATTTTCCACCATAATTTGCAAATAAATTCATAAAAAATCCTACAATGTGATTTTCTGGACTTTTTTCCCCATGTCGTCTGTCATAGTTGAAGTGTACCTATGATGAAAATGACAGGCCTCTCTCATCTTTTTAAGTGGGAGAACTTGCACAATTGGTGTCTGACTAAATACTTTTTTGCACCACTGTATATATCCACTGTTTGAATCGCTGTGAAGTTCTTTCCTTTTTCAGTCATGTCTTTGGTGAAATTTGCGTGGGTCAAACAAAAACACCCTAATGATTGACCCCACAATGCAGGGGGTGGCTGTAAGATGAAGTTGGTGAAGAGCTGCAGAAACTGGCACTCGTCTAGCAGCAGGATGCTCACCAGTCCTGAAGACCAGTGGCTGAGGGGTTTGCCAGTCCGTCATAACAAATTCATTTTCTAAAATTATTTCCTGCAATTGTACATCATTTTACATGACTGGAGACATTACAACAATAATGTTTTTTTATATCACACAAATGACCAAAATGACAAGCTACTCTGACATTGACATACTGAGATCAATAAAACGACTGACGCATGTCTTAAACGCAACCAATAGGCCAATGAAAAGAGGGATACACAGGACTACAATATGAGGAGGGAAATAAAGTCCACCAACTTTCTGGTGGCACTCACTTATCCCAACAGTTTTCTCCCACAATTGTATTTTGAGATTTTGCGAAAGACCTTCAGCAGCTGTCTGCTGTTCATTGACAGCCACAACTCAACAACCAGCTGTTTGATATTTGTTGCAGGGGCTGCACAATTATGGGATTCACGACTTTAGGCCTCCAATAATGTGACAAAACGCAATCTACAGCAATTTCTTTTAAACAAGCTGTTGAGCCTCTGTGGCTAAATTATTCTCTCTGGTGTACTATTTACAATTATTTCATTCATTTCTGTAAAGACAGGAGTAATTATATGCACTGAACAAAAATATAAATGCAACATGCAACAATTTGAAAGATTTTACTGAGTTACAGCTCATAAGGAAATCTGTCACATTACAAATTGTTGATGACTTATCAGCATCTCTCAACCCTGAGCTGCAAACTCTACTCCCCATCCCCAATGACCGGAGCCTGAGAGTCTGAGTTGTGTGACATTTATATATTGTTCTTCATAGTTTGTTACTACTATTGTATGTTGCCCATCTGAGTTTACTGTGCTGTGTAAAACTCTGGAGGTGGCATATGCAATCTATACAGTCTTTACTGCTACAGTGCCTTCGGAAAGTATTCAGAGCCATTTTGTTACGTTACAGCCTTATTCTAAAATTGATTAAATACATAAAAATCCTCATTAATCTACACACAATATCTCATAATGACAAAGCAAAAACAGGTTTTTAGAAAGTTTTGCAAATGTGTAAATTTCACCAACAGAAATGTTTTTTACATAAGCTATGAGATTTGAAAATGAGCTCAGGTGCACCCTGTTACCAAATCAAATGTATTTGTCACATACACATGGTTAGCAGATGTTAATTCGAGTGTAGCGAAATGCTTGTGCTTCTAGTTCCGACAATGCAGTAGTAACCAACGAGTAATCTAACCTAACAATTCCAAAACTACTACCTTATACACACAAGTGTAAAGGGGTAGAGAATATGTACATAAAGATATATGAATGAGTGATGGTACAGAACGGCATAGGCAAGATGCAGTAGATGGTATCGAGTACAGTACATCCTTGAGATATTTCTAGAACTTAATTGGAGTCCACATTAGAAATGATTTGGAAAAGCACACACGTCTATATAAGTTGACAGTGCAAGTCAGAGCAAAAACCAAGCCATGAGGTTGAAGGATTTGTCCGTAGAGCTCAGAGACAGGATTGTGTCGAGGCACATATCTGAGGAAGGGTACCAAAACATTTCTGCAGCATTGAAGGTCCCCAAGAACACAGTGATCTCCATCATTCTTAAATGGAAGAAGTTTGGAACCAACAAGATTCTTCCTAGAGCTGGCCGCCCGGGCAAACTGAGCAATTGGGGGAGAAGGGCCTTGGTCAGAGAGGTGAACAAGAACCTGATGGTCACTCTGATAGAGCTCTAGAGTTCCTCTATGGAGATGGGAGAACCTTCCAGAAGGACAATCATCTCTGCAGCACTCCACCAATCAGGCCTTTATGGTAGAGTGGCCAGATGGAAGCCACTGCTCAGTAAAAGGCACATGACAGCCAAAAGGCACCTAAAGACTGTCAGACCATGAGAAACAAGATTCTCTGGTCTGATGAAACCAAGATTGAACTCTTTGGCCTCAATGCCAAGTGTCACATCTGGAGGAAACCTGGCACTATCCCTACTGTGAAGCATGGTGTCATCATCATGCTGTGGAGATATTTTTCAGCAGAAGGGACTGGGAGACTAGTCAGGATCGAGGCAAAGATGAACAGAGTAAAGTACTGAGAGATCCTTGATGAAAACCTGTTCCAGGACGTTCAGGACCTCAGACTGTGGTGAAGGTTCACCTTCCAAACAGGACAACGACCCTAAGCACACAGCCAAGACAATGCAGGAGTGGCTTCGGGACAAGTGTTTGAATGTCATTGAGTGGCCCAGCCAGAGCTCGGACCTGAACCTGATCGAACATTTCTGAAGAGACCTGAAAAAAGCTGTTCAGAAACGCTCCCCATAAAACCTGACAGAGCTTGAGAGGATCTGCAGAGAAGAATAAGAGAAATGCCCCAAATACAGGTGTGCCAAGCTTGTAGCATCATACCCCCCAAAATACTACCGTTCCACTCCCTCTCCCACTTTTCATCTCCATGTGCATCTCTATGTTCATCTTCTCCTGTGTATGAATAAAGTTCCTGTGTGGGTTCCTGTCTTTGGGCTGCTTTATTCCCCTCTAACCAGGGGCTGTGTCACAATCCAGTAAAATACGTAGAGCTGGGTTGCTCTCTTTCAAGTCAATTTAAATAAATTCATTAGGCCCTAATCTTTGGATTTCACATGACTGGGAATACAGATATGCATCTGTTGGTCACAGATACCTTTAAAAAAAGGTTGGGGCGTGGATCAAGAAACCAATTTGTATCTAGTGGGACCACCATTTGCTTCATGCAGCAGGACATGTCCTTCGCAGAGAGTTGATCAGGATGTTGATTGTGGCCTGTGGAATGTTGTCCCACTCATCTATGGCTGTGCAAAGTTGCTGGATATTGGCGCGAACTGGAACATGCTGCTGTACACTTCGATCCAGAGCATCCCAAACATGCTCAATGGGTTACATGTCTGGTGATTATGCAGGCCATGGAAGAAGGACATTTTCAGCTTCCAGGAATTGTGTACAGATCTTTGCGACATGGAGAAGTGTACTATCTTTTTTTATTAAAAAAAATATTTGACCCCTTTTTTTTCTCCCCAATTTCGTGGTATCCAATTGGTAGTAGTTACAGTCTTGTGTCATTGCTGCAACTCCTGTACGGACTCAGGAGAGGCGAAGGTTGAGAGCCATGCGTCCTCCGAAACACAACCCAACCAAGCTGCACTGCTTCTTGACACAATGCACATCCTACCCGGAAGCCAGCCGCACCAATGTGTCGGAGGAAACACTGTACACCTGGCGACCTGGTCAGCGTGCACTGCACCCGGCCCGCCACAGGAGTCGCTAGTGCGCGATGAGACAAGGATATCCCTGCCGGCCAAACCGTCAGGAATCTTCCCCAACCCGGACGACGCTGGGTCAATTGTGTGCCCCATGGGCCTCCCGGTCGTGGCCTGCTGCAACAGAGCCTGGGCTCAAACCCAGAATCTCTGGTGGCACAGATAGCACTGTGATGCAGTGCTTTAGACCACTGTGCCACTCGGGAGGAGCGTATTAAAATCCTGAAACATGAGATGACGGCGGATGAATGGCATGACAAATGGCCTCAGAATCTTGTCATGGAATCTCTGTACATTCAAATTGCCATTGATAAAATGCAAATTTGTTCATTGTCTGTAGCTTATGCTTGCCCATTCCATAACCCCACAGTCACTATGGGGCACTCTGTTCACAGCATTGACATCTGCCAAGTACAGTTGAAACTGGGATTAAGCCGTGAAGAGCACACTTTTCCAATGTGCCACTGGACAAAGGTTTGTGCAGAAATTATTTGATTGTGAAAGTCCACAGTTTCCTCAGCTGCCTGGTCTCAGACGATCCCACAGATGAAGAAGCCAGATGTGGCGGTCCTGGGCTGGCGTAGTTACACGTGGTCTGTGGTTGGGAGGCCAGTTGGACGTACTGCCAAATTCTTTAAAACAAAGTTTGGTAGAGAAATTAACATTAAATTCTCTGGCAACAGCTCTGGTAGACATTCTTTCAGTCAGCATGCCAATTGCACACTCCCTCAAAACTTCTGTGGCATTGTGTTGTGACAAAACCACACATTTTAGAGTGTCCTTTTA